>NC_134243.1:78985000-79357500 GCF_965152275.1 Natator depressus
GCAGGATTCCCTTTCATCAGCCCACTTTCTCTAGTTTTTAGAGTCAACAGAACCATGCAGTTTCTGGAGGTGTAGGACTAGCCTATTACACAAGCAAACTGCTTTAGGAACAAACGTTGGGTCAAATTCTGCTCCTAATCTGCCAAGGCCCAAATGTGGGCTGCACTGTCTGAGAGACAAGTTATTCATGCAGGAAATTTTAAAATGCTGGGAGATTTGCTCTTTTCTGGTGAATAACTTTTTCTATAACTTCAGTTTCATCATGCTTTATTTCAGAGGTAAATGGATTCCTGCAATTCAAGCGAGGGGACACCAGACTTGAATGAAACACAGGGAACTTTCAGGCGAAAATGAATGGCTGTTCCTCATTATGAGGGACATTTTGAGAAGTCTGCTTCTGGCTTTCATTGGCACTGGTGTAAATCTGAAGCAATGCCATCCACTTCAGTGGTGTCATGGCAATTAGCCCCAGTGGAAAGGAGAATCTGGTGCAATGTGAACTCAGTATTATGATACTAAGAATGGAAGATGTTTAGCTCACACGCTTAACAAAACCCCTTTGCTTTTGCTGCAACCTCCAGGTTGGAGTTTTTCCCTTGTTAGCTGACTACCGGTTAACTGGAAGGACTTAGCACCTTGCTAAAGGCTAGTCTGAACCCTCTCCTAAGGTTTGTTCTAAGCTTACAAGCGTTTGTCCAGGGTATGTCGAGCCTGGGAGAAAGGTGTGCTTTTAAAACAGGACATATTTTAATATCCTAGTGTAAACATGGCAAAGAGCTCACATGCTTGTTAGCTGGTTGAGATGAACCCTAGAGACTGGGAGAGCTGGGTTGCTGACTAGTATCCAGGCTGTTTGACTTGTGGCTTGCTGCTTGCCATCTGCCATGCTTCATTTGCCATTTGCAATAGTCAAAACCCCCTTCCTGCTCCTCCCTTCTTGATACATTCACTGCCTCCTGTTAACTGAGCACCAATGGCTGGCTCTGCCATTCTCTTCCCTTACCCTGCTTCACGTCTGATTTCTTCTCATCTCAGTCCTCCTCTTCCTTTTCCCATTTCCACCTGTGTCCCATCATGTTCCTCCTCAATCATCCCTCCCACAAGTTCTGTCCCTTCCTCATTTCCCCTTTGTCCCTGCCTGCCTGTCCTCTCAGGAAAAACAATACAAACTACACGTGCATTTAGTAGAATGAAATGGGAGGGAATTAAAACCAGAGCCAGCAAGAAGCAAGTCTAAACTGAACAAACATTAAGCGCTGTTCTCCCCTATTCTCTCTCCATCCCACATTCTGATCCATTTACTCACTGGAGAGATACTCAGAGTAAGGGAAGGACTTGCAGGATCAGGCCCTTTGATTGTAAACTCTTCAGGGCAGGGACAGTGTCCTCAGCCAAGTCTCCGGCATGCCAGGCACTCACATGGTGGCGTAAATAATAATCATGGCTGCTTGGGCTCATCTCTTTTCCATGTGGGTAGTGACATTAATGTTTAAGGAGAACATCCATGAGAGTCCCAGGCAGTCTACAGAGTAGGTGAGACGAGGACACACAATTTGCTCTCCTGGTCTATTTGCTATTAAATTGTCAAATATTAGATTTTTCTAAGAATTATGATGTCCCTTTGGTGGCCATTACCAACACAGGCCGTTGTCTGGGTATTTGATGTACTAGAGAATGCACCATAACTGAAAACTGTAGACTTCATAGAACTTCTAAAGAGTTGTTCTAATTCCATCCTTTTCGGTCACTCTCTGACATTGGGCTACAAGGACTCCCTCTGGTGGCTGATTTCACACCTGCAAATACATATAGAATTTTTTTTTAAACCAAATATTGTGTAAGTCTGCTGTATAAGGGGACTGGCTTACATAAAAGCCTGTGAATTTAAAGTCTGTTGTTTTGGGAGTTTTTGAACGTGTAATTCTGGGGAACTGGATGTCTCAGGACTTGATAACTGGATTATAGAACCTTCCTTTCTAGGCCAATAGCCCAAATCTCATCCAGGCCAATAGTAGCTGAATTACCTTTCAATAGACCACAGACCAACGTGAAATGAGTTACCTTGCTTCTGTCCAGTTCCCCTTGTACAGTTGTCAAGAATTTTTTTTTAATTCTTCTTTACCATCCAGCCGTAAGAACAAAGCGATTGGTTGCCACGGAACCCCTGTCCTAGGCAAACTATGCAACTCTCAGGTCTGACCTGTCTCCATCTGCAGCAGTGGACTAGTGGATGTTATCCATAGACAGAGAATGACCATGTATTTTTAGTCTATGTGACTTCCATTTTAGATTAATGGAACACGAAAAAGAGAATGCAGAACAAACGCGCAGTCTGCAGGAGACAGTACGGAGTGCATCTCCTGTGTAACAGTCTGTCTCAATGGAATACACAATGTTAGCTGCCTCCAACAGAGTCTCAATGTAGAGCTGCAGGACACAGAAGACCGTCATAAACACTGTACAGCACAGTGAAGGCTCCCTTTCTTGCGAAGTTACCTACCAAAGTTCATGTGAAGAGCTTGAATTCACTTATGTAGCAGCCCCCATAAAATGGCTGTAGCTGGGTTGTATCAAAAGAGCCTAGGGGAGACAGATAATCCACCTCCTGAATTTCTGAGATTTAGGCACCCAACCCCCTTGGGCTCCTTTGAAATTCCCAGCCTCCAGTTTTGCCACCACCAGCCCTTCTATCTTGGCTTTTGCAAAGATCTATAAAAGCACCTCTGGGCATTGTGATATTTGTGGGAGAGTTTGATGGGGGATCTGAATGGGCCCCTCATTGTGTCTTGTTTAACTTGGCTGTTGTGCTAACATAGCTAACCTTTCCCTCGCTTAGCTCATTTTATAGGGACCTTATATCTTTATGGACCTGACCCTTTTCTCTTGCTAATGTGGCTTTCTTTCTGTCCATGTAAAATATTTTAAAATCCAGTCTTATCTGCATAGCATTTGCATTTGGGCAAGGAAAGGAATGTTCACGATGGATAGACCGTGAAGGTGAGTCAACAAAACAGGAGAGGGAAGACACTAGGCAGATGGAGCCGTAGCAACCCAAAGCAAACAGTACAAATGATGGCCAAGGTCGGGGCAGGGGGGGGGATTCTCCATTACTCACCATTTTAAAATCCAGAGTGGGTGCTTTTCTAAAAGCTTTGCTCTAGGAATGACTTTGGGGAAGTTCTGTGGCCTGTATTATGCAGGAGGTCAGACGGTCTATGAATATGAGCTACACGCATCTGAACACACACGGCAGAACCACCGGAAAATGTGATTTGTGTTTTAGTGTCCAGGCTTCGCTGTGCCAGGTGCTGAAAATACCCAGAGTAAGAGGCAGTTCCTGCCCCAGAGAGCTTAACATCCACACAGCCAAAGGGAATATCACTAGCCCCATTTCACCAATGGAGAACTGATGCATGGAGAGGCTAGGTGACTTGCCCAAAGCCTCACAGGGTGTCAGTGACACAGCTGGAAACTGACCCCGGATCTTCCAATTCCCAGGCCAGTGCCTTCTGCTTCTAGAATAGAAATAAACATGCAGAGAAGCTGACTAAAAGCTGAGCAGGGGGGAATTCAAAACTTCAGCTTAGTTTGCCCTCGGGTCATGTGCCACATGAGGAGAATAAGTGTTTTGGCCTTTAAATTAATTGTAGTGCTCATGAAAGGCCTGGGGAGGGAAGCCCAATATTCATTCACTGACCAGGTACAGAAAGAGGAACAGGGAACACCCCACCCCCTTGTGGGGCTGGTCCAAAGCCAGGTGAATTCAATGCGAGTCTTTCTAATGACATCAGCTGACCTTTGCATCAGACTCTTCTCCACCAAAGTGTCTAGGTCCTGTGCCAGATGGACCTGGTGATGAGGGAGAAGCTCATATGTCGAGGTACCTCTCTACGGCAAATTAGACTTATCCCATCAACTCATTTCCCTTAAGTCACCAAATAACCCACAGAGGGTAGTAACAGCCTTTGGGCTCTGCTGATCTTCTCCAAACTCAAGACTGTGACCTAAATGTACTAGGCTCTATGTTCCATTACCAATCGCCCAAGGATAACACTTAAAACCAAAAAACTTGTCTGGCTAGCAAGCAAATCATCTCAGCCTGGCTTAAAAGCTCATCTTTTGCACATGCTTAAGACTGCTGGAGGCTATAGATAAAGGATCCATTCATAGCAACTGAGTGGTTTTGAAAAGAAAGTTTATCATGTGAGAGACAGAAGGTCTGTTGTTGACTTGGCAGAATCTGTATCCTTTGGTCCCTGGGCACTGGATGAGACATGTAAGGGAGTGGCTTTGTGGTCAGCAGGCCAAGGTACTGTGACACTGAAATGACAGCACATTCATGATTTGTTTGTGTGATCAGGTCTTTATTTCCTCTCATTGTGACACCTGACATCCAGTTGGTAACAGTGGTGCTTGAATTTATTATTTATTGGCTGAGTCTCTTAGTGCTCACCGTGATGTCAGCAGTGTTTTCTTTGTTACAAGCTGGAAAAGTATGAGCCAATGATCAAACAAAGTGCTGCGGGCAGGTGCACAAGGCACATAAATGCCAGAGGGCTGCCGATTGATCACCAGGCCTGGGAGAACAGTGTGTGTGGCTGCCTGCAGCTGGAGGTGCTTTCCTACCACATGCTTAGCTCTGGGGGCGTGTCAGAACCAGGCCTCTCTATAAAACACAGAGGGGCAAATGGGTTTCTGTAGCAGAGCAGAAATGACCTGCTAGCACAAGCCATAATCCTCATTGCCGTTTTAGCAACTGTGATTCTTAAATTGAGCAGTACCTAACTCCTGGTCTGGTCACATTGAAATCAGTTAGAACTATTCAAGGCATGAGGTGCCACTCAGCGTGGGTAAGGATATCAGTCTCTAGTCCTGTGTAAGCAGAATGAAATAATCTGTACAACACTCTTCTAACACTCTGTATATATGTGTACCAGCACACACACACACACAACACTTCGCGGTGAAATCCTGGCTCAGTGATGTCTGTTGGCATTCTGCTGCTAACTTGAATAGAGCCAGCATCTCACTCCTAATGCTATAGGAAAGCACTGTACAAACTGAGTCGGTATCATTACGTTGCAAGCTCTTTGGGTTGGGCTGTCTTTTTTCTGTTTGTACAGCACCTGGCGTAATGGCGTCCTGGTCCACGACTGGGGCTCCTAGGTGCTACGAAATGACCCCAGATAAATGATGATAATGCATCCCTATTGACAGGTGAGGAAATTGAGGACCAGGGGGAAGTGATTTTCCCAGGGTCACCCAGCAAGTGAGTAGTTGAATCAGCAATAAAACTTACAATACATTGTGTCATGTGCACAGTGATAAACATCATTCTCTTCCATTACGCAACTTAGGAAAACACTTTCTATCTGGGTAAGTAGCTTTGTTCCAATGTAACAGGGTGAAAGAGGTTTATTCCATGTGGAACAAGTTAGACAAGATGGGACAAATTATGCCCCACTCTGCTCACTTCCGTGAGGTTGTAGGAGGGGGAAGCAAGGGTAAATATGGTCTTTGTACAGCTGTAAATCAGGAGAAATTATATTGAAGTTGAAATGGTTGTAAAACCAGTGGGAGTGAAAGGAGGAGCATGCCCAGCCACTGGGTACTAAAGAAGGCACAATTTAAAGACCTGGGGCCAGATTCTCAGCTGGTGGAAATCAACATAGCTCCAGTGACTTCAATGGAATGGGGCCAACTGAGAACCTAGCTGTAAATTTCTCTTACCAAGGGGTGGGAAAGATCATGTCCCTCTGGACTTTAGCTAAGTAGCAACTCTTCATTTTCCGAGGACAACAAACTGTAAGCTACTTTTTCTAGTAATGTTTGCTTTAGAGCCCCACTCAAACTGGCCAGGGCAAACCTGCAGCTGAATGTAAGTTCCTTCCTTCTTCCTATTAACTTTTTGTTTTTTCCTTCCTATTCAGTGGAAGAAGGTTGGTTTTGTTTTTTTTTTTTTTTTTAACACTGTTTGCATTATTTGTAGCTCTAGAAAGCTGTAGGACAGGGTGGATCAGTGGCCTACTGCACTGGGCTGCGCAGGAAATCTGTGTCCTGTTCCCAGTTCTCTGCCACTAATTTGGGGTGTGACCTTTCCCCTGTCTGTGCTCATCTTCCCCTCCCAGGTTGTAAGCTCTTCTAGACAGGGACTCTGTTATCTGTTTGTACGATGCCACGCCCATTGGGTAGCCCCTCTGGCTTTACCCTAATACGGATAAGTTATACATGGATGAACTTCAAATTCCAAACTGCTCGTTTGGGTTCACCTCTTTCCACACCTCTTTTCATTCCCTACCGGTGAAATTCAACCCTCTGCAGAGGTCCAGCACAAATCCTTAAGTCCTAGGGCACCATCCTTAATTGTTTGCAGGGTCAGTTTGGGAGTCATTTTTTCCTGGTGGTGCAGTAAGAGTCTACCTTTCGGTGCTGTAAGAAGTAACCCACAGTTTAGGGGACAAAAGAGTTCCGTTTTCATTGTTGTTCACTTGTCACCTTTGGTGTTACCTGCTCTCTCGATTTTACCCCAAGTGAAGCCCTGCTCTGATTAGGTTAGAATCTCAGAGTATGTCTTCGCTAGCAACGTTAAAGCGCTCCGAGAGAGCTCTCCCAGCACTGTGAAAAAACCACCCCTACAAGGGGAGTAGCTACGGGAGGGAACGTGGCTCTGTCTACACTGCCACATTACAGCGCTGAAACTTGCAGCGCTCAGGGGGGTGTCTTTCACATCCCCGAGTGAGAAAGTTGCAGCGCTGTAAAGTGGCAGTGTAGACAAGGCCTCAGTGTGACATTCTGTACCTTGGGGGAGTGTCCTGGAGTCCCCATATTCCTCATTTTTAAATCATCACGATCTCGTATATAAAGCAAGCCTTGTTAAGGTATCGGGGGAAAGGTTATGATCTGCTGCAAGTCATTTCTCTGTCCATATATATATATGTGTCATTAATACATATGGAGTGATGAGAATTGGGTTGTGTGGTTGTCAGTGCTGTAAGTTGAGGAATCAGCCAGATATTCGCTCACCAGAGGCAATAACAAGGAAAGTAACCAACACCCAGGTGGGGTGTTAAACAACCCATCAACACCCATTGTCCAGCAAGGGAGCTACAATGCAATGACACCTGCATGAGGCCACACAGGGGAGTTGCTCCACCCTGCTTGGAGACTCAGCAAGGCCCACCCAGACAGACATGCCTGGACTTGTGCTTTCCAAGCACATGGACTGAGGGTATAAAACTGAACACAGGGGGCCAGGCTTGGCCTTTCTCCTTCACCCACCTACGGTGCAAGCAACAAGGATACTCTGAAACTCTAACTGATGGGAGTGGCCCAGATTTCAAGGATGAAATCTGTGTACTATGAACTGCAATATTCAGTGGAGGTGAGAGAAACTGCTTGGTCTAGTTGTTGTTGTCCAGTCTAATAGAGCTGATAGCTTATCCTGCGGGCTTATGTTTTATTTCTGTTGGTAACTAACTCTGACTTTGTCTATCAATTAAAATCTATCTTTTGTAGTAAACAGTAAAACAAATTTATTTATCTTTACCAGTGAGTTTGTATGACGTGTGTGGCAAATCTGCTCAGATTTGCAAAGGCTCATGTATGTCCACTTTCCATTGATGAAGTGGTGAACCAATTAATAAATCTGTATTGCTCGTCTTGAGCAGTGCAAGATGGTTTATTCCTGGGGTACAGTGCTGGGAGCTGGGGGGATTTGGCTCTGTGTGATTTGTGAGTGGCTCTGGGAGCATTCATGCAATCTAGCTGGGCGTGGGGCTCCGCATGCTGTTGTGCTGAGTGATCACTGCGCCTGGCGGGGTTTGCTGCTGGTCACTATCAAGGCATTGTGAGAGACAGCCCAGGCTGGAGAGAGTTCAGGGGGCACAGCAGTCCCACACTCCCACCCTGGAGAACCCATCACATGCAGCTTTCGTTTAAAAGAGAAAAATAACTTTCTAGCCCTCATGGTTGCAGAGAAAAGTTTGAAAATGTGACCCAAGCGCATCCTAAAGGCTCTCAAAGTAGAAAGCAAAGAAAAAGAACCTCAAAAAAAAATTTTTTTTACTCTTCTGATTTTTTTAAGGCAATCTTGTGATTTGGGAGCTTTCCAACTCTGATTTTGGAGAGCTTAAGGCTAACACTACTGCCCCTTTCCCAAGAAACAAACCAAACTGTACTTCTGCCTTTGTTCCCTGCTGTGCAGAGAAACTCAAAATACTGCACTGCCTGCTTTTCTTTTCAGTGGTTTTGTGAGCAGCTCATTCTTAAATGACTTTGTTACTAAAACATTGGACGGCTCAAGAGAGTCCGCATAACTCTTTAATTAAGAACTGAAGAAAATCATAAACTTGTTACTAGAGATTGTTTCCAGTGCCTGGACAAATAAAAATGTATTCAGAATTTAATTGGAAACCCAGTCCTGTTTCAGTTGAGTCAGCATCATCCTGTATCGACCAGATTCCAGGAGGATACTAGACCAGATACTTTTTACATAAGTGTACTTGCTCCATCTTTGAATGTCCTATGCCTTGATTTTATGGGCTTTCATGTTAGTTTATTTTCTTTCTCAAAAGAACAATAGTTGGTACAGTCTTTGATGTCACTGCAGGTCATTGTGAAAATTGCTATCCTGTTTAAAGAACCACACCCAAACATACTAATTAAAAACAGACACAAAAGCATGTTTGAGTCTGCCTAGCTGAAAAGAAACAAGAGATGTCTTGGCTTTTTTGCTGTTTCCCTTTCTCATAGAAATTAGAGGTGAGAAGGACCTAACCTGGTCATTTATCTCATCTGCTTGGGCCAATCCAGGCTTGTTCCCTACAGTCTATTCTCCAGGGATTTGTCCTGCCTGCGTTTAATTGACTTGAGACATGGTTTCTACCACTTTCCTTGGGCATTTGATCCACATCTAAGATATTCCATTAACATACATCTCCCTGCTTTTCATCTGAAATGTTCCTTTTCTTCCATCCTGTTTGCTTCTAGTTGTACCACCGTTTCCTACCCAAAGAATTTTTCTTCCTGCTTTGGTATTTACACCCTATTTATTGTCTGTGATGATTATCCATTCCCCTTAATCCTAATCCTCCATCATTTGGAGAAACTATAGACCGTAAGTTAACTACAGCAGGGATGAATTGCAGAGCAATCCGGCCTCTTCACTGGTGAATGTTTAGGCCGGTCCATGCTTCTATTAAAGGGCTGAAAGATGCTGGGTCGCCAAGTGGCCCAACAAAAGAGCCTGAAATGTTCTGTCTAGGCTCACACCGCATCTTTAGCCATTGCACCAAGCCTGTTCACAACATGGTCGTGTTCACTATGTCCTGTGGTTGCTACCAATGTTCCGCTAGGTCTGGGGTACTGGAGGGATTCCACTCGATTGGGACCGGGCTCTAATCCTGCACATTTTGGGCAGAGCAAGAGCTCATTCCCCAATTATGGGCCCCTACTTTGGGGTTCAATCCAGTGATGTTTTGCCACTGATGCCAACAGGATCATGACTGGACCTTTTATGTTGGAAGCACCTCAAAGGCAGTTGCCAGAGTATCCCCTCTTCGTTGTGCGGTGGGCTAAACTCACTGTCAGCCCTTGGCTATTTTCGGGGGGGTCTGTGGTCGTGAAGAGTTCATTACAATTACAAAGCTGCTGACTCTGCACAGATCTGAGTGAAAGTGCTTTGCTTGCAGGCACCTCCAAGACAGGGGAGGGGGTAGAGCAGTGGGGAGTGTGTGGGGGGCGGGGTGTGTAAGTGTGGAACGAATTGTAAATGTTTCTGACCTACTTACTTTACTGGGGGGGGGGCTTTGGCTAGCCAACAATTGCACGTTCAGTGTGTAATAGCAATGCAGTGACGAACTGCTCACAGATCAGACATTCCAACTGAATTTCCAATGAGATTAAGGAGATTACATGTAACAGCTGTCTTTTGTGTTATGCAGCCGGTCTTAGGAGCCTTGAATGGGCCAAGACACCAGTTGGGGGAAAAGAGGGTGAGCTGAGGCAGGGCCTCTATGCACTGCTGGAGTGAGACTGACGAGAGAAGAGGGTGCCTGAGATGAGAAGAGATGAACTGTTTAAGATGGGTAATTGGCTCTGGCATTGGCCCAGGCAAAGATGTGCCATTCAGTGCCACCTATATGCTTCCGTGCTCCCTTCCTTTTAGCTATGGGAGCCAAGCACACTAAGCGCCTTGTATTAGCTTTGCTTTTTCAGAAAACATGTCGGCATCATTGGTTTTCTTTGCAAATAGCCATTTATTTTGCTGGCACACTGAATGGCATTCTAAGGGCATGGTGTGGTTTGCTAGGTTGCAAAGGAATTAGTGCCTTTCCAGCCTAGAGCTTTCAGGCTCGTCTACCCAAGGAAACTAACTGGTATAATTACACTGCTATAGCTATGTATAATTCCCCTTATGGACGCTCTTCTGGAATGAGTTACTTTATTCTGGTCTAATTACTCCACTTCTGCAGCAGATCATACTGCGGCAGTTCTGCTGGTCAGTTTCCTCCTGTAGACAAGTCTTTAGTCTTTTTGCAGCTGGCTTCCAATTCTTCAGTCAGAATGAGCTGGATTTATAGGAGTTAGAACATCTACTACTAGCTTATGGAGCTTTTCCTCCAGTGCTAGTAAAACGTAAGGGTTCTCTACAAATCACTGCAGAAGGACCTGATGCTCTGTCTCGTTGAACTGCACTGGGCACAAGAGTGGAATGTGGCAGGAAGAGGCATAGATGGCTTAAAACCAGTCTTGTGCATCCGTCTAAAGCCAGAGCGGGACCACTCCAGCCTGCAGATCGGCTCTTACGGCCCAGCTGTAAGAGCTGCTCCAACTCACACTTGGTGTCTATGGCATTGGCTGATCCAGCAGCTAAGAAACGCCAGAGTTCAGCAGTGTACCATCCACGCCGCCTACACCAATTGCTAGATTCTTTCCTGCCTCTCACAAAGCAGATGGGAGAGAATCAGAGAGGAGGTTATGGCCAGATGACCATTCAGGGTGGCTGCTGGGCAGCTCTCAAGTGTGCTGCTGACACAGGCCTTGCACCAGGGGGGGATTGGTGCCCAGGGGCAGAGCCCTGCCATGCTCTGTACACTAGCAAGGCAGGAAGTGGAGACACAAGAGCAGGCTGTAGCAAATGCATCAGCAGGGAGTTTTTGTTCAGAAGAAGTAGTCTATCCTGGGCCTTGGCATCCAAATTGTGTGTGTGGTGGCCCAAAGGGACTGTGATCTAGAGGCAAATGTCTAGCCGAGAACGTGCCACCACAGTGGTGCAAAGGGGCTGTAACCTGGTTACAGAATTGGGTCCCAACATTTCCCGGTGGCCAGATCTGCCAGTTTCAAGGCCACGGGAGCAATTTAAAGGGGGCCAGAATTTCACAGATAAATTGGCCCGATATATTTCAAATCAAATGTATAGCACAGCAGATTGGGAGCTGCTGGATCTGGTCCGATTTAAAAACTGCCTGGACTTTGCTTCACAAAATGGCAGATGTCCCTGCAGGCAGGCAGCCGCCTTAGATATTTAAAGGTGCAGGAAAGTAGGGTGACCCAATGTCCTGATTTTTATAGGGACAGTCCCAATTTTGGGGGCTTTTTCTTACCTAGGCGCTTATTACCCCGCACTCCCTGTCCCGATTTTTCTCACTTGCTATCTGGTCACCCTCCAGGAAAAAGAAGGCCAGAGCACAACAGCCACGGAGCTGTCTGTGCCACAGACAACAGCCATGTTCCCATTTCACATTCCAGGAAAAGAAGCAAGGAGAACGTTATGTCCACTGTTTACATCAATTCTCCCGCTCTTCCCCCCGAAACAAGAGGCAGGTTTGGGTTATTGTGCTGTAACTGGAAGAGCCAATATCTAGAGATATGCTTTAGTCAAATACAAGTTGCTGGGCTCAGGACAGGGGTAAATGGATGTAATTCTATGGCTTGTGATACATAGGTCAGCAGACTAGATGATCTAATGGTGTCTTCTGACTTTAAACTCTATGAATATCTCATTCTATTTGCAAGGGATACAGGCGATTTGAACAGCCAGCATGCTGTGAGATGGATGAACTGACTTCTCCTGTTATGTAGAGTCAGGAAAAAATTGGATTTCTGCTGTATTTGTGCTTGCTAATCTGCAGCCTTTTCCCTCTGGGTTTCATCAGATATATTGTGAGAACAGCTAATAAGGGTGGCACTTTTAAAATAACATTTTGCATCAAAGAGCAGAGGCCCCGTTGGTGGGGACACGGTGTCCCAAGTACACTGAACACACACGCAATTCATTTGAAATCTGTCTCCTGAAAGAGGCTGGCCATGGGAGTGATCTATGACTGATAAAGCAGTTAGAACAGCTGACCCTGACATCCCTGGATTATCTGATGTTCTCAGCATTTATAAGCAAGCAAAAGCTAGTGGCAGTCAGACCGACTGGCTCCTCTCAGAGCTTGCAGCCCAGATGGGAGGCGAGACCTTCCATCATGAGGCTTGCTTTTCCTGAGGTCAGCTAAACAAGCCCAGCGGAGAGCGCGCGCTCTCTCTCACCCTCCCCCACCAAAAGGCCACTTACAAATTGACTGGATACAACAGAAGGCCTGTGTGCCTTTGCATGTCACCTGTGATTGGTACTGTGGTGTAAAAGAAAAGGATACGAAAGTAGATGCCAAGTTACGAGCACCTTCCATCTTAAAGCTGTCCCCAACTATGTCTGAATCTGATGCATTAGTTCCCCTTTTCTTAAATTGAATCCAATAACACAGTAGAGCTCTGCATTCACTTGGAAGGTTAATCGATCTTACGATGAACCTGGCTGGAGTGTCAGGTTTGTGACTCAAGGTGAAAGTAGATGAGGTTTTGGGTAGTTTCTGTACACACTTGGGTGGCTTTTGGACATAAGAGGAGCTTATAACACTTCTTACGTTATAAATTCAGTTGTAACCTGTAAAGATTCCCCAGATATTCAGCCACCATCTTTCCTGTCTTCATTTCATCCAAGTATTCCTGTGTATATCCCTGTCCCCTTTTTGTTAAATAACTCCTCTCTCTCCTTGCAGTTTCTTTTGAGTATTTATCAGCTTTTAGCCTGTCCTTTAGTCATGACTCAGTAAAGTTTAGACATGTATAACTCTAGTGCTTATCCACTAAAATAGAAGAGAGGATGATTTCTTCTGCTAGATGGCTGGTGATGGTGTAAGCAGACTTGGCAGAATTCAATTTTTATTTTTTATATTTAATAGAGATACTTTACTTAATCCATTTAAAAAGGGAAATGTATGGACTCTGCAGCAGGCGATGATCTGCCTGAAGTAACTTGACTTCACTGGAACAACTGATTTTGCAGACATATCGAGGTAACAGATATGACTTTCTGGGTTGTCTTTCTAATCACAAAAGAAGTAGCTACTCCAGGAGGCTTCCGGTCTGAGATGTTCTTGTATGTTGCAAGAGCTTTCAGTACGTTTCAGAACGGTGGCCTTCCTTTTGTGGGTGAAGTTTGCACCCTCATGTTTACACCTGGAGTTCAGTTCACGATGCAAAACTGAATAGCTACATCTTCTTGATTCCAGGTGCAAATTTATTTAGAAGTACAACCACTCCAGTTGATACTCATGGCTCCTTTTGTGGCTGCCAAAGTGTGGACACAAATTGTACCCAGAGACAGGAAAGCCAGGCCTCAGCCTGGTTGCAAATGAACACTATGAAGTCCTCTGTTAAGAGGAAGGATGTTGTGAGGCTAAAGCACAGGATTGAGAGGTTAACACAGTTCAATGCATAGAACTGGGAATCAGAAGATCTAGGTGCTCTTCCCAGTTCTGCCACAGGTTTCCTGCATCTTGAGCAAATCACTTAACCATTCTGTGCCTTAGTTTCCCCCACTGTGTAATGGGGATAACAGTACTCAGTGTCCTTCTGTCTAGATCTCGGAGTGTCCATTATGCAGGTGAACCCTGGGGTGAAGTTAAGATGGAGCTAAAACTAGTGTACACATTTCTCCTCTCCTGAGTTCCACAATCTCCCTGCCATCAGCTGCAAGATCGTTATGGAACCCAAACTGCAACATACATATACAGGATGGGGGGGAAGTAATCAGGCTGCACAGCACAATACAAACCACATCAGTATCCCCATCCCCCTAATTCCCCAAAGGAGGATTGCTCTCATCCTTCTCAGCCTTCCGAACACCTGCTCATGGGGATGAGATGAGAGTGAAGCTCCTTGGGGGAACTTGCAAATGTTCAGTGTGTTTTGGTGTTAGTAGGAAGAGACATTTATATGGTCCTGTCATCCCAATCTATATTTTCTTGGAAAAATTATTTCCTCCCAAAAGTTGTGGGTCTTTTCATTAAATATTTAGTTCTGATCATTTCTGATGTTAGGGTATGTTGCGTTCTCTAAAAACCAATTCACAGACTCTCCTAACCCTAGCAACATGGCCAGCCAAGCTGCTTTGAATCAGAATCGAGTAGATGAATGTTTGAGTGTGTTTTCTGAAATGTCTTCGTCCATCTGCAGCCCACAAAGTAGCACAATCCAAAGGGCAGCTGTTAAACAAAGTGAAAACAGACAAAAGACTGAACAGCTCCCAGGAATGAATCCTGTTAGAGCATCTGGTGGCCAGTGTGTCGGACTTCAGCCTAAATCAAGTCTGGTGAATCTTCATCCCTCTCTCGGGTCCCCAACGCTGATTCTTCGTTCAAGTAAACCAGAGAGATCCCTCCCATCTCTCTCTGGCTTTTACTGTGTCTCTGCATTGTATTAAAGGGCCTTGCATGTCGTATGACACCCATCCTTTGGTCCGCACTCTCCTGTGGACTGCAGACGGAGAGCAATATTTAATCCCTTATTAGGGATGGCTTCAATCAGCATCTTGAATGATTTCCAGCTTCTTTGGACTGCCGCTCCCTATAGTCCTGAACTGAAACCTGCATTAAGTTCTCCTTTAATATTCTGAATTATATTGGTGAAAGAAAGGAGTATATACTTGTGGCTGAATAATGGTTTGTCTACAATGCACAGTTAACCTGAGTTGTTAGCCTGGGTTTTAGCCCAGCTGCCCCTGCCGTCCACACAGAAAAACTTGGGGACTAGGTTTGGAGCTGCTTTAAACCCATGCTATTTTACCAGGCTGGGAGTGTGGATTAGAGCCCTGGCCCTGTTTTAGCTCGAACAGGAACCCCCGCACATTGCAGTGAAGACGCAGGCTAAACCACTCCAGTGCTGTTAGTCCCCCCGTGCCTTCCCACAATTCCACCCTGAAGGACAGTCAGTTCTCCTGCAATAGACACAGTTGGCTGGGAAAGAATCCTCGAGCCTCTTGGCCCAAAGGGCCCTGGGACGCACCCCAGACACACAGGGGGCAGTGCAGCATCAGTGGCATCACAGCAATTCAGGTAGGGCTTTTCAGTGTGGCTGCTCACGCCCAGGTGAGGCTGACCCCTCACCTGGGTTAACTGGGCAGTGTAGACAACGCCTCAATGACTCTTAATCCCAGGCCTGAAACTGCTTTCCCCCCCCCCCCCCCGTCACCGGGTGGCCCAACACCGCACCTCAGGAATCCTACACATAAAACACCTCTTGGGGCACAGATCCATGTTCACCACCAAGCAACCCGACATCCATCAGACCCTCAGTTAGGACGTGGTCTGTTCTGGCCGTCACAAGTTAAAATAGTCACAGGCAGCATGCTTTGTTCTTCGGCCTCCCAGTCTCCATCAATGGCGTTTTGTTCCTGAATAGTTGTAGAAGACGTGACACTTGGGAATTCATCATATCCTAGGTCGTAAACAAGGGGTGAAAGAATTGCAACTCCTCCAACAGCGGAGTTTTGTAGGAGTCCCCACTAGCAGTCAGTTCAGTAGCCCCCCTTTAGAAAGTTATTTTATTATGGCAGTGTATGGGCTGGACGCCTCCCAAGTGCCCCCTCTTGGCCTGAGCTCGCTCTACAGGCAGCCTGCCTCAGTTTCCCCCCTTCAAAGGGCTTCTTAAATAAACGCCACGCAGGCTTTTTTGTCCAATAATGCTCCTTCCTCCCGGGTCTAGTTTATTGATGTAAGACACCAAACAGACTCCGCCCTGGGGCTTCTTGTCTCCCCCTGACTGTGCTCTCTACAGCTCCTCCCTGCCTTGGCAGGCCACCCTCAGCCCATCCTGGCTGAAGTCTTTTCCTACTCCCATGGAATCTGCTCTCCATGGCCCTCCGCTGCCTTCATCCCTCTGATCAAGCTTCCAGGCCCAAACCCTTCTTCCTGGTTAAGGGTCTCCTGCAGAAGCTGCCTGCTCACTGCAGCTCTTCTGAGCCTCAGCCACAGCCTCCTTTGCTTGTCTCTTCCTGAGCATCCATCTCTCTGCAGCTTCCTGCTGCTCTTAGCATGGGAATCACCCTGATCCTGGCTCAGGTGGGCCTGCTTATTGCTGGGGTTGGCTGGCCCCAGGCCTCTGGCCATTAAAAGGGCAAGCCGCCCTGTTACTCTTCCCTTCTCTTACATGGGAGGGCAGGCATGGGTGAACTAGGAGTTGGCGAATCAATGCTGTAGGGGCAAGGAGCATATAGCAGAAGGTCTTCAGTGAGTGCTTCTATTCTATTGTTTTCAGTCGGCATGTGCCCCAGTCACAGTGCTTGGCTTAGCTCCAATTGCTCAAGATTGTGCTCTCGGAGTGAATTAATATTATGAATAAATATTTCTGAAGCCCCAGAACTTTACATGGTGCTTTACAGTGATTTCAGCCAAAAGTCACCATCTGAATGGTCATTCATTTTCTCTAGGATTAGTAGTGTAAAACTTATGCACATTGGCTGCATTGGGGCAAATCCTACTCCTTCCACCATCCAGAGAAGGACCTAGGTATAGCAGGAGGCAGGATTTACTGGGGCTAAATAATGCGAACGTTACAGGTAGAGCTGGTCGGGAATTTTCAAAACCAAAACCGTTCATGTAACGGGGATGGGTTTGATGAATTTCCCAACACAAAGGAAGTGGAGGGAGGGAGTTTCAAAATTTTTCTAAATGAAAATTTCTGATTTTGTTTTTAAATTTAAGCTAATTAGACTGAAAAAGGTCAAAATCAAAACAATGTTTTAATTGACCCAGAATGAAAAAAGTTTCAAATCTTTTAAATATTTTGACTTTGTCCCAATTTGAGACAGGAACAATTTTTTGAACTCTTGAAAATGCTCGCTCATTTGCTCTGAATATGCAGAAGTGGTAGCAAGAGATGCGTTTATATTCTTTCTTTCAAAATACCTCTTGGTTTTGTCCTAGATTGTATACCTTGATACCAAGAGGACCATAGAGATTTGAATTCTTAATGCAGTAAGTGTACGGTGTCTGGAAATGAGCTCACTTCTAGGTTGTTGGGGTTTTTGTAACAGATGTTATCTGACAGGTACTCTTGGTCTATACACATGACAAGTCGTCTTGCCCTGTCTCACAGGGGACATTTACATGCTTTATAATTGGGTATTCTCAGGGAAACAACATAACTGTCATAAGAAGCCTTGAGAAGTCAGGCATATCATATTTTACAATACAATGATTACAAATCTAGAAATCAAGAAAGCTATTCAGTACAACCCGCTTAAATGTTTTCCTCTCCAAGTGAGCTACCTTGAGGGTGGTTCACAAGAAAGCATTTGCATTAGAATGTGCACTTCCTCTACAATTCTAATTTCTACCAAGATCTGGATGCTCTTATAGATAATCCACAGAGAACTGTTTCAGAGTAACAGCCGTGTTAGTCTGTATTCGCAAAAAGAAAAGGAGGACTTGTGGCACCTTAGAGACTAACCAATTTATTTGAGCATGAGCTTTCGTGAGCTACAGCTCATTTCATCAAAGCTCATGCTCAAATAAATTGGTTAGTCTCTAAGGTGCCACAGAGAACTGTGTAGATTGTTCTTCTTGCTGTTAGCTACAGTGCAGCTCAGGCTATTGCTACATGATAGATTTTCTCTAGATGAGGTTTTCACAAAATAGCCCTAGATCTAGTCTAAAGTGTGTGGTTATCCAATGCCAAGGATAGACTCAACTCCTAATCCAATGGGAGCTCAAGATGAGCTTCTTAAGCAGAGTCCCCATTCTAGAGTCTGGACTCATATCCTGGTAGCTTCCTTGTCTCCATGGGCTAAAATGAGGGGAAAGGCCATGTTCTCAGTTGGTGCAAACAGGTGTAGTCAATAGTGCTAAGCCAGTTCACGCCAGTTGAGGATCTTGCCCTCAGCATATAGCTTTGAAAACTGGAAGCGCTATATTAAAGTGTGCTGATTGTGCTGTAGTTTCAGCATGAAAATGGAACAATGTAATGCCGAATCCTACCTGCAGTTCCTTGGAGACCTGCAGCATGTTGACAAGTTGCTGCCAAAGAGAAATGGGAGAAATAAGAGAAATAAGTCAAAGCAAGGAGCACTCCCAAGATCCAGCCCTTTCTCAGTTTTCAGTGTAAATTAAATCTGAAGTCCTAGTGTATGTAGAATTTCACTTTCCATAAGGGACCAGTCAAGGAGCCTGATGGTAATTGTCTGTTAATAGGCTGCAAGGGAAATGCTGAAGTTTAGGCTTAAAAAAAAAAAAAAAGCCAACAACTTTAATTAACACTTCATTAACAGCCTCCTTAATGCAAGGCAGGAGCATTTTCCATTAGGTTGCAATGCCCTCAGGCACTTACTGGTAAAATGTTGCTCTGTCCCCTTTCTTTGGTGCCTGTCTGTCTCTAAAGGATTAGGTGGTGCTGCTAATACCCTTCCTGAGGTGGCCTCATTTTGGAAGAAGGGTGAAGTGAAGTTGATCCATCACTGTATCCAGTGAAATCCGTCTTAAGACCTCACCCAAAACACCAACAAAAAAGAATTGCTTCGCGGTATGGCCTAGTGGACAGAGCACTGGACCGGGACTCAGGTGATTGAGTTCTGTTCCCTGGTTCTGCTACTGGCCTGCTGCGTGACCTTGGGCAAGTCATGTTCCTGCTCTGTACCTCAGTTTCCACATAATGGGGATAATGACACTGACCTCCTGAGTAAAGTGCCAGGTTTCAGAGGAGCAGCCGTGTTAGTCTGTATTCGCAAAAAGAAAGGGAGGACTTGTGGCACCTTAGACTACCTATTAGGTGCTCAAATATATTTGTTAGTCTGTAAGGTGCCACAAGTCCTCCTTTTCTTTTTGTGTAAAGTGCGTTGATGGAAAGAGCTAGATAAGAGCTGGGGTGGGATGGTGGTGGTATTAGCAAAGGTCATTTTTTAATTACAGGTCAAACAAAATTGTTAGAAACCTTGGAGATGTTGTAAAGGGGGGGTCTCAATGGGGAAGAATGCCTGTTAGTGGAGAGTCTTTAATGCAGGCTTCACTGCATTAAATGTAGTTTTATCCAGCACTTCAAGGCTTGCAAGGTACCATCTAATTCAGTCCATTGGTGAAGTACATTAAACTGCCCCAGTCTCCTTCTGATTGGGTGTGGGGTAGGGAACTTGAATTGACAAACTAGCACTGCATGTATACATGATAGGACACAGTACCTCTGTGTCCCACACAGCATAAATAGAGCACAGACTGGCTGCAAGAGCTGGCAGAGCCGAGGTCTATATCTCCTTCCCTGCAGTCCCTGGTGCCGGGGGCATCCTAGGGTGTGAAGGGGTGGAGCGTGGGCATGGCTGGAACCTGATGCATTTTAGCAATCACAGCTGGCAGGTGGTTATTTTGGGACCATTGCCAGATGGTGCAGCTCAGAGCAGCCACCAGGTTTCTCTAACTTGTATTCAAGGTAGAGAATCAGAGAAATTTAACTGGCTCCCTGACATGGCTCCCACCACTCCATGCTGTGCCCGGTGAAAGCTGGAAGCAGCACAGGGTTTAACTTGTATACTAAATCCTTCAAGTCTATCAAATTCATTGCCTCCACGCATGTATGAGAGCCACTCCTCTTACCAGCCAGGAAATTCCAGCCAGCTGATGGACGAACAGATTCACATGATGTGGTGTAGAACGCCAGGCTTGTCTGGAACACCAGGAGTCTAGTGCTGAAACAAATAGCTTACAGCCAAAATCTGCACTGATTTACATGCAGTGCAACCCCATTGACTGGAGGGGGTACAGCAGGGACATGGTTATGCCAGGGCACAATTTATCATGGATCATTTAACCCCTTTTATCACTCGGTTTGCTAGATTTGTGGATGAGCAATTGCAATGAAGATGATTTTAGGACTGACTTGCTCTTGCAAGCACGCTGGCTGACGCCCGTCCCTTGTGCAGAATCCACACGAGGGCTATACACTGCTTGTGCACAGGGCCGGGATGCTACATAGTGGCACTCAAAGGGGTGAGCTTCACTCTGCATGGGCGAACCCCCCACAAAACTGAAGTGTTCATGCAGAGCTGGACCCTCCGACACGATTTGAAATGCTCATCTCCTGACAAGTTTACAAACTGGTGCCCTGTCCAGACCTGTGAAATCTAAATAAAGTTTCCTTTTAAATATAGATTTCCTTAAAGCTATTTTTCCATTGTCAAACGGGACAGATTCTTTAGGTCTCTGGCTCCAAATTAACACCACCTTAGCCCAGGCGGTAGAAGCTAGCTGCTAGCTGGGAAAAGTCCTAAAACATTTCTGCCAGGGCTGTTTTCAAACAGCAAATTCACAAATCCCCAGCTTAATTACAGCACAGCAGGATGACTTAGAGTGCCTGCAAGTTAACACAATTTAGGATGTGCTGTAGCATTTAGCTAGGACTAATCTTGTGACAACTAAGTCTGTGCATTACATCATTATAACTCAGACACTCATTAGTCTCACTACTTCTTCCATGCAGACAGGGCACTTTTCTGCCATTTTCAAAAACTTCTTTCCAAAGCTAGTTAATGCCATTTGGATTTCACAAGAAAACAGATGCTTCCGCTGGTACGTGGGGGGGCCGACACATCCTTTTGCATAAACATCTATACACAGGCTTTCCATAGGGTGTTTTCTACAAGCTGTTGGATGACGGCAGCTGGGAGCAGCTCTCCCTGCATCAGATCAAGTGGGCTGAGTGACTCTGAAGTGGTTTCAATCTATGCCACAGTTTGTGTGGGACAGGAAGTCCTAAAAAATCATTTTTTGCTTTGAAAGCACCAGAACAGAATCTTTCCCCATCTTGGATCTGCAGAAAACAAATACAGGTTAGATGAATAGTTCAGTTCAGAATGATTTGGCTATGAAGTTAGCTGCTTCTATCATCTCTCAAGCGCAATAAACTGCTCTTTTTGAAGTCCCCTCTCATCAGTGGCAAGCAGAGTTAACAGCGCTGTGTGAAATACTTGCATCACATCTCATGCTCACTTGAAAGGCCGCCTGGGTTTGAGGTGGAGTACGTGCTGCAAGCCAAGCAGGAGGAAATTTAAACAGTAAGAAAATCCCCCTTCACCAGGTGAACATTCACCTCCTAGCCCTCCGGCAGTTTCCCTGCAGCAAAGTCAGAAATGTCCCCCTGCGCACCCACACAAACCTGTTACCTTACCCTTCAAGTGCTGACACCTAGCCGTGGAGAGGAGGCAAAGCCAGGTCTTGTTAGCGTGAGGGCTGAAGAAGGGAATGAGGCGGCGGAGGGTGTGCTGAAGCATGTTGGACCCAGACCCAGTGCTTTCTCTCATGGAGCCTTCACTTCCATACTTTAGTCCTAAAATTAAAATTGTTTAGACTGAGTGCCTGGGATTGCTCTTTGTGTATGGGACTGTAACATGCAGCAGAAGATATTTTTACTGGGTTAATTGTGATTCCCTATAGTCCACTCTAAGAAGATAATACGTTAAATATGTTTTTACTGAGGGAAATACTGATTGTTTTCCCAAGATTATAAATTAACTGGAGTTAAAAATATTCAGTTCCAACTGTCAACCATTCTCCAACAGATTATCTATACTTATCTCTCTAGGGTTTTATACTTAACCCAGCACTGTGATATTCAAGCACATGACTCAATGGTACCTTAGCTCTGCATTCAGATCACAGCTTAGTAAAACCAGGGACCCAGCTTTATTTGGCTTACTCCTTAAAGAATGTAACAACTTAATCTGTCTGGGGCAAATTCTATTCACCTTACTCGGGTGAGTAATCCCGCAGCAATCACTGTGTGAGTCAGAGGAGTGGGTTTTGTGTGTTTCTCTCTTTTGCAGTTCGTATGAAATAAATGTAACGCAGTTCAAGTTTTGGTACAACAAAGTCAAGCTTTCTATCAGAAACACATGTTATAAGCGCTGCAGGCACTGAGTGAAATCTGATCTATGGAGGTTTCCCTTAAATCTGCACTTTCTCATTTGGCTCTCTTATTAAAGCCGTATTTCAGAGCTCTCTAACCCTCTTGAAAGATGATGAATAACAATAAAAACATTCACTGGAGGACTGTCATCGTTTCCAAAGGAAGTGTAATAAATACTTTACAACAAGAGTTTTTTCTCTATGTACAGCCATAAACTAGTTTTAAGTTACAACTTATTAAGCCTCTAAACAATTAGAGCCAAGCTTCTGAAGAGCTGTCTAACTTTGAAAGAGGCAGTTAGAGGGGATATAAAGATGGGTGCAAAAGAAGATGGTGGTGTAGTCCTGTGGATTGGGCACTGGACTATGAGCTCTGAGGCATGGGTTCTCATCCCATTTCTGACACAAACCTGCTGTGTGACCTTCAGAAAATCGCTTTGCCTCTTTGAGCCTTCATTTCCTGTCTTGGTGCTATTTCTTACATGTTTACAGTGCCTAGTGCAATAGGGATCTTGGCTGGGGACCCTACAGAGATGTCTACACTGCAGCTGGGAGCAAGCTTCTCAGCTGGGGTAAATAGGTTTGTGCAAGCAGGGCTCAAGCTAGCATGTTAAAAATAGCAGTAGGGACATTGCTGCTCTGGTGGGCACTCTGGCTAGCCACCTGAGCTCAGTGCTGAAGGGTTGGGTGGGCTTGAGAGCCAGAGTTTCAATGTCCGCACTGCTCTTGTTGGCATGCTAGCCTACCCGGGCTGGGAGGTTCGCTCCCCATCGTAGTGTAGGCATACCCTATGTACTATTCTACTACAAATAAATACCAATAGTGTCTGAGAGTCATAGGAATGTCTCCTCTCGTCCTTTACTGAACCTGAAAACAATCCAACTGAGAGAGTCTCCCTTGATATTGGTGTGTGTCCAAGGAAAGAAGATATTCTTCCATTCTGAGCCTTATATCACAGGTCGGTTTATAAATGGAGACAGGTCAGAGGATGTGCAGATGTGCCTCTCCTGGTCTGGTTTCCTAGTTAGTAAATCTCATTGAAATACAGATGAACAAGCCAAGCAGTTAGAATCAATAGAAGTGCTCAGGTTTTCTAAATTGCAATATTAATCCAGGGACGTGATTGGAGCATACACAAAATCTATGATCCCAACGGAGTGTAAAGGCAGTTGAAGCTCTCCCGTGTTTTACATTCTGCCCCTTAATCTGATTTACGAAACATGGAACTCCTTGGAACTCCTTTCAACAACCATAACGTTTCTTCATGTGAATAACTCTCCCTGCAGCGTGTCTGTAAAGAGACCGAGGAAAGTTTCTTTTGTTGTGAACGGATTTTCTTGGAGCAGGGGAGGGTGGAAAGCAGGTGAGTGAGTGTCAGACCAGGAAAACTTGAGACAACTTGCCAGAGAAACTCATCAGAGGAGATTGTTTTTGTTTCCTTTTTAATTGAAGGAAGTTTATGGATTGGAAGAGCCACGTGTTTCATAATTGGGCCACTCTTAGTCAAACAAGCCAATATGAGCAAGCTGTGTCTGCAGCTTCCCCCTGCTTCACAAACTTTTGATGATGCCTATTACCTGAATACACCCAAAAAGAGACGCTTCGGGATATTGTAAGCGCTACATGGGCACTGATCCCATTGATGCAATGCTTGCATATGGTCTGCAGGAAGAAGTGCTTTGGGCATCTGAGAAGGCGGTGATTCTAGCTACAGCTAAAGGTTGCTTGTGGGGGAATTCAGTTTGCAGCTCTTCACAGGATTAACAGGACAATGGGTTAATAAATCTCTGGTCGCTTGGATGGTATTTTAGTGATTTATTGCAGGTCTGATAGCCTGGCTCTGTTTGGGGACAGCAGGTCTCCTAGCACACCCCAACTTGCTTTCCCTATGTAAGACCATGTTCAGAGGGTTTTCAAGATGCCCCCCTGTGTGGGAGAACTCAGTTGAGCCCAGAGTCTGAATTCCTGACATTTCTGCTCTGGAGTGTGCTTGGCGTGAAGCCTCTCAAGTCAAAATGGAGAATTGTAGCAATAAATATTAGCAAGCAGCAGTAGGGTGATGTCCCGATTTTAATAGGGACAGTCCTGATTTTTGTGGTCTTTTTCTTGTATAGGCTCTTATTATCCCCCACCCCTGTCCCAATTTTTCACATGTGCTGGCTGGTCCCTCTATGCAGCAGCAGCGGGGCTCCTAGACTGTAGCACGTCCTCTCACCAGGCTCAATCCTGCAGGCAAAATGCCCGTTTCAAGTCACTGATGTGAGAAATGAAGCTTCTGAGGTTGACTGAACTTGTCTGTGAAAGGCCCGCCCGAGTGGGCCCGTGGTAACTCTGAAAGCTCTGGCTAGATATCTGCAGTTCTGTCTATTCAGTCTGAGGATCCAGCTCTGTCTCAATCTCTTAGGGCTCCTTAGAGAATCCCCGCCCTGAAGCGGGAGCAGAGTTGAACATAGGCTGAGGGTAAGCCTACCTCTCAGTCAGGAGTCAAAGCTCAGTATAGATATATCCCACACGAAATGCAGCCAACCATGGAGAATGAAATGCAGGGTCTGCTTACTACCCAGCAATGCTACAACTAAGGACAGAGGGCGTGACGAATACCCAGCCAATCAAAACTATGGAGGAATTTGAAGCAGTTGAGCTCTGTCTTTCTCCAATTTGCAGGAAGTAAAAATCAATAGCTCTGCGTCTGGTTGGGGAAATGGGCCTTTGGTTAATTGGGGAGCTCTATGAAGATCACTACTAAATCCTTTTTCATCAATTAAGAGAGAGATATGGTGCTCATGGATTCAAAGTTATTGCACCAGTGTCTGGTGACCTTCTGGACTCAATCCCTCCGTGCAGAGCCTCCAGAATTGTATATTGCGAATACTTTTTTTTTTAGTATATGGAGATAATATGTCACTTTCTGAAAAAGCCTTCTTGTTGTGACTTGGAGCCAGAAGCCAGAAACATTTCAACCTTTAAAAGAGACATTGGAGAATGATTGATTGGGAGGTTCAGTTCACATCGGATTAGTCAGATGTTTCAGATTGTGCACAAGGAACTCAGTAGGTACTGTATATTAAATTATGCTACTGAACCACAAAAAATTTGCTTAGAATGCATCAGTCACTAGAGGCTTTATTCTATATTCTTGGTGGACCGAGAACTCCCCTCAGTTATGTGGCAGACCTGGTTGTGCAGGGAATGAAGGGTCAGCTCAGGCCCCTTATAAGATAACTGTTCTGCTGGTGAGAGACAGTTTTTTTTGTCCAATAAAAGATATTACCTCACCAACCTCGTCTTTCTCTTATCCTGGGACAAACACAGCTACAAAAATGCTGTATATAGCAGAGAAGACGACAGCACAAAGATCTGGCCAGCCTGTATGTTTTCTGTGTCTCAGTGACTTGCAGGTGGGGGAAAGACACCATGTGGGCTCAGGAAAAGATAGGGATGGAGACTTGGCCAGCCCGAGCAGATGCAGAAGCAGCTGCAGCAGGGAACTGCAGACACTGACTGTTGTATCAAGCTGCTTTCTAATGGTTTTACTTTGAATGTTCTTTCCCTTCTGGTGATTGGCTGCTTTTTCCAACCTCTTCCCTAACCCATGAGTGGAGGCAGGAGGGGCGGGGTGAGTTATGGAAGTAACACAATGCTTGAAGGTTCATCAGTGTTTACTCAGCTTGTATGTTCTACCCCTTCTCACCATCATTTGTGTTTAGGCTGTAAGTTCTTCAGGGGAGCTACTGTCGTCTTCCTATGGGCTTTGACAGTGCCTCCCACAATGGGGTCAAGTCTCCATCAAGGTCTGAAGGCACTACTGTAACACACACAATAATCATAGCATCATAGGACGGGAAGGGACCTCGAGAGGTCATCTGGTCCGGTCCCCTGCACTCGTGGCAGGACTAATCATCTAGACCATCCCTGACAGGTGTGTCTAACTGCCTCTTAAAAATCTCCAATGATGGAGATTCCACAACCTCCCTTGGCAATTTATTCCAGTGCTTAACCACCCTGACAGTTGGGAAGCTATTCCTGATGTCCAACCTAAACCTCCCTTGCTGCAGTTTAAGCCCATTGCTGCTTGTCCTGTCCTCAGAGGTTAAGAAAAACAATTTTTCTTCCTCCTCCTTGTAACAACCTTTTACATACTTGAAAACTGTTATCTCCCCTCTGAGTCTTCTCTTTTCCAGACTAAACAAATCTACTTTTTACCATCTTCCCTCATAGGTCATGTTTTCTAGACCTTTCATCATTTTTGTTGCTCTTCTCTGGGCTCTCTCCGGTTTGTCCATATTCTTCTTGAAATATGGCGCCCAGAACTGGACACACTACTCCAGTTGAGGCCTAATCAGCGTGGAGTAGAGTGGAAGAATTACTTCTTGCTTGCTTATAATGCTCCTGCTAATACATCTCAGAATGATATTCACTTTTTTTTGCAACAGCGTTACACTGTTGACTCATATTTAGCTTGTGGTCCACTATGACCCCCAGATCCCTTTCCGCAGTACTCCTTCCTAGGCAGTCATTCCCCATTTTGTATGCGTGCAACTGATTTTTTCCTTCCTAAGTGGAGTACTTTGCCTTTGTCCTTATTGAATTTCATCCAATTTATTTCAGACCATTTCTCCAGTTTGTCCAGATCATTTTGAATACATAGCCACAGTCAGTAGCAGACGCAGATCCTTTGTACATGTTCCTTGGATCCTGCCCCACTGGCAATGCTATGAGCAGGGCCTTACAAGATCCTGTTAAAGCATGTAAATCCCCCATCCTACCAGCTTCTTTTATTGCCAGGCATGAGAAATCCCTGGCTCTTGGCATCTCACCCAAGTTGTACAGAAGGCAATAAACAGTGTCTCTAATTTTGCAGAGATCCACCAATTAGATGGAGCAGACAGTCTGATCTTGGTGTTACCATCCCAGTCCCCCACAATTATCTTGTCCCTGAGAATCCCAGAAATAAAAACAAACACTGGATTTTAGGGTCACTTGGGGAGAGGTTTCTCAATGCCTGTAATTAGCAGCACTGAAAGGGAGGACATCAGCTACTCTTTCCCAAAAGCTTGGTATAGGTGCCAATCCTTTGTTTATCCTGCTAGTAATAAAATTTCCCAGCCTCCACTAAGGGCTGGGATTTAGAAACATGTTTCTTGGGATCCTTCCCTGCCTCGGAAGTTTCTAGGATCATCTGGTTTCAGAGTAGTAGCCATGTTAGTCTGTATCCGCAAAAAGAAAAGGAGTACTTGTGGCACCTTAGAGACTAACAAATTTATTTGAGCATAAGCTTTCGTGAGCTACAGCTCACTTCATCGGATGGATGCAGTGGAAAATACAGTGTGGAGATTTATATACACAGAGAACATGAAACAATGGGTGTTACCATACACATTGTAACAAGAGTGATCAGGTAAGGTGAGCTATTTACCAGCAGGAGAGCGGGGTGAGGGGGGGGGAAACTTTTTTGTAGTGATAATCAAGGTGGGCCATTTCTAGCAGTTGACAAGAACTTCTGAGGTAAGGGGCGGGGGATAGTTTTACTTTGTGTAATGACCCATCCACTCCCAGTCTCTATTCAAGCCTAAGTTAATTGTATCCAGTTTGCAAATTAATTCCAATTCAGCAGTCTCTCCTTGGAGTCTGTTTTTGAAGTTTTTTTGTTGAATTGCAACTTTTTGGTCACTTGATTACAGACCTAAGAGATTGAAGTGTTCTCCGACTGGTTTTTGAATGTTATAATACTTGACGTCTAATTTGTGTCCATTTATTCTTTTACGTAGAGACTGTCCAGTTTGACCAATGTACATGGCAGAGGGGCATTGCTGGCACATAATGGCATATATCACGTTGGTAGATGTGCAGATGAACTAGCCTCTGATAGTGTGGCTGATGTGATTAGGCCCTATGATGGTGTCCCCTGAATAGATATGTGGACACAGTTGGCAACGGGCTTTGTTGCAAGGATAGGTTCCTGGGTTAGTGGTTTTGTTGTGTGGTGTGTGGTTGCTGGTGAGTATTTGCTTCAGGTTGGGGGGCTGTCTGTAGGCAAGGACTGGCCTGTCTCCCAAGATCTGTGAGAGCGATGGGTCATCCTTCAGGATAGGTTGTAGATCCTTGATGATGCGTTGGAGAGGTTTTAGTTGGGGGCTGAAGGTGATGGCTAGTGGCGTTCTTTCGTTTTCTTTGTTGGGCCTGTCCTGTAGTAGGTAACTTCTGGGTACTCTCTGGCTCTGTCAATCTGTTCTTACAACTACAATACCCACCTGCTGAAGTGAAGAAACAGATTGACCGAGCCAGAAGAGTACCCAGAAGTTACCTACTCCAATTAACCTGCAAAGAGTCAGGTGAGGCCATTAAGCTAACGTGACCACCTGACTCTAAGGCCCCTCTGATAATATAAAAGGGCTCACTCTAGTCAGGCAGAGAGGAGCCAGAGGAGAGGACGTGCGGCTGAAGGGCTGGTTAATGAAGACACCCTCAAGTTATTGGTAAGGGAGCCCTAAGGTAAGGGAGAAGCAGAAGAGCTGTGGGGAGGTAGCCCAGGGAAATGTAGCAACTCTGGCAGTAAAAGGTTGGCTGCCAACAGCTGCTATCATTAGGGTCCCTGGGCCGGAACCCAGAGTAGAGGGTGGGCCTGGGTTCCCCCAAACCCACCACTACAGAAACACCTCCAAGGTGGGAGAAACAGGCCGCTGTCAGAACAGGTGGCTAAACTGTTTTGGCATAAGGCCGTAGGAGCAACAGACTGTGGGAATTCTCACCAACCTCCATTGCTGGCTTATGATGAAAAGGACTCAGTAGACTGTATTCCTGGCCCTAGAGGGAGAAGGGCTACGTGGAGGGTTGCAGTGAGCCTCTGAAGCTAGCATAAATTGCCTGGAAGCGCGGGACCCACGGGGACAAGGTCGGAGCTCTCCCACAGTACGAACTAGAATTTAGCACTGCCCTCCATCTTCCCATTGGCATTGGCCAGAAGTGCCCGAGGCATACAGTGGGCCTGGGAAGAATCTAGGAAGTTTCCATTGCTACTCTTAAGATTGCAGATTAGCTTTCTTTGTGTTGTTTTTTTCAACCTGGCCTGATGTGGGAACGGCAGATGCTTTGATTAAATGAGTTTCGTGTTTAACTGGGTTATCTGTAGCTTCTGCAAGTAGTTTGACTCTGCTAAAATGGCATTTCCAGTTTTCCTACAGTCACTCTCAGGAAGTCACCAGCAGCACTCTGCACCTCCTACAGCCGCCGTATTGCGGGAGCTTCCTCCTCTGGGCCCCTCCTGGCACCCCGACGCTTTCCTTGGCTCGCTGTCACCCTGCCTCCGGCACTGCCATGTTAGTACCATACTGACAGGGCTTCCCCTGTGGGCCTGGGCCCTGGGTCCCACGCACAAAGGTGCTCCTTGGTGCAGAGGGGATGGGTTAACATTAGTGATTGACACCCCCCCCATTTCCTCTCCCCATGCTCTCTGAAGTGCCCAAAAGAGGGGGTTATATACCACAGCATGGGGCGACACCCTTCTTTCTACATGGGGAAGAGACTTGTGCTCAGAGCGACTGACCATTCCATGTATGGCTCCCTAGGGCTTAATCTGGCTTCTACTTAACAAATAAGCTCACGATGCTAGGGGCTCATAATGTGTCTGCTTTCTTTGCTGCCTCAATAACTTGTTTGGGAGAATTCCGCCACTATATTTTAGCATTCACTACCATGCAGGAGTATATATTGTACAGAAATAGCTTTCTAATTTTAATATCTATAGTAGGGTTATTTATCTGTGTAAATAATTCTAAGCATAACTCAGTCTATTTCCCTAAATCTCAAGAGAAGAGTAAAAAAAAAAAAAGTTATACTATCGGAGACAGCATCTTTAACTACTTTTGCAAAGAACCATCACTAAGTTTTCCATATTTTTCTCAAAGTTCAAATGTATCAGATCTTCAGATAAGTAGTAAACCCCTGAGTGTAGCTTTAAAGAAGTGATGGCTTCAAACAGGACACAATCATCCATGGGTGTGGAGCTCTTTCTGTCATTGCCTATACATTTACTAATAACTTACATCACTGTAAAACTGAATAATCTCTAAGACTGGTATGCAGTCACCCACTGAATATAAAGTACATAACATTTTCCTGGTAGCATTTTCCGATGTGTCAAATGTACTTCTAGCTTTATGTTGCAAAAAGATGCCAGTTATATTCTGATTACTGCCAGGACAAATCTAACAGCTTTTATTATTCCATTGAAAGTGTTTCTGCCAATGCGATCATTTACCCTATTTTTAGGGCTAGCCATCACACCACTACAATTTCCGACATTCAAGTCTCCTACTACCGCCATCCATGAAAATACTGTATCTTCATTACTTACTTTCATCGTCTTGGTGATATCCTCCACAACTTTAGTGTAGATCTGTGAAAGGAAATTGTGGGCTAGCCCTGATATTGAAATATTGTCAGACTGGGGTGACTTGTATTCTTCTTGCCAGGCATGTGCTGTGGGTAATTTTAGTGATTTGGCAAATTCTGCATTTTTACGTGGTTCTGTACTCTTTGATTCTGCATTTCTGTTTGTGTCACCAGTCTGTTTGCAGAGAGCATAGGCTTTAGCTTACATGCAATACAGGTTTACTAATTGTTCTGTACAGTTTTAATGGCTCTCCAGGTTTTGAAGATTCTGTTACAAACAGAATACAATACCAGTGGGAACCCAGGCAGAAGGTGAGACTTCCTTGTAATGCCATACAGAACCATATAGCAAAAAACCCTTAGCCCAGCCATGTCTTGTTTGAATCTTGCCAAATTTATTCACAGCTCATTTTCAGTTTGAAATTCTTGGATTCTGAACATCTGAAACCGATCTGGGGTACAGGCCATTTTTAGTCCGGTTTCTCTATTTCATTTTGGTATTTCTACTGCTTCACATCACGATTGTATCTGACAGCCCATTGAAGCACACAGGGCCAAATTAGGCTGGTATAAATTAGAGCAACTCTGTTGAATTTGGTGTAGTTACATCAGCCTAACTGGGAACAGAATCCATCCTGCTGTGTTTAAAACAACAATCTAAGGCAGACCTCAGTGTTTTAATATATGTTAAATGTGTGATGCTGGGTACCCTGCAACTCTGGCTGAACACCAGACCTGGATGCAGTCTAATTGTGGTTCTGAGTGGTTCTGGGGGAACAGGATTTGACCCATCTCTAGATGATAAAGTTTAGGGGATAGTTGTTTATGGCAGTTTCCGCTTGACAGTAATGCGGAGCCTGATGTAACGTGCATTTATAAATATCCCTCAAATGTAGAGACCATATATAAGGCGAGAGGTAGTTTAGTCTGACACATTCAGACCTTGCCCTTCTGCTAACACTGCCATCAACCGTTCCAGTTGTGGTGGTGGGATATGTAAACGTTTGTCCACTAGGAACCATAAGTTCATTTCATAGGGGCTTCGAAACAGCCATTAGTTAATGCTAATCTGTGCTAGATTCTAACCAGCAATCTAGAGTAGAAAGTCTTCATATACCAGGGCTGATCCCTCACAGTTGTGCTATCTAGAAATAGAGAACGAATGTGCAACGATGTCATTTTATTTTTACATAGATCTCATTGAGCTGCTTGAAAGACAATACTCCTTGCAATTTACCTACGAGAGTACAGGCCTTGAGATGACATTTTCAAAGGCAGGTTTCAAATTTGCACCTGCAACTCTGAATGCAAACGGAGTGGGACACTTGTGCAGTCAGACCTATGGAGCACTTGCATTTGCATGCCAAAACACCTTGCACGAGGCTGGGCATGAATCCCTGGCATGCTCATCTCTGGCTATGGTGTGGCCAGCATGCCCATGCAAGCACATACGGGATCTACTTCAAACTGATGCGCTGGTTGAAAGTTTTCGTACAGGCTGTAAAACATTTTATTCACTTTCTCCCCAAAGCCTTTCCAAGCAGACTTTGGTTTGGACTGCTTCTCACGCTCTTCCTCCCCCTCCCCACAATTGCAATTAGAGCCCCAAACATTTTTCGTAGAGCACTAACAGGTTGTTGGCAGGTGGACTATTAGAAAAACCCCACCCTGACCTGAAACACATTTGATGCAAAAAAGGATTCATAACATGAAGGAGGATTTGAGCTGATAATGCAGAGCTCTGTGTTGCCATTAATTGCCTTTAAACACAAAGGAAGTCCTACCAACAGAACAGGAATTTCTGAATACCTAGATCTAAATGAACCAAAATTAGTTTGTTCATATCTAAAGCCTGTATATGGACTTCGGTCAAATGGGCTGGGAAAAATATATACAATACAATAGAGTATATAAATACTACACAAAACATGAGCCCAAGCAATTGCTGTCTTTTGCAGAGACACGCTCTAGTTCAACCGCAAGTTGCTGGGGTCAGCAACTTAATGCGACATTTGATTGCCTCTGTTATGTGGGATTCAGATTAGAGGATCATAATGGTTTCTTCTGGCCTTAAAACCTATGATTACAGTAGAAGGTAACTTAGGACTAGAGCTGATTGGAGGGAAAACATTTTCATGAGGAAAAAATCTGTTGACATCTAAACATTTCACAGAGACTGTTTGATTTTGATGAGGTTCTGAGGGAACAATGGAGTTTATTGCTCCAGGGCACCTCGCCAGGCAGACTGCCCTGTGGCCAAGCTCCATTTCCTTTCACAGAGAACTTTGACATTTTGGGCTTTCATTCCAAATCAGACCGAAATCCTATTTTCTTAATGTCCAAATCCTCCACCAAATGGAAGTACCTTTCTCTGCCCTGTTCTTCTCAGCGTGTCTTCAACCCTCACCCAATGTGAACAGCTCCACCTGAAGCAATAGGCTTTATACGTATACCTCTAAAGATATAATTTGGCTCTTAGATTGAAGCCCGCCTAATCTTGTTTACATGCACATGCAGAACTAGATAATGATGCGGGGGATGATTTTCAAAGACAGAGATGAGAATTGGGCACCCAATTGCTATTGACTTTCAGTGGGATGTGGGCATCTAACTGACCTGTATGCCTTTGAAAAGTCTCCTCTGTAGAGGGATTTGGAAACACTGGAAAAAGGATACCAAGCTTTCTACAATTTATGAGGAGAAAGTTCTGCTTTGGACAGAACAGTGCAAAGAGCTTTCTTAACAGGGATCATGTACTTTGACACATTTAGATTCAAATCCTAAGGTGGTGGGTCAAATTCCACTTGTCACTGTTGGGAGTTTGAGCAAGGATCGAGTACATACCTGTCAGGCTGGGCATGTGTGGCACGTGGATTTTGAAGTCAGTGGAATGACACCAGCAGGGGATATGGCTTTTGTTGCTGTATATGCTAACAAGCCAAATTCTATGTAGGATTGCCAGGAGTTTTGCAGGGCAGAGGGAGGGAGAGTTTGATCTAGCACAAACAACCCTCCTCTCAAATGCCACGTGTTTGAGCCAGAGTCGCAACCAACTCCACCCCTAACATGCATGCACACACCCAGCTCTGATCCATTTTCAGAACTGGGGACACCATGGAAGAGGGTGTGGCTGGATTTAATCAGTACTGCCAGCAGCAAGTTCTTTAATTCTTGATGGCACAACTACAGAGCTTGGGATGCCACTCTGAGAAAGCAATAATACTACCCACAATGCCATAGGTCTCTCACTGTCAGCCTGCTGCAAACTGAGAAGACAGTAGGAACGAAGACGTTTGCTGAAAAGATTCTATTTGTGACCATAAATAATGATGTACATCCCATCTAAGAAGGTACACAGGATTGTCTAAGGTGGGGCCAGGGAGTCGGGGGAGAGGGGCTGATGGAAGCTTGTCTTCAGAGGGGAAGAAGTGAAGTGAGTATTGAGCCTGGTTCAAGTAATGAGCCTGTAATTCTGCTGACATTGATGTGGGCAGCTCACTCCTTATAAGTATCTTTGAGTGATTCCCTGGCCGAATCTTGAAGTTAAATACAGACTTAAACCCCTGGGTTATACAAACTGGCACAGTTTTATATGTGCTACTAAAGTCTGCCCACTTGTAGAAGAGATTAAACAGGTCGCACGTTGTCACAGGGACATGCCAGTCAGTATTAGTGCTGACATGGAGTTGTATGGAGATTGGATGTGGTGCTACACCTCCAAATATAAACCAAACCCTACCTTACAAGTATAGGTTCCGATGCTGAAGACACTTATGAACATGAGTGACTTTCTGTTCCACTGATCTCAGCAAGCCTGCTCTGATGTGTAAAGTTACTCATGGGAGCGTTTGCAGAATTTGGCCCATACCTTGTGTCCCTCGCATAGTTTGCCCTCAGTTGGAGTACTTCTGAGCCACAGACTGGGGATCCAGGATCAACCCATTCCCAAAGTATAGTGATAGATATCAAGGGCTTTGGTTCAAAAATGACAACTGCCCAACAGGAACAATGCCGCAAAGACCCACCCCACAGTATCACAGATTCCCAAAGGCTGTAGAATGTCCGTGCCTAATTGGGTAAAGAATGTGAGCGAGGCTATCCAGCAAAAAATTAAGATGTTTGTACACCAATGTGAGGAGCCTGGGTAACAAAATGGAGGAACTAGAGCTACTGGTGCAGGAAGTGAAACCAGATATTCTAGGGATAACAGAAACATGGTGGAGTAGTAGTCATGACTGGACTACGGGTATTGAAGGGTATGTGCTGTTTAGGAAAGACAGAAATAAAGGTAAAGGTGGTGGAGTAGCATTGTATATCCATGATGAGGTAGAATGTAAAGAAATACGAAGCGGTGGAATGGATAAGACAGAGTCTGTCTGGGCAAAAATCACATTGGGGAAGAAAACTACTAGAGCCTCCCCTGGGATAGTGCTTGGGGTGTGCTATAGACCCCGGGATCTAATCTGGATATGGATAGAGCCCTCTTCTGATGTTTTTAATGAAGTAAATACGAATGGAAACTGCGTGATCATGGGAGACTTTAACTTCCCAGAAATAGACTGGAGGACCAGTGCTAGTAATAATAATAGGGCTCAGATGTTCCTAGATGCGATAGCTGATGGATTCCTTCATCAAGCAGTTGCTGAACTGACAAGAGAGGATGCCATTTTAGATTTGGTTTTGGTGAGTAGTGAGGACCTTATAGAAGAAATGGCTGTAGGGGACAACCTTGGTTCAAGTGATCAAGAGCTAATTCAGTTCAAACTGAACGGAAGGATTAACAAAAATAAATCTGTGACGAGGGTTTTTGATTTCAAAAGGGCTGACTTTCAGAAATTAAGGAAATTAGTTAGGGAAGTGGATTGGACTGAAGAACTTGTGGATCTAAAGGCAAAGGAGGCCTGGGATTACTTCAAGTCAAAGCTGCAGAAGCTATCGGAAGCCTGCATCCCAAGAAAGGGGAAAAAATTCATAGGCAGGAGTTGTAGACCAAGCTGGATGAGCAAGTATCTCAGAGAGGTGATTAAGAAAAAGCAGAAATCATACAGGGAGTGGAAGATGGGAGGGATCAGCAAGAAAAGCTACCTTATTGTGGTCAGAACATGTAGGGTTAAAGTGAGAAGGCTAAAAGTCAAGTAGAGTTGGACCTTGCAATGGGAATTAAAACCAATAGTAAAAGGTTCTATAGCCATATAAATAAGAAAACAAAGAAGTGGGACCGCTAAACACTGAGGATGGAGTGGAGGTTAAGGATAATCTAGGCCTCAGTCTTTAATGAGGATCTTAAGGATAATGGTAACATGACAAATGGGAATGAGGATATGGAGGTAGATATTACCATATCTGAGGTAGAAGCAAAACTCGAACAGCTTAATGGGACTAAATCGGGGGGCCCAGATAAACTTCATCCAAGAATATTGAAGGAATTGGCACCCGAAATTGCAAGCCCTTTAGCAAGAATTTTTAATGAATCTGTAAACTCAGGGGTTGTACCGTATGACTGGAGAATTGCTAACACAGTTCCTATTTTTAAGAAAGGAAACAAAAGTGATCTGGGTAACCACAGGCCTGTTAGTTTGACATCAGTAGTATGCAAGGTCTTGGAAAAATTTTTGAAGGAGAAAGTAGTTAAGGACATTGAGGTCAATGGTAAATGGGACAAAATACAACATGGTTTTACAAAACATAGATCATGCCAAACCAACCAGATCTCCTTCTTTGAGAAAGTAACAGATTTTTTAGATAAAGGAAACGCAGTGAATCTAATTTACCTAGATTTCAGTAAGGCGTTTGATACGGTGCCATATGGGGAATTATTAGTTAAATTGGAAAAGGTGGGGATCAATATGAAAATTGAAAGGTAGATAAGGAATTGGTTAAAGGGGAGACTACAGTGGGTCATACTGAAAGATGAACTGTCAGGCTGGAGGGAGGTTACCAGTGGAGTTCCTCAGGGATCGGTTTTGGGACCAACCTTATTTAATCTTTTTATTATTGACCTTGGCACAAAAAGTGGGAGTGTGCTAATAAAGTTTGCAGGTGATACAAAGCTGGGAGGTATTGCCAATTTAGAGAAGGACCGGGATATCATACAGGAGGATCTGGATGGCCTTGTAAACAGGAGTAATAGGATGAAATTTAATAGTGAGAAGTGTAAGGTCATGAATTTAGGGATTAATAACAAGAATTTTAGTTATAAGCTGGGGATGCATCAATTAGAAGTAACAGCGGGGGAGAAGGACCTTGGAGTATTGGTTGACCACAGGATGACTCTGAGCTGCAAATGGGATATGGCCGTGAAAAAAGCTAATGTGGTCTTGGGATGCATCAAGCGAGGTATTTCCAGGAGAGATAAGGAGGTGTTCAGTGCCTTGTATAACGGTACTGAGACCTCATCTGGAATACCGTGTGCAGTTCTGGTCTGGTGTTCAAGAAGGATAATTCAAACTAGAACAGGTACAGAGAAGGGCTACAAGGATGATCCGAGGAATGGAAAACCTGTCTTATGAAGGGAGACTCAAGGAGTTTGGCTTGGTTAGCCTAACCAAAAGAAGGCTGAGGGGAGATATGATTGCTCTCTCTAAATATATCAGAGGGATAAATACCAGGGAGGGAGAGGAATTATTTAAGCTCAGTACCAATGTGGACACAAGAACAAATGGATATAAACTGGCCATCGGGAAGTTTAGACTTGAAATTAGACGAAGGTTTCTAACCATCAGAGGAGTGAAGTTCTGGAACAGCCTTCCAAGGGAAGCGCTGGGGGCAAAAGACCTATCTGGCTTCAAGATTAAACTCGATAAGTTTATGGAGGAGATGGTATGATGGGATAACATGATTTTGGTAATTAATTGATCTTTAACTATTCATGGTAATAGGCCCAATGGCCTGTGATGGGATGTTAGATGGGGTGGGATCTGAATTACTACAGAGAATTCTTTCCTGGGTATCTGGCTGGTGAATCTTGCCCACATGCTCAGGGTTCAGCTGATCGCCATATTTGGGGTCAGGAAGGAATTTTCCTCCAGGGCAGATTGGAAGAGGCCCTGGAGGTTTTTCGCCTTCCTCTGTAGCATGGGGCACCGGTCACTTGCTGGAGGATTCTCTGCACCTTGAAGTCTTTAAACCATGATTTGAGGACTTCAATAGCTCAGACATAGGTGAGAGGTTTCTTGCAGGAGTGGGTGGGTGAGATTCTGTGGCCTGCATTGTGCAGGAGGTCAGACTAGATGATCATAATGGTCCCTTCTGACCTTAATATCTATGAAAGCCATTCCATTCCAAAACTAGTGCATTTTGTTTCTCTCATGGACCTTAGCTCTCTGTCAATGTCCAAATCTCCCCATTCAAAGGGAAGTTTTTCTAAAGCATAGATTCAGCTCCCCAGATATGTTCCTAGTTCCAAAGTCTCCTTTCCATTTGCCAGGCACAGCTCTGGAACCACAGGTGCTTTTCCCCCCCAGGGGGCTGACCTGCAAAGCTGGTTTTCTGATTAGATTTTTACAAGGTTTGAGCTTATTGCATTAACCAGACCATCACCCCCCATATGTTTCTCACAAATGAGGGCCCTGATCTTAATGCCAATGGGAGCGTTCACTGACTCCAGTATGTCCACAATCGGCTCCTAAGCGCTCTTCATCTTTTCTTACTGGAGCTGAGCAGACAATGATTGATCGGATTAGTGTGGCCTCTCTTCCTGTTTTCCTGGATGCTGTGTGGGCACACTGTGATTTATGCAATGATTCACCTAACTGTGTGGCAATTTTTTTTTTTTTTACTGTCTGCACTGATTTGGGTAATTGTGACTGACCAGATAAAGTGCATGACACCGTTTTCTGTTCTCTGATTAGATGAGCAATTATAGGCATTCAAATACTGAGGCAAGCACCTTTAAAAATTAGTTTTCCATGAGTATATCTGCCTGTGGCTTTGAAATTTGCTTTTTTTCAACCATTCACACTGGTAAAACTTGATCGCAAAAATGTCCATGGAGAGTGAACATAAAGGGCTGTAAACGTTGCTAGAGGGAATTCACTTTAAAAGCCAGGCTCATGTGCATGAAAACTCTCTTGCATTTACTTACCTACAGCTATCTCTATGTACATACGTATCTGCTAAATTTCCAGTCTCTGTGCAACATCAGATGATTTGTACCCAGATTGCCTGCCTTCAGCTTCCTCACTGTTGCTATGCGTCATTAAGCCCTCAGATACAGTGGTGAGTCAGGCAGAATAAGTGAAGCACTGAGACCCAGATTAAAACGACATGCAAGAAATTTAGACTTTGGAGTTTTTCCCTGTTTGATTCTCTAATCAGTTTGCCACTCACCTTTTAACTCCATTTCTCACTCCATGAAAGCTTGGTATAAAATGCTTCCCTTTCATAGGCATTATAGAAGAGATCAACTAGAGTATTGTCTGGCAATGTTACAAAATGTTTCAATAGCCCTAATCAGCACTAGAGGGCATTTCATTCTGATCTTGATGCAAAGTGATATAGGAATGTAACTCTGTACCTACAAAGAGGAGAATGGATCAAATCAGAGAGACGGTGGTGTAGAAATTTAAATGGCATTCCAACGTGTGGGTAATCCAGCTGATTCATCCATTACAGAAGCAACAGTGACTGTCTTACAAAGATTCTCTAAAGCAAGAGCGTGAGTGCGTGGTTAAATCTGGGTCTCTGTCGAATGAGGTTGAATATGAATAAAATAGAACATTTCTCAATGACCTCTGCCACCTAGTGGTAAAGCCTAGGTGAAGCCAAAAGAGCAATTGTTTTCATATGTTTGGCTTTGTAGCGTCTCCTTTGGTTTGGATTATGGACGATAGTTGCACAGTTTATCTACCTGCTATCCTGATGGATGTTTAAAGGCATATACCGTCTATTTAGAAGAGTTAAATAAACCTTATCAACAGAGTTTCTTGGAAGAAAAGCTAAATATATATTGTTAGAACTATTGCGTTCTGTAACCAGTTGTGCTACGTGTGCCCTGTTTGTGCTCTGAGGCTATGTCTATGGTATGAGCCAGGGTGTGATTTCCCCACTCGTGTACACGTGCTCACGCGAGCTCTGGTTTGTCCTCTGTATGGCTCGGTTGCGCATCTGCTGCCCATGGTACCCAGCTACCCTGCTATTTATACCCATACGAGCTGGATAGGGGCTAGCACAAGTCGGTGTAGGCAAGCGGGGGAATCACCCCATAAATTGTAGTTAGACACAGCCTCAGTCAAACTTCTTTTTTCTAACCTTCTCTATCTGCTTGGTCTAAATATTGTAAAGTGGGTGCAGTGGGTTGTCTGAAGCAGAGGATAAGGGAAATAGACCCTGACTCAGGAGGCCTCCGTTTTAGTCCTGGCTTTGCCATTAGCTAGCTGAGTGACCTTGAGCAAGTCACCTTCCCTCCCGGTGCCTCAGTTTCCTCAAATTCTCATGTGGTTAATGATGCCTCCTTTGTTAAGGGTTTTGGGGCCTTGGGATAGGGATAAAAGGCTGGTGGTATTATTATTATTATCTAATTTACTTTTCAGGACTACAGAAGTTCACTGTTCAGACTTTGTGACAGAGGAAACTTAAAAGAAATGGAATATAACTGACCACAGTGAAACCCTGTCTCTTCCTAAGCCTGGTGAAAAAGTTTTAGTATCATAGCTATGGAAATTAATGGATTCCAGCTTGAGAGTACTGCTTTAGGCTGCAGGCCCTAGTTGCTGAGGCTGGCAGAAGTTACCTGAAGAGAAATTCCCTAGGGGTGGTAACACTTAAGTTGCAGCCAGAAATGGTGTATGCATTGTGTCAGTGCTGTGTGCGTGCACAGTGTATTTTCTTTGTGTGTGCACTGGATCAACAAATCCTACAGGTACTACTCTTAGTGGGGCTCTGGTCTCCTGTATGTACCTTCCCCCTTTGGCAGAGAAAGCTGCAACTTCTTTGCATGCCCATAACCTGGGCCCTCTGTAGCAAGAAGTGGTGCAGGTTGAATCTGGCCTTGTTCATCTGAAATAAAGAAGAGAAATGGAACATTTTAAGATCCAATTTTCAAATCTGTTGTGCCTGATCACAGCTTCAGGTTGGAACTTGGGTGAGTCCAACTGATGTCCTCACATCGGTTCTGAGGAGCCATGTGCAGGACAGGGTCATCCTGTGATGTCACCAATGTTTGACTGTTGAGTTCCCAGTGTGGAATTTGTAACATCTGAATTCATGAATGATGAATTGTGGATTTAAACCAATCTGTGGAGATGAAAAGCTGAGCTGCTCTTTGCATGTGCTTCCTGACTTCACCCTTACTATTTATATATGGACCAAGACCACATTGTGCTGGGTGCAGTACAAACACAACAAACGATCCCTTCCCCAAATTCTTACAACAGTCTTAGGGATTCAAAAGGGAGGGTAATGCCAGGCCTGAGTACATCACACAACCAGCTAGTTGAGGTGCTAGCCTCAGGTTGACCTTGAAGTATTCTGGCTAAGGACAATAGGTCCTGTGTGTGAAATGGCTAAAACCAGAAAGGTAGAAGAGCTTAGAACAAACTGGATCTATTAACAATAATAATATACACCTCTGCAACTCCTTTCATCTGAGGATCTCAAAGCTCTTTACAAGCTTTAATTAAGCCTCAGCACCTCTGGAGATAGGTATTAGTTTTCCCATCTGTGAAATGGGAATAATGAGGCATGGAGAGATTAAGTGACTTGCCCGAGGTCACACAACATGTCAGAGGGAGGACCCAGATCAGAATCTAGAACTCCTGATTCCCAGTAATTCGTAATTATGTAGTCTTAACTTCCTGAACTGCGTAGTACACCAATGACGCACACATAGCCTGTATCATCCAGGAGGTCAGACAAGATGACAGTAATAGTCACTTTTGCCCTTAAAATCTAAGATGGCAAACAATATTCTGTGCACTTATTCACAAAAAAAAAAAATCTTAAATTGGGATTTTGTCTCCAGTATAGCCCCTCTCCTTATACCATTCCTTCCTGATAAGAACTAGTCCTTCATTTATTTACTGACACAGTATATATCATGCCATTGTTTTAAACAATAATAAACTGTACTGGAATGAAAATACCCCCTAACCACTATTCACGCCCAAATACCTATTTGTTCATAGGATACACTGGTTATTTTTCCATCCTTGTTCCTGGAAGGGTGCCAGTTTCCACAGCTAGAATGACAAAGACTGATGTCTTCTTGCCAGTCAATCTGTTTGAAGTTCATAGCCTGAGGAAGTACTGCCTTTGGGGGAAGAACAATACAAGAAATGTATCGCAATTCAGAAGCATCCAGCACAAATATAGAAGGTACCAGAGGGCCTACGTGTTCTAACCCTGACCTCTCAAAATAAACCTTGCATGGAAGTATATCACATTTTCCTACCTCACTCACCCCATCTCTGATTTGAACTCTCTCATGTTGACTAACCTTCATGGGTTATAGTCCTATTTCTTTGGCAGTTGATAGCACTGACTGCTGGATGGTGATGTCGCCTCCTGTTTCTTAGCTGATTGATGGAACAGATTACAGTAGCAGACTCTCCTCATCTATTCTTCCAAGTGCCCATGCTGGTATTGCCCTTTTCCAAAAGCCATTACTCTGGCCAGCCATGACCACCACTGTTGAAGCACAGCCACTTGCAGTGAACTACTTGGCTTAGAAGATGAGCCAGAACTGGACAGGCTAGCCTGTAACTTTCATCATACCCAGAGAGATGCCCCTCACTGAGTGTGGTCAGCAGTGAAGGAGCAGTTCCGAGTCTAACCCTTCACTAGTGGTATCCCTGATAGTTACCAGAACAAATGGGATATGGCCAGCTGTCTCTCTGTGGTAATATTTGATGCTTATAAGTGAATAAAGCTAACTGATCACTGAATTCTCTTAAAGACCATGGGCCCCAGCCTCACTGCATTCTTCATGTGAAAGGGGTATTCCCGTAGCAAAAAAATTGTGCCCTCTGGCAGCTGGAAAGGTCCCTTGGGGCAAGGTGTAAGTTAGGGCAGATCTAAGGCACAGTAATGCCTTCTACATCCACTGTCAATGCATCATCTCCACAGCTAGCCAGAGACTCACTGTCGCAGCAGGTCACTTCCAGACTCAAGTTTAACTTGTCACCAACTCCACATTTCCTAGGACTTGACTACTAATTTGAAATGATTTAGGAATTAATTCCAGTTCTGCAGTTTCACATTGGAATCTGTTTTTGAAGTTTTTGTTGAAGAATTGCCACTTTTAAGTCTGTTATTGAGTGACCAGGGAGACTGAAGTGTTCTCCTACTGGTTTTTGAATGTTATAATTCCTGATGTCAGATTTGTGTCTATTTATTCTTTTACGTAGAGACTGTCTGGTTGGCCAATGTACATTGGGGGGAGGGATAGCTCAGTGGTTTGAGCATTGGCCTGCTAAACCCAGGGTTGTGAGTTCAATCCTTGAGGGGGCCATTTATAGATGTGGGGCAAAAATTGGGGATTGGCCCTGCTTTGAGCAGGGGGTTGGACTAGATGACCTCCTGAGGTCTCTTCCAACCCTGATATTCTATGATTCTATGATACATGGCAGAGGGGCATTGCTGGCACATGAGGACATATATCACATTGGTAGATGTGCAGGTGAACAAGCCCCTGATGGCGTGGCTGATATGGTTAGGTCCTATGATGGTGTCCCTTGAATAGATATGTGGACAGAGTTGGCACCGGGGTTTGTTGCAAGGTTTGGTTCCTGGGTTGGTGTTTTTGTTGTGTGGTGTGTAGTTGCTGGTGAGTATTTGCTTCAGGTTGAGGGGCTGTCTGTAAGCGAGGACTGGCCTGTCTCCCAAGGTCTGTGAGAGTGAGGGATCGTCCTTCAGGATAGGTTACAGATCCTTGATGATGCACTGGAGAGGTTTTAGTTGTGGGGCTGTAGGTGACAGCTAGTGGCGTTCTGTTACTTTCTTTGTTGGGCCTGTCTTGTAGTAGGTGACTTCTGGGTACCTTTCTGGCTCTGTCAATCTGTTTCTTCACTTCACCAGGTGGGTATTGCACTTACAGACCTAAAAGTGGCAATTCTTCAACAAAAAAACTTCAAAAACAGACCTCAATGTGAAACTGCAGAACTGGAATTAATTTGCAAATTGGACGCCATCAAATTAGGCCTGAATAAAGACTGGCTGTGGTTGGGTCATTACAAAACCAAAACCTAATTTCCCCCATACTAATTTCCCCCTACTGTTGTTTACACCTTCTTGTCAACTCTTTGAAATGGGCCACTCATTACCACTACAAAAGTTATTTTTCTTCCCTTGGTAGCCTACTGTTAATTGAATTGTCTCATTAGTCTGACCTCACACTTGGTAAGGCAACTCCCATCTTTTCATGTGTTTATACCTGCTCCTGTATTTTCCACTCCCATGCATCTGATGAAGTGGGTTCTAGCTCACGAAAGCTTATGCCCAAATAAATTTGTTAGTCTCTAAGGGGCCACACGGACTCGTCGTTATTTTTGCTGATGCAGACTAACACGGCTACCACTCTGCAAACCTTCTTAGAAGATACTCTATTATTCTCTCTCAAAATATGCTTATACAGTGTCTTGTCCAAGACCAGTAGGGACTTGAGATGATATCACCAAATAGATAATAAAATAAATACTGACTACTTTAGCTCCATTGGTTGAGTCACTTTGCACGCACACATCCATATTAAACACAGACTTTAGAACCACATATTTTTTCTGTGACTGACTAATTGACTAAGCCATCTGACGGTTCTGCTTTCTTTGGCTCCCCATGTCTCCGCACCAAAGTTAGTGAGTGGGACCGGCTTTGGTCTACGGCACGGCCGCACTTGTTTACATGGCATAATCACCCAATCAAACATGCACGGCCTCAGGTTGACCTTAAACTTGAAGTTTTAGTTGCATGTTAACTAAAGGAGATAGACAGGACTATAACCCCTCAAAAAAGAACCTGAAACAAACTGGCCCATTAGGCTGTATATTTACACTGCTGTTTCTAAACTAACTCCCTGTGCTACTTACCACCACAATATTTTACCAAGCACTCTAGAATCCAAGATGCATTTTTGCAACTCCAAGTCAGCAGAAACTTAGCAGTTTGTTTTTTCTTCTGGAAAGTAACTAAGTAATTCCTGTTCTTTAAATCCTAGTTAAAGCCCAAAGAGGCACCCATCTGACTCCTACGAGCAAAATCCTCTTCTGTTCTTCGCACCAAAAATGGCAGGGTTTCCAAAAAGCAAAGCGAGTAATGAAAGTAACATTTCATTCCTAAATATAAGCAGAAAAAGCCATGGCTGTGGCACAGTCACCCTTTAGTAAAGAAAATCAAGCAAACCATTAAGGGACACTAAACCTTGTGCTTCAGGGCTTACATTAATCTCTAACTATTAGAGATCAGGCTGGAGGAAGCAGATTATCCCACATCTGCCTACTGTGGGGTTCTTACACCTTCCTCTGATGCATCTGGCAATGGCCACTGTCTCAGACAGGAGACTGGACCCTGACTCTGATCTAGTCTGGCAATTCCTACATTTCTATTAATTGGAGCTCTGCATAATATATTTAGCAGCTTTGTAGGAACTGGTTTCAGTTGCTGATCCCCAAAATAACTCCGTCCAGCTGCTTTGCAACTCTTCTGACCATCTCAGGAGCTGCAGGGCTGCACTGCCAAAGGGAGGCGTGTACATCCTGAATTTTGGGTGAGATCTTCCCAAAAGCAGCCCTTCCACAAGCATTGCTTCTGCCATGAGACCTACTGGCCTTCAACAAATTAAAAACACAGAAAGAAATAGTCCTGATGACTTTTTTGACAATTCTTCCAGTGCAGAATTGGCCAAAATATGACATCAAAAGCAATTAAAGGTGAGCTGGTGCCAAAACAATGAATTCACCAAACTCTGCTACACTTGTTGACTACGGTAATCATCTCTGAATCAGTAACTTGTGCAGCTGTCTGTTGGAACCCTGAGCCAGAGGGCAAAGACACTGCCTGTTTCCTGGAGAACAAGGAGTTAACACCAGCCCAGCTCCCCTTTATTTTGCCCAAGTGATTAGTCTGAAGGAGAGACTCAAAAAAGGGGAAATTGAGATTCATAGATCTGGGCTGAATCCCATGATGGGGAATTTTTCCTTTTATTTTTAGATTATATTAGAATTTTTTTTTGCTATGAGCACCCAGTCTTGAAGAAAAGTTTGCGAAGTGAAGCTGTTTTTTCTACTGAATCCCCCCAGAAGGTATCCTACACTAGTACAGTACAGTGCATAACTGAGCTGTTGTAGGGCAAATGGGAGAGCAATGCATGGCATAGTCTGTCAGGGGAGGCTGACAAGGCTCCATTTTCCTGGGAGATTTGGTTAACCACTGTTAGGTGCTCTGTAACTGGCCTGTATATTTCTTTGCTTGCTCTGCACAGTAAAATGTCATGTATTTTCCCTAGTATGTGTAAGTACTTTAGGCTGCAAGACTCCAAGAAAACTTTTCAAGGGATGGATTTCAAAAGGTCTCTTGGAAACGCAAATGATGAATCTGTGTTTCCAGGAGGAAAAAATCCCCAGTTGACATTTTGTATGGGCAGCTACCTACTTTGCGTGCACACATTTCAGGGTTTCACACATGCAAGCTCTTTGGAAACTCGGCCCTCGTGGAACCAGACTCTCCAGGAAAGGAAAGGCAGAAGGGTTATTTTAGCATTCTCGGCTGCACTTTTAAACTGAGCTCTGTGCAATTTCCTGAGCACAGCAGCCTGCTCGCTCTTAAGCTGAGCAGCACATTCTAAGGGTGGAATACTGAGACTTTAGGTGAAAGTCAAGTCCGGTTACGGTGAGCAACTTTGGTTTGTTTCTAGTGCCCGAGAGAGCTGCATTTTAGCTTAGTGAACCTCCTCACCACTAGCTGAGGGAAAGCCATGAGATCTGGGCCTCAAGACATATTTTTGAAAGGTCCTTTGAGACACTCCACCGGGGTTCCACCTTGTTGCTTGTTTTGGAATCACTCCGCCAACTTTCTGTAGTGGGGGTGGGTTCCACACTGTAACATCTTTCCAGCTGGTAGATCTGCTAAGTGAGAATAGAATCATGTATCATATTCCAATCACACACACACTCTTATGCAAATTTAATAGATGTGTAACCAAGCAGATTCTACAAAATCTTCTAGCATACCATAGAAATTACTCCAGAAACTTGTTAGCTGAAATGCTGGCTCCATTGATGATGATGGCAAAATTCCCATTGACTTCAATGGAGCCATGCTTTCACCCCTATGGTTTAACAGAGGAGAACATCCTTTCTAAAGTGTTTTGTGGTTTGGTTTGGGTTTTTTGTGATCATTCTATAGAACTCTATCACAGGGATACTATTCTTCATTAAGAAGTCTTCATTCCTTTCAAATGCTAGCTTTGAGTCATTCTTCATCATTTCTCATTTTTTGCTACATTCTATAGGGTTTTTCCATAAGGGCAATCAGCCACTGATGATGGACCATCAATAAACTTTGTTTAAACACAAAGTTCAAACTACTACATATTAAAGTTCTTCTCATGTTTTCAGTTTTAAACCTCAGCGTATCGTTCGATGACTGTTTTCCCATGGCTTATCCAGCTTACTTATGTAAACCAAGTTCACTGAGATGGCAGCTCTGGGGCCTAAAGGGAGTTGTCAGGCATTTTCAATCACAAGAATTCCTCTTTTGCTACTGCGAAAATTTTGGGCACGATGCCGGAAGTTTTCGCACCCAACCAGAACTGGCGCACCCCCAACATTTTGCTGGTTCCAAGCCCACTTAAATAGTAGTTTAACATAAACAAGGCTTCACTGGGTAAATATTCAAGCTTTTAGTTAAATATTAGTTATTCTGCTGGTTTGGGCTGGGTGCCAGACATAGTGTCTCTCTTCAATAGTGTACCCAGTGCAACAAAAGGTCCTGTTTATTTTGTTCTTGGTACTGATAGATTGCAAAGATCTTTTGGATACATGACATGGATTGCTGTAGAGAAGGGCATTGTGAGTTGAGCTGTAGGTACTGTTGCACACTGGTAACTTCACTGAGACTGGATGCTTTCCTAGTTGCACAATACAGCACCTCCTCAAGGGCTCGATTTTTGACTCGGCACAAGAGGACTGCCCCCACTTCCACTCCTGTGTGGGTTGCCTGAAGCTAGTGTTCAGGAGCCGGAGTGCAGGGAGTGAGCCAGGGATCAGCAGAGTCATGGCTCCACCCCCTACCCATTAGCCAGCACAGGAATATTTATGTGGGAGGTACTCTAATTATCTGCTGGCATCAGCCAAAAAAGCCTTGAGCAAGAAGGAGTTGTTCAGAGGTACGCATTTGGCTTTGGTGGAGTTACTGTAGATATACACTAGTGTGTCTGAAATCAGAATCTGGACTTGGGAATTCTCAGCTCGTAACCCATGCAAACATTACCCGAGTCTAAACTGGCTTAGTCTTGAAAACTAGATTCCATGGGTTTGAGACAGCATTTCCCACCACACAATGAAATGGGATTTTGGTGTTGCACCAGGAGTCTGCCTGGCAATCTGAGCAGAGATTAATATATCGTAGTTTTAAATACTGCATCACAATTGCTCAGATAAGTATGGATTGAAGGACCGAAATATTGCAGGATGACTGAATGAATCAGTTTTAATATTGAGCTTCTCTAATGGTCCTGCAGGTGGGTTTAGCTGTAGAAAATTATCTATTTTATACAGTCATGTTGCCTGACTCTTCAAAATGTATTTTACTATGAGACTTCAGTGAAGTAAAATATATATCTATGGCCTAAAAATCTTAAACTCCTGAAGTGCATGCATTTTTCACAGGCCAATAATTATTCCACAGCAGGTTGCCCCAAGTTGTCCAAACTTTCCAAAACAATTCTCCTTTCTGTTAAGCCTGATCATGAGAAAACTTAGAGCCCTGCAAGAAACTCTTTTGTGGAAGTCTAGAGTTTAGGAAATTGCACCAGAGTGGCCTCTTCCCCCCGATCCAGTGACTCTGCCCAACTAGGGGCAGAGCTCTTCTTGACCTGCTGCTCACAAACTGGGAAGAATTAGTGGGGGAAGCAAAAGTGGATGGGAACCTGGGAGGCAGTGACCATGAGATGGTCGAGTTCAGGATCCTGACACAGGGAAGAAAGGAGAGCAGCAGAATACGGACCCTGAACTTCAGAAAAGCAGACTTTGACTCCCTCAGGGAACTGATGGGCAGGATCCCCTGGGAGAATAACATGAGGGGGAAAGGAGTCCAGGAGAGCTGGCTGTATTTTAAAGAATCCTTATTGAGGTTACAGGGACAAACCATCCCGATGTGTAGAAAGAATAGTAAATATGGCAGGTGACCAGCCTGACTTAACAGTGAAATCCTTGCTGATCTTAAACACAAAAAAGAAGCTTACAAGAAGTGGAAGATTGGACAAATGACCAGGGAAGAGTATAAAAATATTGCTCGGGCATGCAGGAGTGAAATCAGGAAGGCCAAATCACACCTGGAGTTGCAGCTAGCAAGAGATGTTAAGAGTAACAAGAAGGGTTTCTTCAGGTATGTTAGCAACAAGAAGAAAGTCGAGGAAAGTGTGGGCCCCTTACTGAATGAGGGAGGCAAGCTAGTGACAGAGGATGTGGAAAAAGCTAATGTACTCAATGCTTTTTTTTTGCCTCTGTCTTCATGAACAAGGTCCTCTCCCAGACTACTGCACTGGGCAGCACAGCATGGGGAGGAGGAGACCAGCCCTCTGTGGAGAAAAGTGGTTCGGGACTATTTAGAAAAGCTGGACGAGAGCAAGTCCATGGGGCTGGATGCGCTGCATCCGAGAGTGCTAAAGGAGTTGGCGGATGTGATTGCAGAGCCATTGGCCGTTATCTTTGAAAACTCATGGCGATCGGGGGAAGTCCTGGACGACTGGAAAAAGGCTAATGTAGTGCCCATCTTTAAAAAAGGGAAGAAGGAGGATCCCGGGAACTACAGGCCAGTCAGCCTCACCTCAGTCCCTGGAAAAATCATGGAGCAGGTCCTCAAGGAATCAATTCTGAAGCACTTAGAGGAGAGGAAAGTGATCAGGAACAGTCAGCATGGATTCACCAAGGGCAAGTCATGCCTGACTAATCTAATTGCCTTCTATGACGAGATAACTAGCTCTGTGGATGAGGGGAAAGCAGTGGACGTGTTGTTCTTTGACTTTAGCAAAGCTTTTGACACGGTCTCCCACAGTATTCTTGCCAGCAAGTTAAAGAAGTATGGGCTGGATGAATGGACTATAAGGTGGATAGAAAGTTGGCTAGATTGTCGGGCTCAACGGGTAGTGGTCAATGGCTCCATGTCTAGTTGGCAGCTGGTATCAAGTGGAGTGCCCCAAGGGTTGGTCCTGGGGCCGGTTTTGTTCAATATCTTCATAAATGATCTGGAGGATGGTGTGGATTGCACCCTCAGCAAGTTTGCAGATGACACTAAACTGGGAGGAGTGGTAGATACGCTGGAGGGTAGGGATAGGATACAGAGGGCCCTAGACAAATTGGAGGATTGGGCCAAAAGAAATCTGATGAGGTTCAACAAGGACAAGTGCAGAGTCCTGCACTTAGGATGGAAGAATCCCATGCACCGCTACAGACTAGGGACCAAATGGCTCGGCAGCAGTTCTTCAGAAAAGGACCTAGGGGTTACAGTGGACGAGAAGCTGGATATGAGTCAACAGTGTGCCCTTGTTGCCAAGAAGGCCAATGGCATTTTGGTATGTATAAGTAGGGGCATTGCCAGCAGATCGAGGGACGTGATCGTTCCCCTCTATTTGACATTGGTGAGGCCTCATCTGGAGTACTGTGTCCAGTTTTGGGCCCCACACTACAAGAAGGATGTGGAGAAATTGGAAAGAGTCCAGCGGAGGGCAACAAAAATGATTAGGGGACAGGAACACATGACTTATGAGGAGAGGCTGAGGGAACTGGGATTGTTTAGTCTGCAGAAGAGAAGAATGAGGGGGGATTTGATAGCTGCTTTCAACTATCTGAAAGGGAGTTCCAAAGAGGATGGATCTAGACTGTTCTCAGTGGTAGCAGATGACAGAACAAGGAGTAATGGTCTCAAGTTGCAGTGGGAGAGGTTTAGGTTGGATATTAGGAAAAACTTTTTCACTAGGAGGGTGGTGAAGCACTGGTATGCGTTACCTAGGGAGGTGGTGGAATCTCCTTCCTTAGAAGTTTTTAAGGTCAGGCTTGACAAAGCCCTGGCTGGGATGATTTAGTTGGGGATTGGTCCTGCTTTGAGCAGGAGGTTGGAGTAGATGACCTCCTGAGGTCCCTTCCAGCCCTGATATTCTATAACTCCTTACAACAGCAGGACGACTTTTTTTTTTGGGTTGAAATTGGCATTGTAGCATTCAAATCCATATAACTTCCTGCCACTGGGATTTTAAAAGTATGACACCGTATCCCTGTATGTACAGTGGGCAAGGAATTGGTGTAGATTCAAACCATGGGAAATGATTGCCAAATGAGAGAACCTCTGGAGGTGTTATCTAGAGCAGTAGCCATTTGTGTTTGTTAAAGCATGCTGGCATGTTGTGGCCATAACAATAAGACCTTTGGGATACATCGTGGAGTGAATGCTGTTTATTCTGTGGCTTGCGTTTTGAGTTGGTTGGAATGTCGGGTGCCTAACGATACCTCACTCTCACTGCTTAGAGCTAAATTACAGATTGTATTGCTGAAATAGTCAAATATTCCATTTAAATTATAGCCCTTATGTATTTCTAGGGGGTATTTTAAACTCCTCATGAAATCATACCCCTATCAGATTTGGGTGTTCTGTTTTCAAAAGCCAGAAACATAACCGGTTTTAAAGGATGGTTGTGTCACAAATCCAGCAGGAATGGATTCTATTTGGAAAAATGCTTGTCATTTTGATCTGAGGTACTCAAGCTCTCGGTTAAAGCTTTTGAGAAGAAAGGGACCTGAAGCCTGGTAGATAATGATAGGGTCCAGAGTCCTACTTCCAGTTGTTAGGAAGTAAAGGTGCTTTCAGCCCTTGTGAGGTGCTAAAGGGGAAACTATTATGCAGGAAATAGCCCTATACTTAAAAAAAAAAAAAAAAAAAAAAGGGGGGGGGGTGGGATGGGGGGGAGGTGGATGAGTAAGAAATGACATATTAAAGCAAATGACAGGTATAATGGAAGGAAACTCTAGCCCAGACTACCACATTGTGACCACAGTCCCAACTGATTAAACCAACGAGACCCACCCGCCTGTACGCTCTCATTGTTCTGCTACTGCAGGCTCTGATCAACAGGAATGTTTCTGGATACGTGCTGTTGTTTCTGTATTGGACAGGAAACAGGCCTGCCCTAAACTGTTCATTTGTTACATTACATTACAGCCCCTATAAAGCTATCCTGTGCTAAGTATGATAACAGGCTCAAAGCAAGTACCTCTGCAAGGTATAGGAACATTTCAATGGAGCTATGCTACTGTTAACTTCTGATTATACGCAGTAATAGTATTCCATCATAGGAGACAATGCTACTCTTAACATATGTAAACACCAGGGGGAAATTGTTCAAAGTCATCAAAGTGACTTGGGCTTGTATGTGTGAGTCGCTTTTTCAAAGGGGACTTAAACTCTTAAATCCCCTTGAATTTCAAAAAGACATAAGCTGCTAAGTGCCTAAATCACTTCTGAACATGGGACTTAGGGTCTTAAGTCACAGGAGCACTTTTGAAGATTTCACCCCGTATTTGAATTCTGAATAGCTTGACCTTCACCGCATCTTTGACTGACACAGCTCTAGCATATATTCCTTTTTCTATAATATGTACCATAACACATACTATTGGTTAACAGCATGCTGAAAGGATTTAGGTCACGCCTGCATTTAGCTACAAATTTCCTATAAACTGCAGACAAATAGTGAAACTAGTTTTTCCCTGTCCCCTTCTCCCCCGCCATAAGTCCCCTCTGTTTGGCACCCTGAAAGGCTGGTCTAACTAGGGTCTTTAGCCTTCCTGTTCTTCACTCATTTTGAATCCATCACTTACAATATTTTGCCTCTTTTCCCCTAATCTGTATTCAGATGCTATTTTAGTGCCTTATAAACTGCCGTGTCAATGGACCTGTGTAGTCTATAGCTGTGAGACTGGATCAGATTATAAAGCAACATGTATTCTCTTTACTGAATCAATACTATTCAATTAAGTGGACATTCGTTATTGGTATTAGCTCCTGTGAGTAACCAGATGAAAGCAACAAACTTGAAACCTGTGATGGAAACTAAAGTATAACATCATTACGCTCCTAAATTAAGTTAGGCTGAAGGGTTGAATTCTGCTTTGATTTACATTACATATAACCCTCATTGAGTGAAATCTGCTCCATCGTGTTAACATACTTGCTCCACTACGAGCTAATACTAAGCGGTCTTTGGAATTCTATGTGGACCTTTCTCCTTTCGTCAATCACACCTTCAGTATCATTCAAAATATTTTGTATGACTTCTCTGACTCCCACAAAAAGGTATAATCCACTCTCAGTAGTTGCTGGGTAACTGTCCCAAGGTAGGTTCAGCCAGTGAAAGTCTGATGATGATGATTTGTGTTGCAATAGTGCACAAAGGCCCCAGATCTGATCAGGGCTTTATTGTGCTAGGTGTTGCACAAATACAAAGGAAGACATAGCCTCTGCCCCAAAGCCCAGTAATGAAGGGACCGCGAGTGGGATATTGCATGCATGCACAGTGGTCAAGGTGCTAACGCCCTGCCCCACTGAGAGGCCAAGCCACATAGAAAGAGTGGGGGAGAGGGATACAGTAAAAATCTGTCCAATTTTTATACACATTATCTACTCTTTGAGAAAATAAATCTACATTAGCCACTCCTGACAGTCTCTTCAACCCCTCCATTATTACATGGGAGTGCAGTGAAGTACCTGAAATGAAATCATACAATTCTGCCAGCCTGCGCCTGTCGCTGAATTCAGCCCTTGATTTTTAAAAATAGCAGTTTTTCTTGTTAGCCTCCAGATTTTTTCATTAGGTCCTACAAACACAACTTTATTTAGAGAATGTATTTAAAGCAACAGACCGATTAACTTTGAGTAGAACAATGATTTTTTTCCCAAGTATCATCCTGCAGTAGAGTTAAATAACCACTACTCAAATGTTTGAATTATAGGATACATGTTCCTGCTTGCAGCTTCTGTCAAGAAGCTGGCTTTTCAGCACTAATTTCTTATAAATAAGGTCTTTCTAAAGTGCAGATGTGTTCTGCTTCTCCAACACATGCCTTATTTTCTATCTGACACTTCAAAGACTTCTGCACAACAAATTGTACTCAAAACATTAAAATTACTATTTTCTTTTTCTTGTTTTTCTCTGTAATCTCTCTGTTTTCCTGGCTGTAAAAACCCCAAACCTTTCAGATTAAACTGGAATGGCCCAAAACACTTTCTTTAGCACAAGGAATCTTTTTAATGCAGCCTTTTGGAGCTAGTGTGGAAAGCAGACCATATTTCACACTGCACAAACATGGAGATTTTGCATTCTCTTCCTGGTGCACCAAATGAGTTTCACCTTTCAGCACTAAAACATGGGTTTTTAAAAACAAATGAAGTGTTTTAAAAACAGATTAATATAGCTGGGCTGGGTGGATTACTTTTTTTTTGGTGACCAAGATGAAACCATTTCATGATCTTTTGTGAAATAAAGTAGGAATAAGAACGTGTTGGAAGAATTGTTATGTTAATTAGTAGTGTACAATGGAGAGAGAATATTACACTAAATTCTCCGGCTTTATAGTTTGTTTTCATCACCTAAGCCAGCATGGTAGAAATTCAAGGAACTGTAGTGACCCAACAGCTAAACCAAGTAATACAGAGAATGCTTCAGCTAACATGTAAGTTACCATGATTCTAAATTTCAACAAGACTTCTAAACAAAAGGAGATTGCAGTAAACCACCCCCTGTCCCCATTATGGTTACATCTTGCACTAGACCAGATAATAGGAAATAATTTCAGGTGCTATTATTCTAGGGGCTAATAAAAGATTATGGACACTTTCTCTTCTGCTGTACAGTTGCTCGGCCATTTTAGTGTGCCTTTTAACAACAGATAAGTATGTACATGTCCTTGAAAGCTAAACATAAGCAACATGCTTAAAGAAACAATGAACACTCTCTCTAAGAATTTAGCATTTGGCCGTTAGTTGTCTGAGTGCTTGTTAATGAAAATCCAGATAATCTATTTAACTTAGTGAGCATTGCTGGGGTACAAGAGAGAACACGGAGATGAACAAATGCCAACAGGAATATGCTCAACAAAGCCTTTTGTTTTTAATAGCTTGGTATGACTTATGCATCCCACTATCTGAGTAGTCAGCCTCCCCTCGCAGACATATCACATTGTGCTCTGAGCCCATCAAAAGCTAAGCAAGGGGCAAGGTCAGTGCTTAGTTAGGAGATTCCTAAGGGACATCTGTGTGCTACAGGGAGATACATTAGCAATTCAGTAGGTAGCACTCTTCTGTGTCGGTAGTGAACCGATCGCCCCACATAGTGCTAGGGGGTGTTGGGTATGTTGTAAGTGCTGTCTTTTTCAATCCGAAGGAAGCTCAAAGTCCTTTATGATGGCAACCCATGTAGTACCTGTAAGAGGGCTTCCGTGGGGTTGGAAGGAAGATATGACCTGTACATCCCCTTTCTGTGCTGCTCCCCATTTTGGATCTGTGGGGCAGGTTTCCATTTGTTCACTGGGGCCCTGATTCAGAAAAGCACTCAAACTTAAAGTTAAGCACATTTTTATGCTTAAGTTCCATTGAGGTCTTATGCTTAGAGGCAAGTGCATGCTTAATTGTTAGCCTGAATCAGGGCCTGAAGTGGCGGGGGTGGTGGAGTGGAGGGTACAGGGAAGCACCCTACAACTCTTGAGTAGCTGCAGGATGAGTCATTAAATTGCAGCTTTGCTCAGTGTCTTATCAAGTGCAGTAAACCTGTTAACCCCACCGCACAGAAACTTCAGCCATCTCGTTCAGTCTGAAAGGATGCAATCTTGGTTTTACAGGGTTTTGCCCTGGTTCAGACAAAGCTCATCCTCTGCAGCAGCTGCCCTCATGTAGAGGTGGACGGCCAAAAAGGTCTGTTCTTCAAACCAGGTGTTCAGCCAACGCACCTCCCCTGTGCTCAGTGCTAGGCAGGTGAATAACATTCACGGCGCACCGTGGACTTAAAGGAGTAGCCAAGCAGAGGCAAAAGGGGAAGTTGGACTCCCTACCTGGCAGCGGTGGATTCAATTCATACATTAATTATCAGACACAACAAGTGGAAACCAGGGCAGTGTCTCAGCTTGGCTATGCTGCTGTGGTTGGGGTCACAGGGAACCCAGGAACAAAACCAATTGTTGCTAATTCCCATGTTCCATCAGCTACATTTCTTTGGCACAGATCATATTTTTTAGCCTTCTCTGCATGTCACGTACTACTTCTCAATAGCTGCAACATGCTGGTTCTGGACTGCTCCGATCTGTTTGCTGGAACTGCTATTAGCTAGAGTGTTGAGAATCTCAGTAATGGATGATTGAGGCAGGCAGTTATAATTGTTTCCAGTATACTCCTATGGAGTCAGTAAAGGGAAAAATTAGTTTGAAGTTTATTTCTGTCACAATCCTGCCAGGAGTTTCCAAATACAACCTAAATATTTTTCCTCCTAACCTGTAATGGACTGTAGCTCTGAGGTGCGAGCCAACAAAGCTTCTAAAGATTTCCTGGATGCCCTCAGAGCCAAGCAGGGAGATTTCAAAGCCTTGCACAGCCAAATAAGCCAAAATGGAGCCCCCAGGTTTTGTTTGCGAAGTCAGCCTTTTCCAACTTCTCCAAGAGAACCGAAAATGAATGGCTACCGCTTTCAAACCTGAGTGCCTAAATTAAGCTCCCCAATCCATGTTTAGGCACTGCACAAGTCCCAGTGAGGCCAATGGGAGTTCCACGTGCTCAGCGGACTTGAAAATCAGGCTGTCTATGTTTTGGATCCTAAATAGAGTTTTAGGAGTTTCAGGGCCGTAACTGTGATGTGAAAGATGGACCTCTGAAGCCAGGCTGGGTCACAGAGTTCAGTAGTGAATCACAGAGGAGTGCCCCCTACTAGGTCACCAACACCATCTAGATCATTGTACTCCAGTTGGGGGTTGCAATCCCCAAGGCAGGTTGTGAACAGGTTTCAGACAGTTGTGACCACCCTTCTTTGCTTTATGGCTAGGTGGGGAGGGAAGTCATGGTGTGAAAAAGGTTGGGAAGTCTGCTGCCCTAGGTGCCTCCTTGGAGGCCTCCCAACCAAGCCCTGACCTGGCCAAGCCCAGTTTGTCCTTGGAGAGCTGACATTTCACAAGATGGTATGGATGCTACAGGAAACAACAAGCAACGTGCAACAGGACAAGTTATCTTTGCATCCTCCGCTACTGTAATCGCACCTCAAGGCTCAGCAGGATAGCACAAGGGCCCCTTTGGCAGACCTTGAGTGCCAAGAAGCGATTTACAAGAGACTTGTGTGCTCAAGCAGTAGGTAGTCCTAATGTTTAGGATAAAAACCTGGATGGTGAATCTCTCTGGCAAAGTAAATAAAAGTTCTGAAATAGGATCCTTTAACCCATCAGTGACCTGGGATACCACATGACTAATTATCCACATACAACAATGTCTGCTTGATAACTACAATTATCCATTGTCATTCTCCATGTCTTTTAGTCTGTTTGGTAGCATGAACATATGACTGTATGTAACCACTTACAGCAAACAAACTTACACGTTTGACTTGCCTTCATTTCTATTCAGTCCTTACCATGGTTCTGATTACATCCAAAGTGATTAATTCTGATCCAAGGCACCTACCAAATTAACACATTGTTAACCACAGACCTGCAATGTCTTTGCCTGTGAACAACTGCTCTGCAACTTTTAACTCCTTATTGACATATGACTTAAACTGTGTTTGTGTAGACACATTATGGAAAAATCATTCATACAGCTCTGTAAATTTACAAAGAGATTGAGGTAATATCTTTTATTGGACCATCTTCTGTTGGTGAGAGAGACAAATGTTCACGCTTACACAGAGCTGCTCTTCAGGTCTGGGAAATTACTCCATGTCACAGCTCAATACAAGGTGCGACAGATTGTTTAGCATAAGTAGCATAATCAGGGATGATTCAAGGTGAAGTAACTTGTCACCAGCCCTTGTCATGGGGAGGAAAAGGAAGGTGGGGGAAAGGCAGCTAGGAGGGGGGTGTTTGTTGTAATAAGTCCTAAACCAAGCGTCTCTGGCATATACAGTTTAACACACTCAAAACTGCTTTCACCAAGCAAGGACACTCCACTAGAGAAGTAGAATAGAATGGGCCACCCAAATACCCAGTGAGAACCTAGTTCAATACAGAAATAAAATCCCCTCTGACCACACACCCCTGGTTGTCACCTACCGCCCCACACCGGAACCCATACAGGTATCATCAAACAACTGCAACCCATACTTGATGGGGATCCTATTCTGAAAGAAATCTTTCCTGGACCCCTTTTTCTAGCCCTCAAACAAGCCCTCGACCTCTCCAAGCTCCTCATCAGAAGCAGCTCCCCACAGACCAAGGGGGACACACTCAAAGCAGCACCGGACCCTGCCAGAACAGCAGATGCAAAACCTGCAGACATAGCTCCACCACTACAATGATCCACACCCCCCACAACTCGCCTTTCAAGATCCAGAGGTTTTACATGTGCCTATCACGACATGTGGTGTACCTCACCGAGTGCCCTAAATGCCCCACTAACAATTATGTGGGTGAAACCAGACCATCACTACGCACTCAGATGAACTCACACAAGAAAATAAGACAAAAACACCCTATCACCTGTGGGTGAACGCTTTTCACAAAGCGATCACTCGATATCTGACGTTTCAATCCTCATCCTGAGAGCAAACCTGCACAACGCTTTCAGAAGATGAGCTTGGGAGCCTAAATTCATAACTTTGCTAGACTCTAAGGCTATGTCTGAACTACAGACCTTACAGCTCCATCGCCGTAAGGGTTCCTGGGTAGCCACTCTATGCTGACGGGATTGGCATAACTAAGCCACCCTCAACAAGCGGCCATAGCTATGTTGTTGGGAGAGCGTCTCCTCTCCCCATAGTGCTGTCCACACCGGTGCTTTTGTCAGCAAAACTTAAGTTGGTCGGGGTGTGTTTTTTCACACCCCTGGCAGACAAAAGTTTTGCCAACAAAAGTGCTGGTGTAGACGAAGCCTGAAACTCATCCACCACACAGAGACGCTGGATTGATGGTTTATTAAAACAATCTATAATCCTCTAACAACTCTCCCCCCACCCAGTTTCATTTCCCCCCTTTTTCCTTCCTTCTCATGACTGGAGGGGTGTTAATGGGCCACTTCACCTCGAAGGGTCCCTTGAAATATGGGTTAACTACTTATGTTAATCCTTTTCACCTTGTATTGAGCTGTGACACTCTCCGTACCTTTCCCAGACCTGAAGAAGAGCTTGTTGTCTACAGTTTTGTACTTGGCTTGTAAACTCTTTAGATAGAGGCCATCTCTTTCGTATATGCTTGTACAGGGCCTACCACAAGGGGGCCCAGGCCTTTTGGGATTACTGTAATATAACTACTAATAATAATTAATAGCTAAAGGAGTGTTTTAAAACTGACCCGCTAAAACTGCTGCAAATTTGTGCATGAGACAAGGTATTAATTAAACATAGATCAGACATGACACTGGCTAACGGTTAAGTGAGGATATGGTGGCTGAAGATGATAGAAAGCGGCCAGGATGGATTGTTGGAAGTGTGTGTGTAAAGGAGAAGAGAGGAGGAGCAGAGTGAATGAAAACAGTGATAGTGTGATAGAAGACAGTAAAAGTCATGATTGTGATCTCCTTCATCTTCATCATCATGTTCCTATTATGCTTCTGGTGTTTAGGTCAGTGACGAAGCTCCTCCACGCCTGTCTGTTTCTGGCAAGTCTTTCATGGTTCCCCAGCTATGGCCCAGGTTTTTCAGCTTGGCTTCCACAGCTCTTCGCCGTGTTGTTTGCGGGTGGCCTCATTTTCGCTTGCCTTCAGGTGTCCATCTTACTGCTGTTCTGCTGATGGAATCAGTTTCCATCCGAAGCACATGACCGATCCATCTCCAGCGCCTCCTGGCAATGATGGGGCTCAGATCCTTTTGGCTGCACTGTGTCAATAGATTTTGGTTTGAGATTGTTCTGGGCCAAAAGATATGGAGGATTTTTCTGAGGCAGGTTGTATGGGATGAAGACAGTTTGGACATGTCAGACTTTGTCAGTCCCCAGCATTCTGCACTACAAAGTTGTGTTGAAAGTATGCAGTTCTGATAAATCTTGAATCTGATCTCCTTAGACTGGTGTAAATCAGGGGTAACTCCTTTTAAGACAATGAAGTTGCACCATTGTAAAATCAATGTAAGGCCTTGTCTTCACACACACTCTTGCATTTGTTTAGTTGAACTGGTGCAAACGCCCATGTGGCAATGCTTATTTCAATATGAGCAGCTCACTTTAATTTAGTTTAAACCTGTTTCTAATCAACTTAAGCTAAATCATCATAAGCCTGGTTTACTCTGAAATAAGTGTCCACGCAGCTAATGTAATTAAATCGGTTTAAACTCACATTCAGTTCAACCAGATCTGCATGGCAAGAAGCCCTAAGTGAGATCAGAATCCAGCCCAATTGGAGCAGTAAGGTCAAAGTATTGGGAAGTGTATATTTGGCATTGTAGCTGGACACCATGTCTAATGTGTATTGGGGCCAAATTATTTTCTCCTGCAAGTGGGTTTAATTCCATTAAATTAGTTTGTTTACACCAGATGTTTCCACTTCATCACGCCTCTCTGCATTACATTGCTGCAGAGCATTCTCAAGTACCTCTGTATTTTAAGAGAAGGGGGTATTAGGAAAATAACTACCTCAGGACATGTAAAAATATTTAGTCTCTGAGGGTATGCAGCAGCTGGGAGGTATAATAACCAGCTCAGGTCGCCTGACCAGATGTCCTGGCATTATCAGGAGCCTCCCGATATTAGGAGCTTTGTCTCATATAGGCAACCTATTACCCCACTTCCCACCCCATCCCGTTTTTTCACTCATGCTGTCTGGTCAGATGAACATACACATACTTGGATCATGCTAGCGAGCTAAACAATAGCAGTGTGGTCCCAGAGGCATGGGCAGCAGCGCAGGCTAGCCACACAAGTACGTACCTAGGATCTAGGATAGAGTCATGCTTGGGCAGTTACCCCAAACCACCACTTACAACACCATGGCCACACTGCAATTTATGGCTTGCTAGCTGGATCAAAACTAGTACGTGTTTTGACATGAGCTCGGAATTACACCTCCCAGCTGCAGTGTAGACGTTCCCTTAGATAACTGGTCGGGTTGGCTCTAGAAGGTGGACTTTAGCCAGGCTGTTGTGCATATAAAGAGCATAATTAACAGCACATGACATACATCTCATAAAATCTGAGCCTGCAATACACAGTAATAACAGTGGAATCCTCAGCACACGGATGAATTTTAGGAAAAGAAAAGTTTAGCCAGGTGGATGAACGACTAGTAAACAAAGATCATCCATTAACCCGCCGACCTTTTTCCAGTAATTGCATGCAGGACATTTGTCTGTCTGTCTATCCAAGGTGGTCTTGATGGTAAAACTGCCCACCTGTGTAACCCGGTAAAGTCAGCTCCATGTCTTTTGGGAAATACAAAGTAAGACATGGAGATTCCCAGGCAGACTTTGGGCAGGTCTACACTACAGCCTAAGTCAATATAACTTACATCACTCAGGAGTGTGAAAAATCCCTTCCTCCCCCGAGCAATGCAGGTTTCGCGCCGTCCACACTGGCGCTGTGTCAGCGGGAGATGCTCTCCCACCAACATTGCTTCCATTTCTCACCGAGGTGGAGTAATTACGCTGCCAGGAGAGTGCTCGTGAGATTTTAAACCTACGTAGCCGAAATCAAGTTCCCCAGAAATCCAGTTATCTCCCAAGATTTTTTCTACCTTGTATGGTGGAAATCTTGTGTGTGTATGTGTGGTGTGTATATATATAATTTAGTTTTGGTTCATTAAATTTCCACCCACCTGGGCCAAAATCTTGCAAGAACATGTTGTGGGACCCTCTGTATTGACCTGGAATTCATACTTCATCCATATTTAAAGCTTGTTGTGGCAGACTGACTGCAACCGTTTTTCATCCTCTAAAACATTTCTAGGTCAGGACAGGGAATCATACCTGAAAAGCAAAAGAAATAGCCTTGGAGGAGGATGTGTTGTGAATCTATAAATATACAGATGTTTCCAGCATCAAATGAAGTGCCAACAAAAGCATTAGGTCACTGCCCTATCAACCGAGCAAGCAATTGCTAGCCTGTTGATGGAATTTATTCATTAATTTTCAGACAGCTGATCTCCCCTGTAAACCAAAGCAACTTCTGAACTCATCAGTTCAAAAATATAACAACTCTTGACCCAAATTAAACCTCTGTTCTTCACATGCACATTTAGCAGAGAGAAATAAAACATCTCCTCATATGCATCTCACCAGGTTATATTTATTTATCCATTTGTGGCACAGCTCATATTGGTGATTGCCATGTAATCTTGAATGGGTGCTAGCCCTTAAATTGTCTTGACTTTGATTTAAGCATCTGTTCCCCTAATTCCTTCAAATTCTCACATGTTTTCTCACCTACCACATGGGGCAGTTAGGGGAACACTTAGTGTGGCTTTCACATAGAGTATCTTAAAAGATGTAAAAACAATGGGGAGTCCTTGTGGCACCTTAGAGACTAACAAATTTATTTGGGCATAAACTTTTGTGGGCTAGAACCCACTTCATCAGATGCATGGAGTGGAAAATATAGGACTTAAGCAGACCTAGAGAAGACAGGATGCATTGGGAAGTCCAGAGAAGCAAAATCACTTGGAGTTGTTTTTAATGGGTTTTTTATCTCAATTCTTGAGATCATTACGGAATACATGAGATTGTGGGGTATGAATGAGAAAGGGGAATAACTGGGTGAACCCAGGGAGACAGCAGAAGGGGGAAAATTTAGAGCACACAGGTGTGTGCTTGCATGATAAAGGTCAGAGAAGTTGCAGAAGACAAAAAGTTTAAATGTGATGTCCTGATCAGTGGAGAGAATGAGATGGGAGACCCGTGGGAAGCCAGGGGAGAAATCAAGAGAGGTAGACTTCAGTCTGAGTTCATTGAAAATATTCATTATTTAGGTGCTTCAGAGAAACCATTTAAAACCAGGTCCCTCTTCGGAAAAGCTTACAGCCTCCATCCCTGATTCTGCAATCACTTATGCATGGGCATGTAAAATTGAACATATGAGTAAATATTTGTGGGATTGGGACCTAAATGAGTGACCTCACAGAGAGGCAATGACTATTTATTCACTTTAGGTAGACCTTCAACTTGAGGGTTCAGATGTAGTTTTTTAAATTATTTTTAGCAAACATACTTTTATTTAGTGTAAACACTCCTATTATTACGGGCAAGCTGGCAGAACTAGATTTTTAGGAGTGATTTGAATGAGACGGGCATCACTCCTGTTTTGTTTACAATGCTTTTCAATAAACACCAGCAGTATCTTGCAGATTTTTTTCTTTGTCAGCTGCTATTGTAAACATGCGTGGAGAAACGTGCCTTGGTTTTATATGGCCATAGCCAGAAAAAAAGCTAATATCCCCTATCACCTTCAAGAGCTAGTCAGTCCCAGGAAAAAAATATTTGCGACTGGATAATTTTATCATTAGTTTTAAAAGATGTATGTGAATATTACCCACACATTTCCAGACAGCTTTAATTTCTCCCCCCACCCCACCCCCCGCCTTCTATTATAGGGCACTTAGCTTTGTCGTCAAGCTGGTCTTCTTAACAGGCGAGCCATGCACAAAAACAAAACTATATATAAAAATTAGGCAAGGGGATGCTACAAAGTTCTGCAGAACTCTAGCAGTTGCTGGGACTTAGTATTAGTGCTACATGTCAATGAGATGCTGCTGAACCAACAAAGAGCAAATTCATGACTGGGGTCCTGTCCCATATGAGGTCATTTTCTGTTTAAGTTTGGCTCATTAGTCCAGCAGGCTTGTTGATACAGCTCGAAGTGAGGGTGACAAGTGTGACTGGGTTGTTGAATTAGGCCTGCCCACAGAGCCTGGCACATAGAGATTCATCATTGTCTCTCTCTGGGAACAGGACCATTAATTACACAAACTGCTTGAGCCAAATGTTCCAGCCGCGTGTCTCTCCGAGGTCATTTCTGTTTCAGAATCATCAGATTTTGACAGCAGAATGTTTAAACAACACAAGAGCAGTTTATTTTGAACAATAAAGGATAGGTTCAGGTCATAGGACTTCATTAGGTAACTTCCTTTGCTTTAGATTGGGTGGATTTGGCTCCCTTCCAAATCACCAATCAAAGCCTACCTCTGAAATACTTCATGTCATCTCCTTTCTAAAGGGAGCACTCATGATCTATATTTCACCGGGGGGCTTCGGAACAAGAGAGTTCAAGATGAGATGAGTTTTATTATGCTGTCTTTTCTCGTGATGTACCAAAACAGTCCCATAAAATCCCGATCACAAGACATCCTTTTTAAAATAAATAAATGGCAGTTAGAAAAATCTGTTGCCCCTCCTTCTCTAACCAGCAAGGAAGATTTTTTTCTTTAAAAGAAAGTTTTAAACACTAAAATCTGTTTCCCATTTAGAATTCCCTGTCAGTATTGATTCATGTATTTTGGGTCACAAAAAGACTGAATTTGTCGGGAAATTAATCTTGGGAGACATCTGAAATTGCTTTTGAGATTTTTGTGTAAAATTTTCAAAAGTGCTTAAGTGATCAGAAACTTAAGTCCCATTTTCAAAAGTGAGCTAAGAGCCAAAGTCTTATTTTCTTTCAACACACTTAGACTTTTGAAAGTGGAACCTAGGTACCTAACTCTCTTGAAAATTTTAATGTTTGTGTCATTTTTTACTGAACTGGAACCTATATGTGAACATTTTTCCCATGCTGTAAAATTTAAAATGACACTTTCTCTCTTCTCCTTTTGAGAGGAGATACCTACAGCTTTATGCTCATCCCTATCTATGAATAATAATAAAGGGCTGGTTAATGCAAGATGGTCACAGAGATGTGGTAGCCTTTACAAAGCTTTTAAAGGGTATTCTCAACCCAAGACTAGAAACTTACAGAATGCTTTAGGATACAATGTGCATTGGAGGAATTCCAGCAAAGGGCTTCCTTGTGCTAGTATTTATTCTGTTAGACAAACGAATTGTACCTCAAATTAAGGCTCAGCAATACTTTCATAAGAAAACCTGAAACCAGGCACCACTTGCCTGTCACTCAGGTTTGGGTTTCAAGCATGAAATTTAGGCCAGGTTTATCAGAAGATTGACTAGGGTTGTTGATCCTTCTAGTGAATCAGGTATGAACTTTGGATGCTGTAGCAGGATGCATAGTTACGATGCAATACCAGGTAAAAATCACTTGTTTGAAGTTACTTTTGAGATAGAGAGGTTTATCTGAATCCTCCACTTAAGGTTTAGGAGATAGAAGCGCAACTATCTCCAAAAACAGACCAATAAACCAACCTCCTCCCACCCCTACACCCAGCTTTTCTGTGAAATAAAATGACATGAGCTTCACACGACTGTAATCATCATGCCAAGACACAACATCGTGACCTTTGTATTTTCACACCATGACTTGGGTGTGTTAATGATTGTGATGTCATCATGTCATGACCCAATATCACTATGACTCAATTTTTCAAATACATTTGGGTGCTCTTTAATGACCCAGCGGAACAAATCTACACAGACACAACAGTTTCACAACAGAGGGCAGCATGAGACTCCTTCTTTGCAAATATCTGCTGTTTAAAACGAAGGCCCAAGTTAGGCATGGAGGGGATGAATTACACACAGATATTGTTCAAAACTGGCTGGTAAGCACCTAAGGTCATCAAGTCTCTACCTGTTCGTCCTCTGAACATACACACTCCTCTCTGTGGAAACAGCACACGTTTGGAGGGTTTGGGTCTCAGCATCACTCCTGCTTAACTCATAGACATATTTAAGACTTACTATTGAAGTTACTAATGACCTGATCAGCTGTAACTTTCTCAAAAGCCTGACCCAGGCCTCCTTCGCCCCTTCTGAGAGCACACATGATACAGGCAGGGAAGTCAAGAACAGGAGCTCTTAATTTAGCCATGCTGCCATGAAGAGTAGCCGCACAGAGGGCAGCCTCACTGCCTGGGTGAAAAACATCCCCTGAGGAGATGTACTGAAAATGATGGCATTTCCCCACATGTGGTTAGTCTCTGGGGAGACAACCTGCTCCATACCCACCTGACACCTCAGCAATTCCATGAATTTAAATCAGCAATGAATTACAACCCAGCAACTCCTTCTGAAGTCAGAATGAACTCAGTGAGTTGCATGGGATGCAAATCAAAAGTAGATATTGGCCCCATGACTTGTATTTTGTCCCCCTAGCAATTATGCCTGTCATCTGACTTCTGGTAATATACAGTGGCCTAAATTCTGCCCTGCTTCACATCCATGTTGGTGTCACTGGAGTCACTCTAGTTTGAGGGCAGGATCTGGCCTAGTGGGTTTTACTTGTTCTAAATAATGAGTCAAAGAGTCAGCCCTGTAAATAATTTAGTACTAATTGAAAAAATACTTTATTCTGCAGCCGTAGCAATAAAAGGCTTACATTACTTTTTGCAAATTCGAGTTTTAAGACAATTATGACGTGAATCCAACCTTTTTTATTAAAACAAGTAATTATGGGCTAAACCCTCTTAAACCTCAAGGATTCTTTTTTTTTTTTACTAATGCTGCATAATAAAGTAATTATGTAATTAGAAGCAAATTACTTACAGAACCAGGGATTATTTTTTTTACTGAGAACAATAAATGAATTCATCATTTGTTCCTTAGAGTGAAACTCCCCAAAATGGACAGAAAACCAAGAAATAACAATTAAGTCTCTGAAATGGAAAGTTCCTTTCCCATACAGAAGATTTAATCAATGCACGTAAATAAACTGGCATTCAGAAAACAAGTACCATGATTTCTTCCTGTGCAGTGATACGCTTTTTCAGATGGCCTGAATAGGTTGCTAGAGGTGATGTTTCCATTGGGATACAACCGTCCCTCTTCAAGCACAGAATTCCCTACATATAAGGCAGCAGGTTTAATTGTTCTGCCATGAGAAGTATGCGGGGTTATGGATTCATGACACCTCATTGTATTAAAAAGGAAAAAAAAAAAAAAAAAAAAACCCTGCTCAGAATCTATTACAACCCTGGGAAGGTTGGTACAATAAACTAAGGCTCTGTGTCTAAAATACTGTGAACATGTTCATCTTCATGACTAATGAAGGATTTAGAAATAAGCCTCAACCAAAACCCCAACTTAGGGGGCATATCTGGAACCCAACTATCCATATGCATATGAATTCTGTGACATTCTATACCTTGGGGGGGCATACCATAAACCCCATATTCCTCATTTTTATATAAACCTGATCTTACATATAAAGCATGCCTTGTAAGTTATCAGGGGAAAGGTTATGATCTGCTGAAAGTCATTTCTATATCATTAATGCATATGGAGTTATGAGAATTGTGTTGTATGGTTGTCCATTAAAACATGCTGTAAGTTGGGGAATCGGCCAGACATTAGCTCCCCAGGGGCAACAACAAGGAAAGTAACCAATACCCGGGAGGGGTGTTAAACAGCCATTGTCCAGCAAGGCAACTACAATTCAATGACTTACCTACATGAGGCCACACCAGGGGAATTGCTCAACCAAGCACATGGACTGAGGATATAAAACAGACACAGTGGCCACATGCTTGGCCTTTCTCCTTCACTCACCTATGTTGCAAGCAACAAGGTCACTCTGAAGACTCCAACTGAGGGGACTGGCCCAGATTTCTGTGTACTATGAACTGCAATATCTAGTGGGGTGAGAAAAACTGCTTAGTCTAGTTGTTCCCCAGTCTAATAGAGTTGAGAGTTTAGATTGTGTGCTTGTATTTTATTTCGGTTGGTAACTAACTCTGACTTCTTGTCTGTCACTTAAAATCTATCTTCTATAGTCAATATATTTGTTTTACTGTTTTTTTTACCAGTGAGTTTTTATGAAGTGTGTGGCAGATCTGCTCAGGTTTTGCAAAGGCTGGTGCATATCCACTTTCCATTGATGAAGTGGTGAACCAATTAATAAATTTGCACTGCTCGTCTTGAGCAGTGCAGGACTGTATATTCCTGGGGTACAGTGCTGGGAGCTGGGGGGATTTGGCTCTGTGTGATTCATGAGTGGCTCTGGGAGCATTCATGCAATCTAGCTGGGCATGGGGCTCCACATGCTGTTGTGCTGAGTGATCACAGCGCCTGGCGGGGTTTGCTGCTGGTCACTATCAAGGCATTGTGAGAGACAGCCCAGGCTGGAGAGAGTTCAGGGGGCACAACAGTCCCAAAGTCCCAGGCTGCACCCAGGGGAACCCGTCTCAAATTCTATTTGCCATATACAAGCAATGACGAATTACAGTAAATGGCTATTAACATAATGAACCTTTCTGAAGTGAAAGTGTCTTTTACTTGTATACATGTTCTTTGTTTCTGCCCCCAACAAAATGAGACATAATTTCCTATATATTCTATTCTTCCCTTAGTAACAGATGTTAGAAAAGATCTTCTTGGAAACTGAAGAAAAGTAACTGAAGTTTAGTTTTAACGTGCAACATCAAATTCTTCTGCCATTGCATCAGGATAGGACTAGCAAGAGGCAAGCTACAGCATATGTTTAGCATTAAAAAAGGGTTAGACTTCATTTTATTTCTAAGCAGGAAGTTTGTTCACGTAGAAGCCCTTTTGGGGGAGCTACTTATTTTCTAATCTTCTGGTAATAATGCAAGTGATATAGCAGCCTCGAGATAATTAAGACAAACAGATTTCCAAATACACAAAGCACGTAGGGAAACAGAGAAGGGCTTCAGCGATGAGACATAAAAGAGTTTATTTTAAATAAAGATTACAAAAATAACCTACTGTCAAAGATGATGTGAAAACGATTAAATAGTAATTTAACATAATTATAATCATGGGTGAGCTAAGGGCTAGCTTAGTCAATTACAATCAATCTTTCTGTCTGTGTCCATATTCTGACTTCAGACCTGCATCCCCACTGCAGAAATATGCCATCTAGAAAATGACTGAAAGAATGTTGGAGCTATTGAAAGTGAGCAAATATCCTCATTACACTGAAAAAGAAGCCGGCTATATCTCTGCCTCTTGCAACCGCAACAAACCTTTTAACAACTGCCACTGGAGTTAATCACCGAGAATTGTACCTTACTGCTGTTGATTGCCATGAAGTGATGTCTCGCTGAACAAGGAGCAGATGGCACCATCATGCTTGGCTGTGTTGAAATTTTATGAGCATGGTGGATTCTTATTTACTAAACTAACAGAACTGTACGTGCAGAAGCCACTTAAAAAAGAATGGTATGGAACATCTTGCTCAATCAGTGGAACTGCATCATTATCATTCACATAATGTGCTTATGCTTCAGAGAAATAAGAAATAATGTTTACAGGAAAAAGATACTAAAAAAAAAAAAGTATATGCCTCAATGGGCAAAAACCAGCTGCTTCCCCAGCGCCGTCCAGAAGAGTGTTTGGAAAAAGATAAAACTATAAACTAAGGGCCTGATGTAACGCCTGTCGGTCTCCCATTGGGATCTACTGTTGGGAGTTGGCTCAGGTCCAAAATAGATGAGGTGAGGAGATAGTGATATTTAATACCAAGTATCTGGCTCTAGAGTTCCTAGTCTAAAACAGAGATTGCTCAGTTGTTTCTAAACTAAGGACACTAAGGCCATGTCTACACTAGCACTTATGTTGGCAAAACCTTTGTCATTCAGGGGTGTGAAAAAAACACATTCCTGAGTGACAAATTTTGCCAGCGTATGCGTTCATGTGCACAGCGTTATGTCAGCAGGAGGCGCTCTCCCACCCACATAGCTACCACTGCTCGGTGAGCTGGTTTGATTATGTCAACGGGAGAGCGCTCTCCTGTTGGCATAACGCGGCTACACGAGTGCTCTTACAGTGGCACGGCTGTATCAGTGCCTGGGCTGCTCTAAGCTTGTAAGTGTAGACACGGCCTAGGGCCAAAAAAAATCTAACTCATCTCAGTAACCTAATTTAGTGCTGTTTTCCAAGGTTGTGATAAGCCTGGGAAGTCTGTCAGACTCCTTAATGGAGCTCAGTCCTGCCCTCCAATCATCTGTAGCACATTTGGAAAGCGGGGTATCAGTTTTGTATGTGTAACCAATTGTATACAGTGAAAGCATCTTGCTGGCCTAGTATGCTTTATTGCGCTGCAAGGGAGTTGCATTCAAACCCTACCCACAACCTCTAGCTCCCCAGACTCATAAGAACAATCTGATCTCAGTTACACTAGTGAAAATTTGGAGTAACTCCCATGGAGTTTCCAAGATGGAACTGAGATGAGAGTTTGGCCCCTCCCCTCTTCTTTCAGACATTCTTTTTCGGTTTCTTGATCTCTTTGTGTCTCTTTTCTCTGTGATCTTTCCATGTATGTTTATTTCTCCTCTCTAGGCCATTTTCCTTCTTGCTTCAGGGCATAAATCAACCACTAAAAAATGGAGGTTAAAAGGCAATTTTTCCTGAGAGCAGTTATTCCATTATGATCCACTAAAGGTCCTCTTGGACCTTCCTCTGAAGCATCTGGTACTCGCTAATGTCAGAGAGGATACTGCACTAGATGGAACATTGGTCAGAACCAATCTGGCAGTTACCTGTGTCCATGCTCTTTTGTTCTCCTATCCCTACTTCCCCACCCCTATTTAAAACTACACGACTGCTACGTCCGTTTTACAGAATTCCTGCTTTAGCAGAATGTTCCATATCAAGCTGTCATCGTATGCCAATAGCCACACCAGACAGGTGCTCCATTCAATATATGCCTGACATAGGCACATTACAGATTCAGCTCCACTTAACTAAACCAGTATGGTATTGTGAGTATGACAGCGATGTCATGGTGAGTGATTACCATGCAAAATTAGGGACCTCATTCCTTTGCAAACAGGGAGCAAAGATCATTTCAAAGCCTGATTTGCAGATGGGAATCCTGCAGGTGGACACATCTTTGCATTTGTCCTATTAGGATATCAGGCTGCAAACTGGTAGCCTTCACTGATTTTAGTGGTGGTATGATCCTTTCAGAGGAGGCTTCTCAGGGTTTACCTGGGACAGAACCATTATCTTAACCAGCTGCTAGGAATTCGCTCCGAGCACACTTGGCTATGTCTGCTTTGCCTTCTCTTTCAGCTGTCATTGGAATCCACCAGTTCCTTCATAATCCTTGCCTTGTCCTGTACCATTCCTTCCCTGTTCATTAAAACCCATTAATGTTAACTCAGAAATGTTTTCAAATCACTCTGAGATTATCCGGTGGAGGGCAGCATGCCATGAAAATGCAAAGTGCAGTTGGGTCAAACCCAGCAGTAGTTCTTCATTCAAGGGCTGTTTAGCCCGAGTAAAGACTGCAGGATTTTAGTCCTTATCTATGTATTCTTTTAAGTACTGCCTCACCTAAGGAGACACCGAAGAAGCTCTGCCCAGCCATTCCTATGCACAGTGTTTTCCCCAGGAATTGAAATTGGGGCGGGGGTTTCAAATGTACGGGGCGGGGGGTCAGGGCCAATGAGGGGTGAGACCGTGAGGTGAAGGTGGGCTGTATGGCACCATAGTAAAAACTGAAAAATGTTTCACGACCATTTTATTAGATTTTAAAATCATCACACAAATTAAAGTTGGCTACTCAAGCCTTCTATGAACCACTACGTCTACATCTTTCTTGGTTTTTTGTTATAATTTTGCACAACTCTGTTAATGAACTTCTTGAATGCAATGCATTCATCTTTGGTGGCTTCTCGTGTGTCCGGTACTTCCATTCCTTCAACTGATATGCTCATTAGTTCATTCACAAGATCAGGCAGAAGGTGACTTCTTTCAAAACACAAAATTCTATTCAATGATGAAAAAGAATGCTCAACTGTAGCTATTGTGACTGGGAGTAGCGAGAGATGAATTCCTATTTCTTTCAGCCCAGGAAACAGAACACAAAGATCGAGTCGAGCCACTAGTGATGATAAAAAAGAAATTGAAGTCAAATCTTCATTTGTTGTATGATATTCCATTCTGTGTTCAAATTCTCTATTCTGTCCCAAGCACATGGCAGCCCCATTGCTGGTAGGGCCTCACTCCACTCAACTGTCGGTGTTTTATAAGACAGGGATTTGTAAAAGCTACGTAGAGATTGAGTAGAATCTAGAAGTCGTTGTTGTAGATTTTTAAGAATCAAGTCTGTGTACTTTTTCAGTTGTCTTAACAAACACTTCTGGTCCTCTTCACTTAAGGATTCAATATAAATGCCTTCATTCGTCAACTTCTGGACTGAAGTCTTGCTTCTTCCAGTACTTTTTCAATGGATAGCTCTCTGATTGATCCAAACGTAGCTTCTATTGCTGGACAAAGATCTACCACTGTTGTAGCAGATGCCTGGATGGCATTGTTTCATGACCCAAGTGGTTTCAACAGTAGATTTACAAGAGAGAGAATGGCGATAGTCTTCTCTGAACGTAGTAGCAAAAGGAATCCACCAACCTCACTACTTAGATCCATCCCATCTTGGTAGATACTTTCCAAAGCCAGTAATAATGGCTGGAGTAATTTTAAGACAACAGCCAAGTATCGCTCATGAGAAAGCCAGAGGATTTTCCCAGATTGGACTAATTTGAACTTCAGTCCCAGTGTATTGTCTATATTTTCCAAGATATTCAGTCTTTTTGGACTCTTGCTGAAAAAAAATATAATGAAGACATTAAATTTATAGCTTTTTTAATGTCTTTTGAAGAGTCTGCAGCTCGTACTAGCACTAGTTGGAGTAGATGGCCTCTGCAGTGTGTATAGGAGAGATTAGGGTTACACTTTTCTCTGAGCAAAGCTTGTGCTCCACCATGTCTTCCAGAGAAGTTTGCAGCTCCATCAAATGCACAAGTAGCCATCTGTTTGGGGTCCAGTTGACAAGCATGTAACTCTTCTAAATGTGGGTTGTCACAGATGCAGCCAATCTATCTTCTATAACTTGAACATCTTGAAATGCATGTACTGGCCTACCACTGACATCAAGATAACGTACACAATGACTTAATACTTGATGACCATTTGCACTGTCGCATTCATCAGCCATGTATGCAAATTATCTGAATGCAGTGAGAGTTCTTCATTTTTTCAACTGTTGAGTCTTGCACCACATGCGTCTAGCCAGTCAGTTGAGTTTCTTGCAGAAAGAGAGTGAGCATTTGCTGGTCTTGTTCGGAACCAGTATTCAGCTTCAGGATGAACAAGTGACAATGCACTTAACATTTGCCTCCAGTTTGCAGTGTGTGGTATCTCTTGCCTAAATAGAAAGTATGATGCCACAGCCATGTTTGTTTGCATGAACTGTGTTGTGTAACAGCCTCATTAACACTCACCGGTGTTGTCCTTGGTCAGTGGAGACTCAGAGGTCAGAGATGTTTTCACATAAGTTCACCTCCCAGGTGGGGGGCAAGAAGGCACCTTGCTCGTTCCTCCAGCTGCTCACTGTTCACTCTGGCCACTGTTGTTCGTTGTGCCACCGTTCACTCCATCGCTCGGTTGCCAACGGCCCTGCACCGTCACCTTCTGCTGCCACCTGCCACTGTGACCTCTGTGAGGTGGTCTCTTGAGGTTCCACCCAACTCTCAGTGATTTCAGCTGAGCTCTCAGTGGGGGAACCTTGCTGCTAGGGCAGGCTGGGCCGTCTCTTCCACAGAAACACTGTCCCACAGCAGGCCTAAGCACCTAGACCTGATTTCAGCTGTCAGTGGTCACTTAACAGAACAAAAGACTCTCTGTGGAGCCTTATCAGCTCTGTCTTTAAACAGTGGAGAGGGGCTGGTCAGCTAGTACTTGTGACTCAGGCAGACCATCAAACAAAACACCTGTCCCCACCCTCTCTCTTGATGCCCTCAATCAGCACAGGCTAAGTACAGTTCTACTGCCCTTCACTCCTACAATAAGAACAACATTTCATTACACACACACACACCCCCGCATTCAAGTGATTTGTAACCCAACCTCAGCCAGTATCTATCACTTGGGCAACACAACTCTATTTGCTGGATACCTAGGTACATTAGGTGTGAATGTAAATACAGTCTGATCCTAAAGCTTTTCCCCTGAGCACCCAGCTCATCACTAGCTGTCAGGGAGAGCTCATTTAGACTTTGCTTACAAATCATAATTTGAAATTATTAGGTTGGCCAACATCACCGAAATGAATGCACTGACATGGTCATAAAAACAACAGCTGTATAAGGAAGCTAGTCTATGTTCATACTTTTCAAATCTATTCTACTTTTTCAGATACACTTTAAATGCTTTTAAAGTGTGTGTTAATGTTTTAACTTCAATTCAAATTTCCAAACAATAACTAAATTGGCAACACTACATGTAACTAGTTCACAAAACTGGGGGGCCAGGGGGTGTTGGGGAAATTCAGGGGGGTAAACACCCCCATTGGGGGTGTACGGAAATCCCTGCCCATGCACCCTCCACCATTCTGCTGAGTACAGATGGCTAATACTTCTGTTTATAACATCATCAAAGATTTCTTTGCCTCTAGCTTAGATTCTAAGACAGGAGCCTGACTCTGATTTACAGCAGTGTAACTCCATTGGCTGAAATGATGTACTCCTGATTTACATGGGTGTGAAATCAGAATCTGGCCCAGTTAATTTGAATGCCGCATGCTGGCCATTCAGCACTAATCAGCTGACCTCTCTTTAATGACTCAGCCAGGAAAGGGAAAGTTAATGCACAGAATCTTAAGTGTAAATAGGAAAATATATAATTTGAGAAGTACCTCTCCTGTGTGATTAGGTTTGACACGCCTTTCTCACCCTCCATCCATGGGCATGTAGCCATGCTATTACAAGAGACCCCATAATCTATATGAGGCAGGAATGTAGACCGTTTTGGTGACAATTTTCTTGTTTATGGTTCAGAATCACTGGAGGGGAGTAATAGGATGGGAAAATCAATAAGGTTAAGTTGTAGCATGTTGTAAAATAGCACTAATGAGCTGAGTTTTAAAAGGCGAGGAAATGGTTCACATCTGGGCTTTTCAGAGCACTGCCATCAAAAGAATTTTATGAATGTAATGATGCAGATAGCAATCCTAGCTGCATGCTCTAGCTTGCTGAAGGTCCATTGCCTTTGAGGGGTCACATCATATTTCCTCATGTTATGTGAATCATGAACTGCAGGAGCATGGCTGAACTGAACTGCTTAATTGGAAGCTACAGGACACTCCCTCACATGGATTTTGCCATTTGTATTCTGATTACGCGAGTCGTTGATCCTGTGTCTGTGACATCGTTTTTTCTATACATCAGTGTAGAGCTCAAATAAGGCTCTGGTCTGCTCATAAGTCACTCCAGAGCAAAACCCAAACCTTGTAGATTGCATGGAAAAGCAGTGAATCTAATCCAAGGAAGGAGTCCATCCTGCTATTAATAATCAGCATCACATCAGTGGTCTGTGCTGCCACTCAGCTCGTTTCAGGGAGTGCACTTTGGTCAAGCCAGATGGGCAAGGTGCTTGACTAGGCATCAGGAGAGCTGGGTTCTGTTCCAGGCTCTGCCACAGATGTCCTAGGCACCCTTGGGCAAGTCATTTAAACTGCTATGCCTCCCTTTCTCATCTGTTAATAACACCTGAGTCACTGAGGATAAATGTTTGTAAAGTGCTTTGAGATCCTCATCTGGAAACTGCTGGAGAAGCACAAAGTATCTATCGGATCAATCACACAGCGAAAGGCAAGCTCATTTTTAAAAAACAAATGAAGCCCTAGGCTTTTAAAAAATAGCCCTACTACAGCCATCTTAATTCATCTATTGCAAGAACACTTCTTGATATACTAACTTTGAACAACTTCTCTCTTAGTCAGCTTGTCTTCAGATCATTCGTACCCCCAGTTTCCATGGATAAATATCCGGTCCATTTCAGCCATAACATGGCTCAGCTCCGTAAGAAAAAGTCATTTAAGAAGGAAACAAATCATAAATGGGAAGCAATAAAAGTAGGGGCTGTGGGAGATACCCAGAATTATTAACTGCATCAGAGAGCTCATTTCACCTCCGCACTTAAACAGGGGGGCAAAGGGGGAAATAGCTTAATGCAAAAGACTATACGTAGGGGAAGAATATAATAATGAATTTGATTTTCATTTGGAAAAGGGAGGTTGATCTGAGAGCTGAAATAGCCTGATTATTGCCAGAATGTAAATTTCCCCTCGAAATGTGGTTGCAGTTTATCCTAATCATATTCAACTTTAGGCAATGAAAAAACTTCTTGCTATTTGTTTTGGCTTCTCTTGCTCTTACAACGTCTGCAAAAATATGTCATGCATGAAATGGTCCCCTATAGTTTGACAAGTTATTCCTTATGCTCACTAATTTTTCATTAAGAAAAATGACAGAAATAGCTAGATACTTGGTAATGGTTTTGTGCTGAGATTAAAGATTAAGAAGCATGTGTGTTAGAATTCCCTTGTTTGGCACTATTATTTCAGTGTTGTGTAAAATATAGGGTCCAATCCTTTCTCAAATGAGAGATTACTGAGAATTTTCCCTGTGGAAAGAATGCAGGATCGGTTATAGAATATGTTCCCTAAACAGACAATCTATTCACACAATCTGCATCAGACGTTGTTGTTATACATTCATCCAAAAATAGCATCCAAAGGAGCTGGTGCCATTGTAGTTTAAAAGAGGTCATTCTTAGTATTCTAGTAGCATTAGTGGTCCTGTTGTGTTAGGTGCTGTACGGACACACAGTACTAGGCCCACAGACCTTACAGTCTAAACAGGCAAGACAGTCAAAGGTGGGAGAGAAAACAGACTCTCAGAGGTCAAGTGACTTGCCAAGTTGTCACAATCGGTCAGTAACGGAGCTGGGACTAGAACCTGGCACGCTGGTGTCCACTCCTCTGCCCTGTCCACTAGATCACACTGCTCTCAAGGAAGTTAATGCTTAGAAAATTATGAAGGGGTCTTTAATTAACCTCCAACCTATTTTTTTTCCCCCATGTCCTATCATCTTTAAATGAAAACCCTCGAGAACCTAGAGACTTTTGCTCCCACATGGAGCTGCTCTGGCTTTTGAACAAATTAAGTGGATGATACTTTAAAAATATGTTTCTCAACCCTGCTGTATTCTTTTTGTTCTTGGAAAAGCTCTAAAAACCATGAATTAATCTATTGCATTCCTTTCTTTTCTGTTCTGTATTGGGTGTTTTAAAAACTACATAATTTTTAATAGAAGACATGTTTTCCACTCTCAATCCATACCACATCCAGCCAGTCAAATTCGCTGTTGAATGTGTGTGGCAGGATGACGTGGGACTTGTCTACACGAACAATTAGTTCTCAGCAAGCTGGGGTGTGAACTTCTTTGACAAAGGACTAGCTCAAAACACATGAACAAATTGTTCATGCACGTCAGCAAGGTCCACATGGACAGTTAGTCCACGTCAGGCTAATGCGGGGTAGATGCACCGCCCCAGCTTGCCTCAAACTAAATGTTCATGCTGACAAATAAGTCCTATGATTAGCACTTCCCAGAACAATATTGCTCTCCCTTCCAGTAATTCAAGCCCAGGGGATGTGCCCACAGAACTGAGTTGTGGGGCTCAGAATGAAGGGGAGCAGCATTCTGCCCCTGCACACAAACCCTTCAACCCCAAGGCTGCAGGATTGGGGCTCCACAGGTCAGGATGGGATCTGCTGGCGGGGGATGGAGGTGGGGAAGCTGCAACACTCTATTGCATGCTCTGAGCCAGAGCTAATGCTCTTCCAAATGCCCTGCCTGCAGAACCCCTCTCAGAGGAGTTCCAGAAGTAGCTCTTCTATTCCCTTGGGAAGATCCACTAGCAGCTTGACTCCAGATGCCTGACTCCCCCATGGCGCCATCACTGACTACACTACTGCCGCTGGGTCGGGTGTGATGCCTGCTGCTCCCTCCCCTCTGTGACCCTTGAGGGGAACATACAAAAGGAGCTCAACAAGGTTTGTCCCCATCTTTGAGGTTCTGCCTTGGGATGGCAGGATACGGCCCAGACTTTCCTCAACTAAATTCCTTAGACTATCCATAAGATGAAAGGCTACCCTGATGTCAGAGGCCCCTCTGCTCTGCTGTACACAGTTAACTAGCTTATGTCTCCTACATAGGCAGTCAAGCTCAAGCCTTTGGGTGCCTCCAAATGGCTCCCATTTAAATCAGCGGGATCAGTTTGTGCAAGGGGTGGACAACAATGGAGTTATAGATAGATCTGAGCTACTGGCCATCTCAAGCACACCCCAAAAGTGAGCTGATTCTAACTTGCTGAGGTTCCCTCTCCGGTGTCTCCAATTTCCAAATAATTGAAGCACAGCAGGTGCTTCTGAGAAGGTGCATGGGAATAAAGGGATTATCAAAAGTGCTCACTGTTGTTCTAACTCTGATCCCACGGAAGTCAATGGGAGCTGAGTTAGGCCGAGGCTGTGTGCTTTGGAAAATCCCACCCCTGTTGTACCTTAAAATGGGCATGTGGTTAGAGACCGTGTACTGGGAACCAGCGTCCCTGAGTTAAATTCTTCTCATGTTTGCATGGCCTCGTGTGGGAGACTATAGTTACCGCAAGTCTCTTCACCACTCTGCCTCAGTGTACTCACCTGAATGCATTCATTCAGATTTCTAAAATGCAGCTATAGCCGTCTAGCCAGTGTTCTGGGGACTATCCAAAAATAGGAACGACAGAACAAAGAGGACTGCCCACAAATATATGTACCTCAGCCCACCGATTTTTTAATAGCTTTAGACAAGAGAGAAAAAGGGCACCGCAGCATGCCCAGGAGGTTAACAGAGCAGGGCACCAGATGGACAGAGCTGTTTAGACATCTACAAATGCAGATGGGATTTAGGAGAGCACCTAAGGAGGGTAGGTCTGAGTTAGGCACCTAAATTTGGCCTTGGAAGACCAAGAATGGGGAAACAAGTTCCAAATCACTAAATGGGTATTTGTATCTCACATACTTCACAGGCCTGTGCTGTGAAGCTCAACTGCTTACTATTTGTTAAAGTCTCTGGGGTCCATGGAAGAACATCACAGTAGATGAGCAAACTATTATTAGATGCACATATGCTTTTCCTGCTTAGAGCAGCATCCATCTCAAAGCATGGGGCAGACATGGAATGTGCAGTTGTATAGTTAGATTTGGAAGGATTAAGTTTTTATCACTAAGTGTTGATTTCACTGCACACGCACAAGCCTTCTAAAAAAAATATTTCCATCTGTGATCAAAATATACAAATAGACAAAGTACGAAAAATTCTGCTTGAGAACTTGAGTCAAAATCCAGTGATTTAGACTTTTGAATTTGGCTTCTTACAAATGAACTAGTGAATGAAGAGTAAAAACAGGTACTATTTGCCAATTTAAGGAATTTACTTTGTATATTTTGACATGTGATGTTGATAATTTGTGTTAACAGTTTATAAAGCTGTAACTTTTTGAATTTCATTGTCTACTGTCTGAGCCCCCCATAACTACGCACCACTGTGAAAATTTAAATTGATAAAAATCAGAGGGTGGAAAAATCCTTCAAGCCCTTAATGCCAAACAACTGTGACAATTTAAATCGATACGAATCTTAAAAGCTCAAAAATAAGAATCAATATTATCTGTCAAAATTATATAAAAATTAATTCTGCCAAGCCTATGTATAGGGCATGCGCATCAAGTTTCTGGGTTGCTTGTGTGAAGGGAGTGAGGCTTTTCACATAGTAATTTACATGGTAATTAATAGCGGTCTTACATTTCCTCTGAATGCTGAAAAGAAAATGTGTATATTTCCCCTCGGAGTTGCTATCGACCCACCATGGACTCCAGAAGCCCTGGACCACCGAGAGCAAAGAAGGAAGTGGAGTCCTTTGCACGTGCTAGTCCCTGAATAGCTTTATTTCCTTAAGGGCCTTTCCTTGACAGATGGGATAAAATTGCAATAAAAATATTAGAATCCCAGTATGGGAAAATCTGATGAGCTAGGGGTAAAGGGAGAAATAAGTGCTGAGGGATATTTATACAGGGATGGGAGGAAAGAGGAGATTTGTCAGATCAGAAATTCCAATTAAGTCCATAATTTATTTCTACAGAAATGATAAAATTAGAGATGGGCCCAAGCTGCAAAACTCAGATTGGAGTCTGGATCCAAACATCCCCAAACTTCGGATGCAAGGTTTTGGCTGGGGCCGATTTCTCCATACAATAATCTATGCACAGTTGAATTGTACGTTAACTGCCAATATCCATGTGGCAGGAGCTCAGACACTGCAATGATGGGAATCCTATAAGAACCTAGTTAGAGAGGTAACAGCTGGTTCTCAAGGAACATCACAAGCAATAGCTATTGCAGGACACTACAAAAATGGATTTTTTAAAACTAAGAGGTCACAAAGAGATTGGGCCAGACAGCAAGGGACTTGTAAGTCAAACAGAAATGCCATGTATTGAATGAGGAGAAGAAAGGTTAAGTGCCTTACTCACACCCCACAAAGGAAGTCAGAGGCCTTCTGTGCTGTTGTAATGTCAGCCCATTGACAGCGGCTGTGAATAGTAAGAAAACTCCTATGCTTAAGTCCTTCCTTTCTTACACAGCAAACTTAGAGAAACATCCTAGCACAAGTGCAGGGTCCTTTGAGAGAACTGAACCCATCTCTCAATTCCAGAGTTGTCGTCATTCGAAAATGATTGTTGCACACAACCTTGGCGTCACGAAAGTAAAGTCTGCTCAGTTACATAAGTGTTGTTTTTCTCCCTTATCTGGACCTCTGAAAGTGGCTGGGCAAAGCTGGCTTACATGTTTACGGTAGCAAGAAAAGATCAGCATGTATCTGCTGCCAAACAAGATATTTGGTTTGCAGTGTTGTAGCTGTGTTGGTCCTAAGATATGAGAGAGAGACAAGGTGGGTGAAGTAATATCTTTCATTGGATCAGCTTCTGTTGGTGGAAGGGACAAGCTTCACAGAGGTCTTCCTCAGGTCTGGAGAAGGTGACCAGAGCATCACAGCTAAATACAAGGTGGGACAGATGGTTAAGCCTAAGGGGTTCACGCATGTTGTAGTAGACCACTTAAAATGAAGTGGGCACTTCACAACTCTGCAGTCCATTCATTTTAGCGTCCAACAGAGTTATGAATTTAAGTTCCCAGGCTCGCCTTTCGTAGGTGTTATGCAGGCTTCTTCTGAGGATGGGGACTGAAAGGTCAGATGTGGAGTGAATGCTTTGTGAAAAATGTTCCCTTATGGGTGGTAAGTTTATAATCTTTGTGTGAGTTCATTCAAGTGTAGTGACTGTCTGGTTTCACCCACATAGTTGTTGTTGGGGCATTTGATGCATGGGAAGAGGTACAAGGTTCTCTGTATCCACCCTAAGGAGCTGTACTCCTTATTGCAGGGTTGTTAATAGTGGATACCCCCCGCTTTGAGTTAGATTATGCTAGGCACTGAACCACTGGTTTAGAAAAACACATATTTAAAGACCTTCACAAACAGGCTCTGGGGGGAGGCTAGGTTAAAACAAATTTTTTTTTCCCCACAACTTTGAGTGACCGTGTCCCTTTAAATACAAAAGGGTGGTGAAAACAGATCATTGTCTTTGAATCCTGCATTCCAGCAACTCTTCATGAGCCTAAGGAGGACACAGCATTAATCAATCATCTGCAAAATGCATGAACTGTAACTCCCTCTGCCTTGAGACCAGTTGAAGAAATAGCACATAGAAAACTTTCCCAAATGGCCTCGATTAAGCAAGTAGAATTATCAACTGTGAATGCCCAAGACAAAGGAATGAACAGTTTCTCTTGAAGTCTGCTCCGTGGTGTAAAGAATTAACTGGCTGGTAAAAACACCTGCAGATGTAGAATAAGGATTACACGGCAACATTTTCATTTTCCAGCTGGCTAGATATTCAGAATATATTGGAAGTACTTGACCTAAGAATTACCTGCACCATGATTCAAGATCCAGCATTCTTGAGGGTTGGTGCAGATAGTGGAGTCAGTGACCTTACTGAGAAAGGATGGGCAGACTTTATTTATTGCGCTCTCATGGCATGCTTGCCTTGCTGCAAATGGGGCCAGATTCTGATCTGGGTACCCCTCCCTTGACTTTGGTAGAGGTCCTCTAGATTGACACCAGTGCAGCAGAAATCAGAATCTGGCATGGGGTCTCTGCATCCAGAAGTTACAATGCAAAGGCCCCGCTTTCTCCTACAAACACTTCATATGTGGAGAGGAGACTTCCATTATCCTGCATGCTGGCTGACAACATGAGGACTCCAGGCTTGTAAAACTAAACTGGCTCTTTATTAAGAGAACCGTTGACAGAGATGCTGCAACTGCAGCTAGCATTCTAGCCATGTGCACACTGACTGACTTCCTGGTGCCTCCTGAAACCTGTACTCCTCCCTCCAAGTTCTGTGCAGGTTGCTACATTTTTCCCTTTAACAAATTCTCCTTGTTGTGTTTTTTGTGCTTGGGTTTGCTGACTTTCAGGGGTCAGAGGGGACTAGTACATAGCTCACTATAGCAGGGTGGGCGACATGGTCAGTGGGACGCCATCTGAGTCCTGCAAGCTGGTGGGCCTGGGCTGCCGGAACAGGGGTATGCCCAGGGCTGGAACCCCTGGCCAGCCGGGGGCAGGGGGGTGATGCCACCCAGAACTGCCAGCCTGGCGGGGAGATGCAGGCAGCAGGGAAGTGTGGAGAGAGGGCTGGCCAGGCCGATGTAGGGAAGGCAGACAGATTCCACAGCTTACAAGGCGGTCTAGGCAGATCCAGTGGGGCTGGGTCACTGTCCTGTGCTCAGCTGTGGCCAGGCCACTCCCCCACTCTGGGCTGGGCATCCCGCCCCGTACGCAAGCGAATGGGCAGCAGCCACTCTATCCCACTGCCCTCACAAATGTTGAAAGGGGCTGCCTGGGCCTCACTGGGCACACGGCCTGCTCGGGGTGGGTGAGGTGGCAGCCGAGTTCCCCCCAGAGCTCATGGGAGGGAGCAGGGCCAGCTTCTCGTTTGTGTCGTTGCTGTTGGTAGGGGACTTCTTTCCACGCGGTTGCTGACTTCAGGCTATTGAGCAGCGCCCTGTTGATCCTCTGCGCTGCTCTGGTAGCTTGTTTCTTCTGATTTTCCTACATCAGGGCAGCGGATGGCTGAGATTCTTGGTTGTCCTGGTGCGGACCTTGGTGCCACCTGCCCAGGTACGCCGGCTGTCTGCTGCTCCACAGCTCTCTTCAGCGTCGCTGCCTCCTGCGACCACGTCCCTCTGCAGCCGGGGCTGCCGTCCTTTGCTGTTGCTTTGTGTGGCTAGTTGATGGTTGAACCCAGGGGTGAAAGAAACTTTAAAGGACTAACCGGTACTCCGGAGACCGGAGCAGGGGGCGTGGCCTCAACTGGAAGAGGCGTGGCCTCAACTGGAAGAGGCAGGGCCTTTAAATACCAGGGCCCTTTAAATCAAGATTTAAAGGCCCAGGGGCTCCAGCTGCAGTTGGATGGGAGAGGCTCTCAGGAGACGGATGGGGAGAACTGTAATAGGGGAAGGGGCATCCTAGTCAAAGGACGCATCAACCGCTCTTTTTCAAACAATTGCTTTGTCCTCTCGATGGCCTGTTCTTGCGGTCTCCGTCCATTCCTTCCCTGCATCGTTCTGGGTGAACAGTCTCAAGGGCTCGCTGCGACTGTGGCTTTCAACTCATGGTGTTTCCTATGAATTCTTCCCTGGAAAGGGTGTTTGCTTGGCTCCCATGGTGGAAGCCAGGGCTCCACCCCAGAACCTTTCACTGAAGCGGCACTGCCCGTCACAGCCCTGAAGGCAGCTTCCTGGGAGTTTGGGGCTGCGGGAGGTGGAGAATCTAAAGGAACCCAGCTGGTTTTTGTCACCACTCTTCCCACTACAGTCCAGCTGGCGGCGAGTTCTAGCCACTCAGCCCTTCTGATAATGAGGCTTCTTATTTCAGTTCCTAAAATCTAGATGTTTGTAAACGATGGCTGGTCCCTGCGGACGCTGGGGTCTCTACAATACTAATGCTATGACAGGCATTAAAAATTACCAGTAAAAAATGTGAAGTAAGAAAAGAGGGGAATTTCTGGTGAGGAGAAGCTGCTACTGGGCTGCCTATTCTGTAGATTATAAAGAGCCACATCCTGACTTCCTGCAGGATTTAGGTCGTGTGCTTCCATGGGCCTGCAGGGGTGAAACCGAGGGCAGGAGCTGGTCCAAAGAAGACTATAAAGGAAGTCTGATGCAATGTCACCCACCCGCTCCAGGAAGAGAGAGTACCTTTATGGCCACGTCCCCTTCGCCTACTTTCCTCATTTTAGGATAACTTTTTAGTCCATGTTTCCTCAGCTGAGCAAGCTGATGTTAGCTATGGATTATCAGTCTCACCCAGGCTGGGGAAAGCTTCCACTGAAGAGGTAAACTTTGGGTTTGATGAGAGGCAATACTTCCGCATGGGAGGGTTGATGTTCACGTGTGCTTCGTGGGTGCTCAGGCAGCAGTCTCATGGTGCAGAGAAACGGGCTCCGTGCTCAGCACCTGCTCCCCGTTCCCTGCACGACCCCAAAGGGGGCAAGCAGCAGGGGGGTGGAGCCTGAGCATGTCTGGGGCAGCGGTGCACAGAGGCTATCTGCACTGTTGCGATGGGAAGTGCAGCAGGCAAGCTGGTGCTGAGCGGCTGACCCGCCAGCCTCACACAACCGTGAATTAGCTCTGCGCTGAGATCATAGAAGATTAGGGTTGGAAGAGACCTTGGGAGATCATCTGGTCCAACCCCCGCTCAAAGCAGCCATCTCTCGCACACCTCTAGTGGGTCCCTCCCTCTGCTTCCGTTCACCCTCAGTCAGGTTCCCAGCTCTGTGCCGCCAAAGTCACTGGGGGCCCATGTCAAATGAGTTGGGGGAGGGCTGATTTCTGCAGCAGTGGAATATAATCAAGGTCATTTCGCCCATAAACAGTAGCAAAAAAAAAAAAAAATCATCTCCGGCACGTCTGCAGGTTTTCTTGAAGTTGGTTGTGATGTTACAAATCCTGGCAGAAACCTATTTGACCCCGAACTTTCCTCGAAGAACGAATAGGATAAATGGTCATTAATATGAGCTGCTTCTTTGGAAGGCAGTTTAGTTTGGTTGACTGACTGCATTGCCTAGGGTCCAGCTCTGTGCCTGTAACATCCTGAGTCTGGGCTCATGTTGGCTGTCCATATTCTCTAAATACCCAGCTGCGGGGCTTTTTTCAAAGACTTGGCCTCTTCTCTAGAGAGCCACGCTAGGCTTTCATTTCATCCTTCCAAATGCTATACCTCCGTCGCTCTTATGAGTCATGTTTTCCAACTCCGACTATTCAACACACATCACTTTTAGCCAGCAAACTTTATGGACCGTGCTTCTGGAGATTAGAAATATATGTTTTCAATAATGACAATTTCGCCCCCTCCTGCAAACCCTTAAATTACAGAACAGAGAAAAGTATTTTAAACATGTAGATTAAAATTATACACAAGCTTAAACGTGTCACTCTTTGGCACAGAACCCTCCTGTCTCAGCCAAGACTTGCAACTTCGATTTCTGCGCCTCTATTTATTAGCTTTCTTTTTTCTCCAGCAGCAGGAATGTCCATATTTTAAAACCACAGTTAACTCCTTAGCAGCTAAGGCCCAGAATTTTAGAAGTCTTTAGGCATTGCTGTGCTCAGCATTAAAAGACCTAACTGACTTAGGAGCTGGTCTAATTTTCAAAAGGGATTTAGGCACTTTGTCAATGAGATTTAGGCTCTTAAGTGCCTAAATCCCTATTGAAATAGGGATTGGAATGTATTGCAATTGTCTGTTGGTTAAAAAAAACAAAAACAAAACAAAAAAAACTGACACTAAGAAGATGGAAAACTGTCGTCTTCCATTGTTAAAAGATTGGTCCATGCCCATCACAGAAGTTGATGGATATGAGTATCTCATGAGTGACAATTATGAACATGAATGAGAATTACTGTACATGGGGTCACCCGGGCAGTACTAGAAAGTAGAGCTGCACTCCCTTTTGGTTTTGCAAAGAGTTTGGTGCTTTTGTATTATGGTATGTGTGTAGTTTTGTAGCAGTGCTTTAAAATCAATCAGAATGTTTAAAATTTAATTCTCATTGCTCTCGTGCGAGACCGGCATTGTTGCACTTGGGTAAACTGAGGTACAGAGACATTACAGGGCTGATTCTGCAAATCAGAGCAGCAGCTAGGGAAAGAATCCATGAGTCCTCCTGATTTTCCCGCTCTGTTGCTCCAGATTACACTGCCTCTGAGTAAAGCGCTTTGTTGAAGAGTGATGATGTCTAATGTCTTTAGGGGGATCACAATAGCTGACAGCCCATTGTATTTAAACCAAAATGCACTGGACGTTCTTCCTGCAGGCTCAGTGTTTTCATTTGAAAATTGGAATGGAAGATACGGCTTTCTTTAAAGTACTAGTCTTATTTGGCTAGCCATGTAGGCATTTTACCAAAGCAACTGGCTGAGAAACAAGAGTGTTCGCTGGTGGCTTGGAAACTCGCTTTTAACACCCCCATACATACACACACGCACCAGCAAATAGCAGCATGCAGCTCTACAAGGCTTCAGCAAACAGAAGCTTTTTGCCTCTACAAAGTGTTTTTGCCTCTCCAGTATTGCAAAGGGCACCAGTGCCAATGTGAAAATGGGGTCAGAAGGATGCTCTCTAAGGCCCAAACCCACAGGGTGGAAATAAGTGGGAGCTGGGCTGTTGATTCAGCGGGAGCAAGTTGGAGATCTAGCACAAGGATCAAAAATAGCGGAGAATTCATCCGGGGTTCGATAGCCTTGTGCTTTGTCAGACAGGCTTTCAAATACTTCTGGACCTAACTTGGTGAGACTGCACATGAGAGTTCCTCTATTGCAGGGGTTCTCAAACTGGGGGTCAGGACCTCTCAGGGGGTCACAAGGTTACATGGGGGGTCAGCCTTCACCCCCAAACCCCAATTCCCCTCCAGCATTCATAATTGTGTTAAATATAAAATAAAGTGTTTTTAATTCATAAGGGGGGTTGGTACTCAGAGGCTTGCTATGTGAAAGACGTCACCACTACAAAAGTTTGAGAACCGCTGCTCTGTCAGAGTCAACCTCCATATCTTCGTGGTGAGAAAAAGAAGAGTTGAGGATATATTATAGTAACTGACTCGACCCTCTGGAACTGAAGGGCAGCATTCCCACCACAGACTTCGAGCAGAAAAACAGCTCAAGGCCTAACTTTGCTGTGCAAGGTCTCAGGCCAGGGAAAAAGAATCTGTCCATTTCTATTGGTTACAGAGGACTACAGAGAACAAATAGAAGAAGTGAGCTGTAGCTCACGAAAGCTTACGCTCAAATAAATTAGTTAATCTCTAAGGTGCCACTAGTACTCCTTTTCTATTTGGGCCAAGAAATTAGCATGCGCCACGATCAGGAAGGTGAACTCTCATGAAGAAAGCAAGCAGGTTGGTGTGCATTCAGTTCTGTCAAGGATGCCCTCCAAGGAAAAATCAACAAGGCAACACGCGCCAGCCTCTTCAACTCACAGGACTGCCAGCAATGTTGTATGGCAGCGAAACATGGGCGCTGATGAAGACAGAGGAGCAGCAACTCACGGAGAGGGCGATGGAATGAAGAATTCTGGGAATTTCAGTCTGCCACCGAGTCCCCAGTGAAGTGATCAGACAGCAGAGTGGAGTGCAGGACATCGTCCTTGAGAGCAGGCACAGTAAAATGCGATGGGCCGAGCATATAGCGAGGCTCACTGCCAGTCAATGGACTGCAGCTGTCGCCGAGTGGTATCCACGGGAACTGAAATGACCACTCGGCCGAGCTCCAAACAGATGGGAAGATTTTATTGTGAAAAGACATGGCCGCACATGAAGAGGGAAGACCAGGATACGAGAAGAATGGAAGATGTGTTGTGATGGGCGCAATCTATACAAGGGCTGAAGGACCGATCAATCAAGGTGATGAATAAAAATAATTGAATGCTTTTCTATTTCCCTGTAACTTTAAAATCAGTTTGGTTTTTATAATGAAATGTAGAGAGTTTGCTCCTGGGGTGAAGTCCCTGGGCCCAAGCTTGCTCCCATTGAAGTAAATGGCAAAATTTCCATTGCCTTCAGCAAGAGCAGGACCATGCCCTCGTGTTAGTTAGGTTTCCCTGACCTTCAGGAAGGAAGTGTGGTGTTCATTGTAGCTCAGTGGAATCTATGTTACAAAGCAGGAAATCCCCTGAAGGCCTGGGCAGGATCTGAAGTGACATGGCACTCACTTTCAGGGAAGAAGTTAAATGGCCAAGATTGTGGTTTGAGGAGCTGTTTAAAAGCCTCTCTTTCACAAAGTTAACTGGTCCTCTGGAATTTCACCCTGGCCATGGGACCCCAGGCCATGCAATTATTGTACTGTTTTCCAGACATACTCCTGCAGCGGCAGCTCCAGTGCAGTGTGAATGTTCATTAAAGGAGCTGACTCGTGGTGGTTGAGTGCCAGCCAGCTGTATAAACCAGCCTCACACGAGAGGGTTGGACCCTGTACAGTCTGGGCAGGAGGGAACCATTCCCACTCCACAAGCAGGTGGTGAGCTCACCTGATTCGCTTTCATATGGGGCCAGCTAAATCGTCTCCTTGCTGGGCCCTATGGTGACAGTAGCACCCACATCATCCTCCCAAGAGAGAGAGGGACTAGGTCCACATACCCTGCCCCTGTTTCATGTGCGTGTATGTAGGGTGGAACTCTCGTCTGATCTCCAGTTGCAATGGGGTTGGGTTTTTTCAGCACAGCTAGCCTGCTCCTCTGCTCCCTGGCTGAGCTAAATTTCTCAGCTGTCAAGCCCAAGAAGTGTTTGGGCTGTATTCCTCCTTCAGTCCCTCTCTAGCCATCTGTGAGCCAGGAAGGAAGCCTGCCCTCCCCTGGTCTGGGACATCAAGAACACACTGTGCATGTGGTCAATCTATGGTCTGATCAAGGCAGGAAGTGCTGGCGTCAGGTGGCTGTTTCCCCATCTGTTAGATGGATCCTTTCCACTGAGGATCAACTTAAGAGTCCATTGACAGCTTCACAGCCCAGTCTAGGCTCCATTCTGCAGCTGCTTCTGGGGCACAAATTTGGCTTTCATGAGACAAAATAGTCAAAACAATGCAGACTATTCATATTCATACACAGGTGCATGCTTTGAATTTATAACTATGGGCTGGATTTCTGTGTCCACTTTGTGCACAAGTGAAATTTTTCATGCACAAACTTTGGGCCAATGCATTTTATGGATGCAAGGCTTGTTCTCATGGAGGTGTTAGATTATTGAAAAGGCATGCATGTGTGCTCTTGGAATTCTTAGTAAGTGTTTTTATCTGCAAAGTGCAGGGACAATTTTGCAAGCGTACAAGTGGAAAATGGGATGAAACTATAGCCCCAATAATACACATTTTGGTATAAAAGGCCATTTGGTATAATTTTTTATTCTGAAACTCTGTAGGTCCCTTGGCATGCTGCCTTTGGTATATTCCCATTTGTTGCGGTTTTGGTGGATTCTTTGTTCATTCTTTGATTTTTAATGGAACAACAAAGCTGTATTGAGATATTAAGAGCCAAATTCAGACCTGGTGTCAATAGATGAAGTGAATGGAGTTGCTGTGCATCAAATCTGAATTTGGCCATACAGACGTGTGACTCTCCAGCTTCACTACGTTCATAGTGGTGGTCTGCTTCAGCTGCGCCGTTGTGTCTAGACGTTTGCAGGGTCCGAGAAGGGTTATGCCCTGGTACATACCCCAGGTGCTGCAGGAACTAGGCAGAATGGGATGGATTAAGGGCAATGCGCCAGCCTCAGCTGGGAATTCCCTGGAATTTGTGGGCTGAAGTCAGCAGGCTAATGTGGCCTGAGCTGAGTTTTTCTATGGTTTAATTTATATTAAATGTGACTACATTGTTCAAATAATCTCGGCCTTTTTCTGTTTGTGCAGGTAATGATGATATAGACTCATTTATGCAAGATTATCCTTTTATCACATTTCCAGACTCATTTATGAAGCTCATGTTTTCCCCCCGAGGGCATCATCAAGTGAGTTAAGTTGCACTATTTGCCTCCTGCAGTGAACTGGCAGGCGCCTACTTCATTGACTGATGAGGGCTGCTGCCTTTGCCAAATAGGGTCTGTGTGATGGATATTTTACTTGTGAATATTGTAGCTGGAAATTAGCATGTTTATTGAGGTAGAATGTGTGTGTTTACATTCTACTACCCATGGTATTACCTTTTATGACCTGAGTTATTTAGTTGAGGATAAGCATAAATGATTCCCATTTTGGCAAAAAAAATTAATGAACTACTAGATATAGAATTATGCCTTAAGTAACTCGACTGGACACACACGCTATACGGCTCAGCAGTTAAGTGAACAAGCTTAATTCTTTGATCTTGATTAGATTGTATCACATCAAACAGGGTGTGGGGAGTTGGTGTCAGTTTTACCCACTGTTAATGCCGATCAGTCTGTGTAAATAAGAAAATGCAACATCTTATTTGAAGGTGAAATTAGTAAGGAAGGTTGTTGAATTTATAGACCCTCCCAGGAAAAGGAAAGTAAAATCGAGATGTACAGTAGGTAGGATAGTAGGAATTGCAGGGCAGGAAAAGACCTAGGAGGGAGAAGGTCAGGGTTCCCTTTCTCTGCAAAAGGACCCCCAAGGAAGCTGTAGGAAAGGAGGTGGCACTGTTGGTAGACCCTGGGAAAGGGGCCAGACTCCAGGGAAGAAGCCTTGAGGGTCAGTGTTCTGCAGCAGAAACAGAGAGCTAGGGAGAAACCAGCAGGACTAAAAACTCAAGCTCAGATGGGCAGAGGTTGCTTTAGCTGGGTTTGGTTTGTTTGCAGAGTTCTGCATTCACTTGCGAGACGCTGGGGTGGGGAAACCTGAAAACCCACTACTCTGACAGAAGAGTGGCATGCTGACGAGCCCAGGATAGGTGGAAGACGTTGATAATTAGCATTGTGTGGGACACTGTCTAGACGAGACAGTGACACCCACAAGAAGTGAGACTTCACAGTGGCAGCTTGGCTGGTGGGCTGAGTGGTGAGAAGACACAGACCACTGCAGGGCCAGAGCAGCTGTCAGCCCATGCTACTAGACAAGGAGAACCTTCTACACCCTGCCCCACCAGGAGAGGGCGTGCCAGCACCGAGTCCACTTGTCTACAGGGAATTGCATGAGAAACCTGTGTCAGCCTTCGCTATAGAACTTGCACAAGTGAAAGGCAATTAGCTAAGCTTGATATAGGCATGTTTTCAGGTTCATGCACGTTTTCATTAGAAGGATGTCATCATTGCCTTAGAGTACACAATAGGACAGCTGGGACGTATCCAGGTTTTAAGATGATTTGTTGTGAGACAAGGCTAGAAAGGTTGAATTTCAATAGTCTCAGGAGGAAAGAAGCCTTTCAGGTGACCTAACAGAAGCACTCATCCCTATAAAGCACAGTCAAATAAACAACTCCCCATTGGTGAGGGTTGACACAGTCTTAAGCTCAGGATGTGGTGAAGTGAGGGGGCTCCCAAACATCTCTGTGAATGCACAAAATAAAACCATCTGTCAGGTACCTGGACGCTCCCTGGAGCAGGGAAGGGGAATGGTAGATGTGGTCATCCCTCCCCTGCTTCTGTGGGAGAGGCCAGCACTGAAGTAGCCCGTTTTCTTTTTATGAACAGATCCTGTTAATCTATTCCTCAGCTAACCACCCTCCATCCCTCCTTTTCCACCTGGCCTACGAGCACCCGATTTTCTTCCTTTTCTGACATCCTATTGCTCCAGTGCCATCTCTCCAGGGAATTTAGGGGTACCATATAGTAAACGTCTATGGGCTATATGGAGCAGAAGTGAGGCTAACCAGCAGGATTCAGTGTGGACACATCGTTTCTCCAAATGCTTTCATGTTCCCAACAGGGAAATCTGCAGGCTGTGAGTTGACCTCTGCAGTGTCCCAGGTGGGGTTTGGACTGAGTGAGAAGGACCATATTTTCCCACTGAAAATGAAGATCTACCACCCCTTACATGGATTAGCTGGGCATCCAATTGAGCTGCCAGTGTTATGGCCATAACAGACCCTAACAATCAAAAGTACCAGCTGAGTGTGGACATTCCCGAAATGATTTGTCTCCCAAATCCTAAAAAATTGGGGTTGAAGACTGTGAAAATGTAAGTCTCACCCCACCCACCAAAACTGTAGGGCTCAGTCTAAACTACAGTCAAATGCACCCGCACTGCTCCCATCCACACTCAGAAATGTCCAGAGTTGTCCAGCTGTCAACATGCAGGCACTTGGGAACACACCTGAAGATGACAGGGGGCACCATCACTGAAACGTTCACACCTTGCTGGGATTGAGGGTGCGGGGGCGCTGTAGGGGCAGCACTCAGAGAACTGCTTCACCACTGTCAAACACCATTATGTAAGCAAATCACACCACAACAAGTACCATCAACAGGTCAATTTCCTGCTGCATTGGAAGGCATGGGCCTTAGGCATCAGCCAGTTGTTCTGTACTGACCTCCCTGCTTTGGGTCAGGCCCATCTCTAAATTCAGCCTCCCTATGTTTTCAGAGTACAGTGTTTGTTGTTGCAGGGAGAGGAATCCAAACTTCTCCGAGAGATCTGAGACTTGGTAAATTCTAAAACAGAGTCTCTGCAGCCAGAGGAAACGTGAATTAGTCCGTGTCTTTGCCTTGTCATAGCTCTAAGATTTTTGTGCAACCTACACATACCAGAAAAGGGAATTTGCATGGTTGTGTGTAGAATAGATGGTTCAGAGGGGTGAGAAAGGGACATCTCCAGTTATTATATTGGGGAATAAATCTGATCATTTGTAACTTGTTCAAATAGAGTTGAAAATCTGTCACCCAGTACAGTATCAGAATTTAAAAAAAAACAAAACAAAAAACTAACTTGTATTTACCAAATTCAGCTAGGGCTGATACATCTTCATGAATTATGTTTCTAGGTGTAAACTGCTTGTTTTAAAATGCATTTCATACTGATCCAAAGTGAAATTCTTTACATTCTTTTTTTAAAATCAAACTGTTGAATATTTTCACTGTGCATCCATAAATATAGGTTTTCATGCCAAAGCAGTAAAAAGGAAAAAAAAGAGCATATTTGCAGTAAGAGAAACTACACAATGAAGCCTACAACACAACTACACAATGAAGAGTAAACCTTGCTGATGTGACATCTGATCTGAAGCTCTCATGGAGCCGCGTGGTAGCTCAGTTGAATTACAGACTCTATCAGGCAAATGGATACCGGGAATTCACCACTCACTGCCCGTTGAAGTAAATAGAAGTCTTTCCATTGACTACATTGGGCATTGGATCAGACCCTAATGAACTAGCTAGTGCCCATGTTATGTTCCTGTTACGCTCTATTGAGTGGGGAGCACTCTGACTCCGACAGCTAACACAAATTTGAGTCTATTTGGTAGCCATGGAAGAGTATAAGCTAAATTGCTGTAAATATAACTTTCATCAGTTACAAGCAAGACCCTTCAAGAACAGCAATAGATACCAGGGTGTATCTATCTTGCTTTGCTTACAATGTTAATTTGATGCTGTGTGGCTCTCAAGGGTGAAATGGAGATGAATATGACTTCAGTGTTACAATAACTAGTAATAAAAATTATGATTGCCTATATCTTGGAGGCACTTACTTGTGAATACTAAGATGAAGTGAATTAACAGCTTGACAAATTGTTGGCCCTGATAGAAAGCAAAACCGTAAATGTTCGGATTATTTTTCCTGTGACAGGGCCATCAATGGAGAATGGTACAAATGGGGAAATTCCCATCCTCCCACAAGAAATCATTTCCAGTTTCCTTCAGCTGTGCCAATGCAAATCTCCTTACAGGAGTCCTCCAGGCCATCAGATGATGGGGAAGATCCCTATGCAAGTTAATAAAATTTGCCCTGGGCCTGCAGAAGTCTGTGGTTGGATGGGATTTTCAAACTTGCCTCACTGAACGACTTATTGGACTTATGCTCCTAAACCTTCAGAAATCCTATTCCACGCCATATCTATTGGGCCTCAGAGTTAGGAGTTTGAGCTCAGATAGGAAAACAGACATATCCCAGCTACTCAAGCCTCTCACACCAAAGGAGGCTGGGAGGAATCGGATCCATGATATCCTCCCTACCAGCCCCTGCAGAGATGGCTAGGCACAGAAGGAAGTGGATGCTGCTGCAGGGGAGATGCAGTTACCATGGTTACTGCTACTCCCTTGAGCTCCTGCTAGTACAATCCATTGCTGCTCCAGCCTGTTTGCTGCAATCCACCCCTTTGAGTGATGGGTGTCCTGATAGCTACATATGGTCAGGATTCTTTTATAGAAAGTGTTGGTGAGAAGAGAAAGTAACTAATAAAGCCAAGCAAGATATATAGTGGTCACCATAAAATATCAACACTGATATTGGTCTTTGCTATAGTATCTGCTGTATCTCATATCAAAGTATAGTAAACACCACAGATACCTCAAGAAAGGAGAAATGCCAGTGTGTAGTAAATGTTGTTGTTGTTGTTTTTTTTATTGTAGCAATTAAAATTTGGCAAGAACTGGAAAGTGCTATTCTCAGACATCTGTGTGAATAAGAAAATGGGAACTGACTTTAACGGTCCCCAAACCTCTTCATTTTCCATGAACATTTGTATGTGCAATTGATTGATTTTTTGCTTGCAAGAATATTTGCAGAAAGTGAGCAACTTGTGAATACTTGTTGCTAATGTGTTTGAGAAAAATTGTGTTGGGTGTGTCCAGGTAATGGTCATGAAATCAACTTGGTCGATATCATCTTGCTAAAATGCATTTGCGTAAAGTGTTCATCGAGCAATCATGAATCACCAACAAATTAATAAAAAGCAGTCTGTTGGCAGATAATTTGCAAACAGAAAAAAAGGGCAGCATTTGCTGAAGGAATCGCTTACTAGAGATAGCTCACCAAGCTCTAGTGGCAACCATTGTAGTTTCTGGTGCTGATTAAGGTTTGGGGCTTTTTTTTTCTTCAGTTGCACCTGTAAAACTTCACAGTGACTTGCCGTGCTTAGTTTCAGCAAATTACTCCTACTAGAGCAATATGAAATACAACTAACTTGGGGGAAATAGAATATACTTTAATTAAATCATCTTGCAATTAGTATTTGAGTGATGAGATAAGGTGTTTTATCTCTGTGCAAATGGCACCAAACCACCAAGGAGACACAGCTGTAGTATTCTAGAATTGGACACTATAATCAGATTAGTTAATTTACAATCTGAGAATATTTCAGAGATAGGCAGCCAACTATTCTGGGTTATGTTTGCTTGCTTACAAAGATACATATTTACAGCATTATTCTCTTAAGGTCTGAAGCAACTCCAATTTAAATCAATGGAAGTCTTCCCATTAATTTCTTTGGGATCAGGCCCCTAATGAATGTGTTTTCTCTTGTATAATTAATTCAGCAGCAAAATTATGTAATAATTTCATTGGAAAAGTGACTGAAATATATACAAAGGATTCATTGCATTCTATGGAGCTAAACATATTATAAATCAGTTGTGAATGGCAGATCATACAATGCAAAGTAAAAACAATCTGTTATATGCTAGACCTTGACCTTTTATATATTCTGATTAATTGTTTAATACTTTGGATCTATTCTTGTGTTCTTCTTGTATTCGTTATGAGCTTTAGCTCGAGGTATGTCAAGTGATGCTAAATATCACTTGACCAGGAATCATTTTATGATTCAAGATACCCGAGTCTATAAAGTAGCAGCTGAGGAGGATTTGGTGTTAATGACATTCTGAATACATTTTCTTATACAAATATAGACTATAAATCAAATCTCATTATATCATTGCTCCTATTTTCACACTGAAGCAAGGTTTTAAAAGACCTAAAAATGCATTGGTTCTTTGTTAGCCAGATTCCACTAAATGACTACCTGAGCAGATCAATAGGATGTCATGTACATTATAGTGCTAGAGCAAATTGCCATGTTTTTGGGTCCATTTCCTGGGTAAAGTAAGAAGTGCTTCTTGTAGTTAGTAACAGAACGTGTATCCTTGGTGCTATAGGGCTAACTCCTGGGAGCTGATGTGTCTGCGGAGTGGAGAACACTGGTTGAACAGGACAGAGCCGGGCTTTGTGGCCTCAGCGATCAGTTCTTTTTCTGTGGGGAGCTCAACCTGGACAACAGGTAACACCATTGTCTATATTTGCCCAACTATGCTCTTTTCCCAGGGGGTGTAATTTGTGACCTCACCCAGCTGAGGCATGACGACAGGGGCTCTGGGCAAGGACAGCGCCTCCTCTGCTCTGCGCAGCAAGTGGCCACCTTCCCAAGTAAATTGGTGTGGGAGATGCGGGGAGTGAATGGGGGCTCCCTGCCCAAAGACTGACAGGCCTGTCATCTGAGGGTGGAGCCCAGTTCTGCCAGATGGCAGAACGAACACGCAAACATGCACCCAAGTCCCCCTCACTGACGGAGCAGCCCAGGAGCTCTCCATCAAGCTCAATCTTGTTTTTAAGTCATGGACCCCAGAACAGTTCCTCTTTTCTCCCAAACAGCAGCCTGGGAGTTATTGCTGCCTCAGGGGTACGTGGCCCCCATGAGAGGAAAGACAGGGAACAGAGTACATGGGGGGGATGTTCCCTCATTCTTAAAGAAGATATTGGCCCCCTACAAGACTCAATGGTTTGGCCTATTGCTACTGACTTGACCCCTTGTCAAAGGAAGGACCTTTGTTCTTTCCCCTTTCACTTTATTGCTTTACTTTAATGTTAAGGGAGGCTTTCATTTTCTGATTGGTGAGGGCCAGAGGAGTATCTCCTCCAAGTAAAAGAAACAAAGGGAGACATGGTTACAAGCAAATTAAAGTTAAAATGCACTTTCTAATGGCTGAGGCGTAACTTCAAAAATTTATAATCTTTGCTCAAGGCAGGTTCCTCACCAGTTTTCCTTTCCCAGAGACTTCAACCCCCTTGGTTGAAGGACCATCTTTCTCAGCTTGCAAGAGCCTGGCCCCTTGTATCTGTCTAGTGCTGGATGCCAGGATGGCTGCTTCTCTCTCTTATATCTTCCCAAACATATATGTCCCCAGACTCAGGACAACCTCCTCCTGTTCCTCCCTTCCTGGGGACTCCCCAGCCCCCTGCTGATTCGTATGTAAATTGGGCTTCCGTTGTTTCTGGTGTCACTTAGCTAAATTCCATTAGAGATAGGTAAATAGCTAGCTGCCTTCCCTCTTGTCTGGGAGAAAACATGTTTCTCCCTGCCTGTGGTCACAGATTTTAAAGCATATCAGTGAGCATCTATGTTTACTCATGTAGTGTTAATACAGACATTTTACAACGATATTCATCACCAGTGTGTCACTAGCTTTCAGAAAAGCTCTTACTCAATACACTTTTATAATACAGTAATTTTGTGCACAATCAGTTGATTCAATTACATATCATTTGAGGTTCAGACCCCCACAAATTGCTATATCCCCCACTCACTAGGTTGATGACTGTTTACCTTTTATGTAAATAGGCCATCATTGTCTGTGCCTGATGACCAGCAAATACCCATGTGGTTATCTAGGGCAGACTGCACTTACGCGTTGCTTTCCTGACACATTTTAGAACACAATGCTAGCACTTATTCATAACCCTTTGTAAACACCCTGTAAGAAGATTAATGCTCAGGGAATTATTTTTCCAATTATATCTTACATGACACCTTTTCGGTACAGCTTGTGATGACAATGTATGTTAGGTGTAGTGAATGTGTCAGGCCTGCCAAAAGCTGCTGACACACAGCAGCGAACCACAGATGGGCCTCCATGTCCCAGTGGTTCTCTACTCCCCTGTCTTGCCAGCTTCTCTCCTCTCCAGGGCCAAGAGGCTGTTGAGTGGCTCCCTGTTCCCCTGGAGCGTTCTACCCCAACTCTTGTAGAATGAGGAAGGACTGATTGTGCCCTGATGAGGTTCATGGGAGTTTTTATATTTGCTTCAAATGGGAGCATTACTGGGTCCTTCATAAGAACTGTGGGATTTGGCTCATTTAAAAAAAAACAAAAACAAAAAAACAGGTTGTTGTCAAACTACATCCCATAGAAATGTCTTTTATAAATTTGAGTTAAAAATAACAGCTCTTTTGCTATTCCCAGAAATATGGGTATGATGTTCCAGTTTGACTGCACTGCCCTGTCCCACTCCCACACACACCATCAGAGGTCAAAGATATGAGGAAACATCCTTTGAGTAATTACAGGGGTAGAAGAGCAACTTCACCATTAATCTCCCTTTGCGTTCTTTCTACGAGTGGGAGGATCTGACAGAATGAGCATTTCCTAGTGTAGATTTCCCCAGACATTCTCTTACATGGTTTGAAGGTTTATTAAAGATTTATTGTTTCCAATATCTCATAGGGGCCAGTATATATTTGCAATGTGACCTTTAATCCTTCCCCTATGTCTGACACTTTTAGCTGGGAAAATGGTGGAGGTGCTGAACTGAGCCCTCTCCAAAGGAAAATGTCTCATTTGAAGATGTCTCTTTCTATTCTGATTGAGTGAGAGTGAATCATGTGAACCAAATGCTATGAATTCTTCTGAGTCCCAACTATATGACACATTTTAGGAGTGATATGAACACAAGGACCATGCTAAGCGTGCTCCTACAGCACTTCAGATAGTTACTTTTTTAGCACCAAAACCAAACAAGTCACCCATACACAGAGCTTGATCTAATAGGCTCCTTTCTCCTGGTTTAAGTAGGTGCGGAGTCAGGCCCCTATTGTGGACTAGTGATTCTGTTTGGTGGAGCAGGGAATAGAAAACTCGAAGTTATTTAGCCAAGAAAAGAAATCCCCTCCAAGCCACAATATAGATTTTTGTACAACAAAAATGGCATAGTATTTTAGTGCCCATCTGGGGCCCGGGAGTCTGTTCTCACCATATGCATGTGCATTTCCCATCAGCATCCATGGGAGCTGCAGTTATGGAAAGAGGACAGGAACATGTTAGCCCATCCTGCAGTTGGTCTACGCTCAGGAGTCCCACTGCTTTCAATGTGGGTTGCACAGGAAAAATGTGAAGAACCCACACTGAAGTGAAAAGCCCTCATTAAAGAATGATTCCAGGACCAGGACAGATGTACCAGTTGTAGCAACAGGGCAGACCAGTCAACAGTCACACCTTCCTGATGGATTTTTTTTTTCCTAGCCACTTTTCAACTAAATATATAATATAAAATCAACACACTAAGAGCAATAGTGATATTAATATCAGGGTTACGACCAAAATCCAACAAAAGCAAAGAAATTCAAAGTGGTGGTTCTTTCCTCCTCTTAACCTATCCGACCTGATTATTGCAAGAATCCCAGACCAGTGGATGATGGTACCATAAACCTGATCCTAAGGGTTCTAGGATCAGGTTTATGGTACCACCATCATCCATCTTCACATAAGTAGTCCCTTTGAAATCAATAGGACTATGTCTAAGAGTAAGGATTGTACTATCAGGCTACACATATATATAGCACCTGATAGTACACTATATATAAATATAATATATATATATGGCCTTATAATAATACAATTTTTTATATATATATAAAAGCATGAACAATAATACCTAGGCACAACAGAGCCAGCAACAAATGGAGCACCAGCCTTAAATTTAAATTTGTTGGCTTGTTAGATTGTATAACAACCTTAACGTTACTTAAACATGGGTGTTTTGCGTGCACGTGTGTGCGTGTTAATAGCAATTTGTGATAGATGCCTTTGGGGCCCACACATTCAATAACAAAAAACGAGTTTTTATGGGAGATAACATAACTGCTTGCAATTTGGCTATTCATTGTATCTTTGGCATTTTATGTACTGCATTAGCTGAGGCAATTTCATGCATATGGATATAATGCATTAAGTAGAGGCATTTAAATATAGTGAAACTAATTTTATGATGATTAGTTGAAGGAAAACATTGCATTCGTATCATCTATATAGGAGCCAATTTGCATGAAAATGCCCAAAGTTGCTATGCCAACATTTTCTGTGGTGTCGGTCGGGGTCGTCTCTGTGTCAAGACTTTGTATTAAAAATCGGTCTCCAGTGCCCGTGTCTTTTAATTCATTGCAAGCTGTAGGCCATTTGCTCACAAAGCGCTTGCAGTAAAACAAATGAATAGCTAAAATACTCATTTGCATGATTCCCATTTGAAAACGATTCCCCTGAAATTAAAAAAGCGTGTTACTCGGTTGTGAAGATGGATGGGCAGATGAGCCATGCAATTAATATTTTTCAGCATTCTCTTTTAAAGCCCTCCTAAGACTAAAAGCAACACATGCTGCCTTCTAGACAAATTGGGTCCCGCAACAGTTTCAAGGCTGCCATGGCAGCAGCTTGCTTCCACTCTCTCCCCTTTATTGTCTCACTTACATTATGCAGTAATTAAAACTATTTACCATTCCTACTTATCTGCCATCTGCTGCCATTGAAGTTTCCTCTTTTTTATCAAGCCATCTTAAATAGCAACAAGAAAGTACCAGATTCAAGAACAATTGGAAAAAGAAATTCCTTGTGCGTTTAATAAGTAAAAGGCCAGTTACGATGTTCAGAATGATAAAGGGCCTGGTATTTTTGCATTTTATCTATAGAATATGTGTAGCTATATCATTGCTGTAGCAGTAGCGAGATCTTCCACTAGAGTTAAGGTTCAGAAGTATTACACACCCACACATGTTGATGGGCGCACACGCTGGGACAATTTCTACCCTCCCTCACACCAGTGTAACTGAGAGCAGAATATGGCCTAATTATTAAGTCAATGCCTGCGCCACCGCCCATTGAAGTCCATGAAAACACAACTGACCTAAGTGGACTCTGAATCAGACTACATCTCAAAATATCCTTGTTAAGGGTTTGAGCTCGGTTTTATAATATTAAATTCTTCTTAGATGCATTATTTGTCATCAAATACGTAGAATAAAAAGGAATGACAGAGATGGGATATAGTAGAAAGATGGGGGGTAAAAATGGTTTGCTTCTGCACCTAGGAATGCTCACAACTAAATAAACTTAGAAGCAACAGGTTTTCCCAGCTTTGTGTGACCTAGAGCTAAACGCTGATAGATGTACCAAAAGGACAGTATAACAGGTCAGCTGAATCATTGTATTTTTGCTTTTGTAAATAAAATGTGATGAATCATGCAGGAAACGAGTCAGTCGGCAGGTGAAAAAGAATACCTGCTGGGCTTTTTAGGTGGCTACAGTAATTAATACACCATTTTTAACACATTATTAAAAATGCAGGGCAATCTAATTTTTGCCCAAGGCTCCATATTCCCAGATTGGGGAGTGACTGAGATGCAGAGTTGTCTTGGCCTTTCACTAGTTTTACAAAAGCGTTTATAATATTTGATCACTGCCTAATCAATCAGTTTTCTATAAGACAGATTTGGCTCTCAGATGTGAACAAACAATTCCCATTGACTTCACAGGCAGGGATCTTCCTGTCATTATCTGAAGTCTGATTTTGGCCCTTTATAAGTAAATCTAACTATACTCCGTATTCAAACCTTTCATGCTTTGAGGCGTATTTCTGTTCGTAAAGCACTCCTTGCTCTTTGGTAAGCCAGAGGATGATATATATAATAGGATCATAAGCCTGAAGGGAACCTAAGTGCTTACAGGTGTTGTTATTAAAACACTAAGTGCTTGTGCCTTTGATTTGCTTAGTGTTTGAATCCCCTTAACGGTAGAGAGATGCCCAGAAGTAGAAGCAAGAAGACAAGTCAGTAGAGATGGCAAAAAAAGACTTGATGAAAAGCCAGGTAAATCGAATCTTCATGAAATTCTAGAGAACTAGCCCAGAAAGAGAATCTAAGAAGGGCAAGGCATACATCAGCAGGGTTGTTACACAGTCAAACAGACCAATCAGATAGCTCCCAGTGAGCTGTTGCCAATAAAAAACAAAGAAGCTAGCAATTATTGTTGCCCTTGTCACATAACTCTTACTGCATGTTATTTGCAGTTATTCTACAGTTACCTTAATTGTCTTTACTCCTGCATGAATGTCAGCAAGAGCGAGAAATGTACAAGGACTTTATGAACTAGAAAAACAATGGGTATGTACTACGCGGCATAGACCACTTACACAAATTTGCTCATTCACAGACCTCAATACATCGGAGAGGTGGCAGTGTTTTTAAGACTGAGACCACTTTAGGTTTATAGAGGCAATACACAACAATGGCTAGGTATGCGACTGTGTAGTCCAAGTGCTAAAAGAACTATTAAATTAGGTTTTGCCATTTAATTTGAACTCGCCATGCCAGATTCCAATCTCCGTTACAATGGTGTAAATCCAGGGACTCCATTGCAGAATGTGGCTCAAGAATTAAAAAAAAAAAGATACTTTTAATTATTTTTTTAATTTGACATTTTTTGGAATGTGGACAAAAATGTGGATAAAAAACTGGGTTGGGGGATTAGACAAATGTTTATTAATATTTTTCATTGGGTTTTGTTGGTCAGAATTAGATTTTCAATGGGGAAAAAAGGCTTTAAAAAAAAAGTCCCATCTCCCCTCAAGATCTTCACCCATAGAGAAACAGATCCCTTTCAAAGGGAATATGATATGTTGATGTTAGTTACAGTGCTGACTGGGATTTGGATCACAGTTTGGACAGGTCATTCGATTTCCAGGATGCTCCATTCTTCTCACATCAGGCAGGATTTTATGGTTGTTGAGAACCTATATACAGTTTTCAGCACTCTTGACAGGAAAATATAGTGCAAATCTTCATGCTCAAAGTGAGTGACTGTCATTTTCTAATCAGTGAGATTCTTCTCTTGTACGCACAGTGTTGTTAGCATGCAAATACTTTTTATTCTTTCCAAAGTACAGTACATTCGTCCTGATTGCACCAAAATGTTTGCAGATACACAGCTGGAACCTGAGAGGTGCAGAGCATTTCCTTTGAGGCACTGAGTTCTTTCCAGTCTTGCTGATACTTGTAGTTCTCACCAACCAAAAAGTCCTTCCAGTCCTTCATGTGAGAAGAATTGACCATCTTACACCACTAATACTGAATAAGTTGCAATGGTTTCCTTGAATATAGATTTTGACTTTTGCCATATAGGGTCTGAACCAACTCCTGTTGGAGCCAATGGAAAGACTCCAAATGACTTCAACGGGAATTGAATCTGACTCCCCATTATGTGCTGGAGCTGTCCAAATATCAGATGTTTTAATTAACTTGGCAATTCCAAAAAAATCAGAATAAAACATTTTGGGTTGACCCAAACAGGAAATTTTTTAAAATTTTGGCAAATCAAAACCAAAAGGTTTAATTTTGACAAAATTAATGTTTTATTTCAATTTCAACCATACTTAAATGTTTCGATTGTCTGTTAATAAAATTAAAGGAAATGTCAAAACAGTCATTTTGAGCCAAAATATCAACGTATTGTTTTGAAAATGTCTAAACATAAATGTTTCGAATTTTTTCAGTATTTTTTGGGGATTTTTTACCAAAACAACTTGGCGCAAGTGGCATGAATTCACAAGACATTTGAGTGTCGCTGAATCAGCATTTTTCATCGGCGGGGGGGGGGACATTTCGGCCAAGAAACATCATCTAGCTCTGCTGAATGCCTTCTTTGAGGTTCTGAGCACCTTCAGCTTAATTGAGTTACTCATCACCTTGCAGTATCAGGCTCCAGATAAGGGGATGCATCCCTTTATCTCTGAAGAAACCTTTGAATAATCTTTTCATCCAAAATCGAATAATTCAAGTTTCTTTAGATCTTTACTGTATAAAATTTTATAATCCCTTTTAGAAAATGATCTTGCATCACAACTCTGGAAAAAAAAATTAACATACAGATCCCATTTAAAGCAAGAGGAAAAAATTATATGTAAAAGGAAATATTTAAGGTAGGAGTTGAATAGCAAATGATTTTTGGTCTCTGTGGAGAGTAATGAGCCATAACAAGCACACAATTCTATATGCATGTAACATTATCCCATGCTTCAAAAAGCTTTTAAATCACATAAATGCAGTTATGGACCATTGTACAAAATAAACATTCCACTTTTGTTTACACTGTTCTTTGATCTAAAGTGATGCTCACGGATTTTATTGCTTCGTAAATTAAAGTAGCTTTGATTTGATTGAACTAAATTAATAAGACTTCTGCCTTGTTGCAAAATAACTATGACAATATATTTGGTTGCGCTGCACATAAGAAAATTGCAGTTTTTAACAATTCCACTGAAGCTTCATGGAGGATTTCAATACCTATTTTAATTAAAACAAAAGCCTATGCCTCTGTAATGTGTTCCTTACAGAGAGAAAATGCAAAATGTCCTTTTAAATCCATTGTAATATGTCTTAAGGACTAGATGATAGATGATATACGAGCCAGGCTCTGACAAGGCATTTTGAGAGTCTCTGTGCCTTTTGAATAATCCTATTGCACATCAAACACACATTCTCATTTTTAAAAAATACTCCTCGGGTGGAAATAGGAACAGTTGTTCAGGTACTTCCTTAGGCATTGCAGCCCCTGCAGTAGCGTTGAACTAAATTCTAGGGCCTGGTCTACACTGAGAAAATTACCCAGGGCTGTCAACAGGTGTCAGCAAAGGGTTCAGCACAGACCGGCTCTGCTGCAAACAGTTTAATTGCAAGCACAGCAGGAGCCCAATGACTGCTGGAGAAAGGGATGCTTAAAACCTGCTCAGAACAAGTCTTAACCACAGGGTTATTTAACCAGTGCTGAGCACACTTTGGCCTGGTCTACGCTTCCATTTAAACACCGTGCAGCTGAAATGGAGCTAAACCCATAGTCAGCAGAGGGTGATTTTTCTTGTGTAGACCTGGCTAGGGGTCTCTTTAGCTGGGGCGGGAAAAACTTCAGATGACTCTCCCAGGAGTTGTATGCCTGCAAAGGGACAGCTAGCTCTGGCTGCATATGGAGAAAGTTTTTACAGGAGCAGTTGGACTCCTCCTCTGATCAGGCATATTTTACATTAATCATTCCTAGTACCCTTTTCTCAGTGAATGAGGGAATACTGATGTAGAAGCCTCTCGTGAATGCCCATGTATCCTCAGAAGAAAGGGAAAAAACCAAGGTCCAAACCCACGGGGGCTTCTCTTGGAGGCACAACAATTGCAGCCCAGGAGAAGATGGGCTATGGTGGCTTAGCTCACATTGTGCTCTCCTGATTCTGGGCTGCTCTGCAGACCTCGGTACATAAGAACGGCCATACTGGGTTAGACTAAAGGTCCATCTAGCCCAGTATCCTGTCTTCCAACAGTGGCCAATGCCAGGTGTCCCAGAGGGAATGAACAGAACAGGTAATCATCAAGTGATCCATCCCCTCTCACCCACTTCCAGCTTCTCGCAAACCGAGGCTAGGGACTGGTGTAATTTAGACAGCACTTTGGGCCTCTTTAAGATACGGCAGATCTCACCCTGTGTGTCTCAAGATGGAGACCCAAATACGTGCACTTTTGAAAATTTAGACATCCTACGCTATATATAGAGCTGGCTGAAATGTTTTACACCAAACATTTTTCTGTCAAAAAATGGCCTGTTTTCTAAAATGAAATTTTTCATTCAAAGTTGTTAAAATCTTCCATTTTCCACAAACTTTTCTGCAGTATTTCTGACCCCCCCCCCCAAAAAAAATGTTGAGCATAATTGTTTCCAAAATCACTGGTGAAATTTTTGGTCTACCACCAAGCACATTTTCTTACTGTAAATGAGTTTTTGCTAAATGATTAATTTCTGTAAAATAATAATAAATGCATAACGTGGGTCGATTTTAGAGTCCTACAAAATGAAAATATCTCCAAATTGTCAAAATTATTTGCAAACTCCTATTGCCAGCTTTAATGATACACATTTTACAGGTGGGTAAACTGAGGCACTGATAAGTTAATGACTTGTCCAAGAGAAGACAGTGAGTAAGGAGCTGAAACAGGAATAGAAACCAAGTGCTTACTTAAGTAACATTTTTGTACTTTGTATTTCTAAAATGGGTATAATGATACTGACATCCTTTGTAAAATGAAAAGCACTATTAAGAGCTAGGTATTATTATTATTTGTGTAAAGTGACGTTCCTTTAAATAATGTTGACATTCTAAAAACATGCAAAGGAGTTCATACACCTCTAGTTAAAGCTCAGTGCCATGGGCTATCTCTGGCTAGCCAGCTAGCTTAATGCCAGGTTAAGCCAGCTAGCATAAAGCTGCTCATCACTTTAAGAAGGCATTTTATGAAATGGAGCCATATTGTTGGCTAGTTGTTTTTTCTTCATACAAATTAGCTGCCAGGAAATAGGCACCATTTTTAACATAATTTTTTTTACCAAAAACAAACAAAAAGCACCTTTAAACCACCACCTAATTCTGTGCTCATAAAAAATCAAATGCCCAAACCTACTTTAATTTTCGATCACAGATGCACAATGGTAAGATTGGAATAAAGAATTGATTTTTAACAAGGAAAAACATGTCATAAAGGGGCAACGTAGTCCTCTGTAACAACCTGATCCTTCTAAAAACACAAGAGAGAGCAATGGTCCAAACAGTTCTGCAATCAGAAGAGGGAATACTATTTTGCCTTAGCACAGACTCTCTGGGCCAAATTCTGCCCTCAGATGTACCCAGGCTACTTCCATTATCTTCTGTGGAAATAGCAGAGGTGTAACTGAAAGAACTTAGTCCTATATATTTATAGCTAGGGCATAAGGAGAAACCATAAAGAGCTGCTCAGCGGTACCTAGACTGTGTATTGCTTACCTTGCTATTTTAATATATGAAGAACTTGATCACTTAGGTGTATTTAATTGAACTCTGTGCTCTCCCTTGGGTGTAATAAAGGTATCAGACAAATTTTGCTCAAGCTTTTCAAAAATGGGTCCTGCTTTTTGGGGGTCTTAATTTTAGGTGCTCAGTTGGACAGGCTTTAAAGGAACCTGATAATCAGAGAGTGGGTACTCAGCACTTTTTGGAGATCAAGCCCCTTAAAGGTATGTGAAACTGGGGACCCAAAATCACTAAGTATGTTTAAAATCTTGGCCTTTCTTACAACTATGCAGCAGTGGCATTACAGAGGCCAGAATTTGCTCCTGTGTCTGTCACATGAGATGTAAAACTAGGGTCCTGAGGCCTTGTCATAAAAAGGTCCCATAACCCTTTCACAAGGTGGGGATAACAGTGTTTTGGAGGGAGCTCTCAGGAGTTCCGTGTTAAAATTCTCAGGGATGGAACACTAAATACAGCTAAATCCTCCCTGCCAGAGAGACATTTCTTTTACGTGCCCAGGGGAAAGGTTTTGGAAGAACTGTTCTACTCTCCTTCTGCATGTGTATACTCCCTTTGTAGAGAGCACAAGGTTTATCACAGACAAAGAGGTAGGCAACTTCCGCAAGTCTCTGGTTAAATTGTTGGCAGCGCATCACTGGAGTAAAACGTTGACTCGTGTCCTGACTATCTTCCACACTGAGTACTTTCTCTTTCTGTTCGAAAATCTGCCCAGTGTGTTTGGCTGTAGTACTATATTCTTCCAAACTTGTGGCACAGTGTTACTGGGCCCTGTTAAACCAGCTTTCCCTCCAGAGGTAGTTGCTTTCCCATGGTGGGTACGTCCATGCAAAGGGGGGTTTATCAGCATGTGCAGATGGACCGCAAAGGCCAAGGTACCACTTAGATCCTACTTAACCCCTAAGTGATGCATATACCCTGTGTAGGCTCTTTGCACAGGGGTGAATTTTATCCATAATTTGTAAAGCCTTTGGGATTCTTTGTGGAGAAAGGCCCTACAAATATTGTTGTTATATTATCATCCCTGTCCAGAGGGGGTAGCAAATACTGGAGCTTTTCATTTTGGCTCCTTACACTTCCTGGGTATTTACTTAGTGTATCTTTTTTATTTTACACTATATCGGCCAGTCCTTGAACAGAGGTGGTCACTAATGACGCACATGCAATCCCCCTTTTCACAGTCTTGGCCTCAAGCATTGACTCTAGTAAGAGACTTGGAAGGCAGAGAGCAAATTCCCTTGCTGCTTGTCAGAATTCCCCCCAAAAAGCAACTACATCACACAACTAACAACACTACAAGAATTTCTTCAGAGAATGAACAGTTCTCACAGAACAAGAATAAGAACCTGTAAGACTATGTAAGAGCACCACCTGGTGATTCCCACTATGACATATTTGTTATGTAATAATTAGTAACCATTTGATGCACTTCCTCTAAAGAGGCTCCTAAGGTGACGCAAGTACTGTTTATTCTTCTAGGAAAACAAGCTATCAGTATGTCTGAATCACTTCTAACTGTAGATTTAAACTTCATTATTTGTAAACTAGGCACACAGAGTGCTGGTGTAAATCAACAACTGTAGGGTATAAAGCAGGGAATACCAGGGAGCTAAGAGTCTATGAGGTGTACATCTAAATTTTACAAAGAAAAAAATCAATACAAGTAGTGTACGTTATATAGTTTCCACAGTTACATATTTTATAACTCAGAATCATTATGCCAGCCAACTTGCACAGCTCCTTATAGTACGGAAAAGGTATATAAGATTGCTTGTCCACCAATATCACTGATCTCAGCTGAACGTTTGTGAACCTGGTAGAGCGTATGCTATGTCCTCTTCTGGTGGCTGGTGCACTACTACTGAAGTTATTCTTTGAGCTCAAGCCGTAGCGAACTGTGTTGCCATGCCAAAGGGCCCATGTTCAGACCTTTCAAATAGCCTGGGCAAAGGACTGTTACGCTTGCTCAGGTCTCAATGTCCAAGAAAGCTCCTTATATCCTCGAGAACCACCCTCCTTACAGAGTACAGTTATTGCCCTTTTCTAAGTATATTCCTGGCTTCTCTCCTGTCGCTGGTTTTTGTTACTTCCTGCGGAGCCAAATAGCTGCACAGTTGGCTTTGGTTTCTTGAACTCGAAACTTATTGCCAGTTTAACGTTAAAATCCCCCGTCATTCCCCTGATCTAAAGGCTTCTGTGTTATCCAGGTTGCCATTCCTCCTCACCGGCGGTGCACTTAACACTCACAAGTAGCACAGCATTTTCTGAGGAAATCTCTGCTTTGGAGTTGAGCATGGCAGGGTGTGATGCTTCTCGGGGGTATCCAGGGCTGTGAGGCACGTCTGTAGCACCTGCCCTTAGCATGAGGGGCCTTGTCTGTGCCCACCCAGGGTCAGGTCCCTGACTCCACCAGTCACACACCCTCCTCTCTCAGCCTATGCTGGCCCCGATCTGCAGGTCGTGGCACCTCGATAGGCAGACTTCAACCTCTGAGCGTCTACCTGGTCCTCTGGACGCTCTCAGATCCACTGTTCCCAAAGGAACAGAACCCCTCCACTTGCCAGCTTCTCCTCAGCATCCCCGCTCCGCTCACCTCACAGCACTTGGGTTTGTTTATAGAGGAAACAAGGACGTGTTTGTTTAACCAGGAACAGAGATTCAGGTAATAGCAAATAGAAGAACTGGAAACAGATGGTTACCTGTAAAATAAAACCTTAACACACATTCTAAAGCCTAGACTTAATTAACAAAATATTGTTTTAAGGAAGTTTAGTTCGCCCTAAGTCTTTGCAGCATTTTCCAACCAAGCTGACTGTGACGCTCCTTTCATAAGACAGCACCTGCTGGCAGTTCTCTCCTCAGTGAAGAAAACCATGTTTCTCCTTGCATTCTCCTGATGTACCAGGCTAGTTCTTTGTTCTTAGCTGTAAACAGGACCCACTGCTGTGTGTTCCTTCCTGTAGATTTTGCAATCTCTTGTTGACTGTGACTCTTGATTAGCTGGTGACTCTGTATGCAAATAGACTTCCATTTTAAGACACAATACACAATGGTCATAGTCTCCTCCTCACCCTCCCCGCCCCCGCCTCTTTATCACCTTCTGGTGACCTGTCTTAATGTACATACCTTAAGAGCACAGTTTCCAGTATAGAGACAAATTTTTTAAATAACACCCTTACATTTTGCAATGATGATGATGACCAGCAGGTTATAGGCTCTCAACAAAGTCCTTACATGCTACCCTTTGATGAACTATTATAGAATCATAGGACTAAAAGGGACCTCGAGAGGTCATCTAGTCCAGTCCCCTGCACTCAAGGCAGGACTAAGCATTAACTAGACCATTTCTGACAAGTGATGTAAACTTCAGACCAGGGAATCCCTGTAAACCCCTATGCACCCCATTCTGCCACTTGGGATCCAGAGGTCCCTGGGTCACACACAGTGAGAGTTGAGCTCTGAGAGAACAGGGGAGACTCCAGAGCAGGCTCCCTGCAGAGACCTGGTCTGCCCAGTTTGGGGTGATTTTCAAAGCAGACAGTGGCTAATCCATGCTTTTTGAAAATCTGTTCTTGGCAAGAGGGCACTCACAACGCCTGGGATCTCTGGCTCAGCTGAACACCTCTGCATGGGGATTGTCAACAGCTCCCTCCCCTGCAATGGCATGTTCTCCAGGCTCAGCTGGGCTACAAATGCGCCTTCTCCCGGGTGAGTCCCTTCCTCAGCCCAAGGGGGTAGCCCGGCCTCCTGTAGGCTGCCCTGGAGATCAGGCTCAGAGAGGAAGCCGGGCACCTTTTCCCTGCCCAATAAACCCTCACTAAGTGACTCTGCTCCCAGATGGGACAGAAGGGCCAACAGATCCCTATGTAAGCCTGGGAGCAACAGCAGCCCAGTGGTTGCTCAAGGCCAACCACTTCTGCAGATTGCACCAGACCTGCTTCCTATCCAGCCCTTGTTTCCCTCCCCGCTACCTCCTCCACTCAAGCCCTCATCCTTGCCTAACGCCTGGCTCTGACCATTGGCTTGTCTCCTGACCACATCTCCAGTTCTGACCTCTGATTTAGCTCCAAGCACTTGGCCAGATTCCTGTGCCAACCACTAGGTCACACTGCCTACACCTCAGTGTGTGACAGTAGGCAGCTTGGACACAGGGCAGAGCAGCTCTAAGGCCTGGGACAGGTGATTTAATCTCTCTGCCTCAGCTCTGTGTCTGCAAAATGGGAATAATAATCCTCCTTTCCTTCTGCCTTTGTCGGTTTTATCTATTTAAAGTGTGAGCTCTGCAGGGCAGGGCCTGTTACTTACCATAGTTATGTACAGCATCTAGCACAATGGGGTAACCATCTTGAACATAACATAAGAATGTCAGACCAAAGGTCCATCTAGCCCAGGATCCTGTCTTCTGACAGTGGCCAATGCCAGGTGCTTCAGAGGGAATGAACAGAACAGGTAATCATCAAGTGATCCATCCCCTGTCACCCATTCCCAGCTTCTGGCAAACAGAGGGTAGGGACACCATCCGTGCCCATCCTATCTCATAGCCGTTGATGGACCTATCTTGTATGGAGCCTCAAGCATTGCTATTATATTACTGCTGACAAGGTATATCAGTCTTTAGTTAAAGTGTATTGTAATAACGCTGTGTACTCACATCTAATAGTTTTCTCCCATCACCAGGCCTGATTCTCTGTTCTGTTCAAATTGCACCAGCCCAGACCTGATGTAACAGAGGGTAGAACTGAACCCACCAGCTAACCAGGACAAAATTTTCCATCTAAATTACACACGAGATTTTAAAATTTCTGTTGAGGAGGGTTTGATTCTCTAGGTATAAAATGGGTCAAATTCTGCCATTGCCTAACCACGCAGCATACTAGATCCTCAGCTGCTGTAAATCAGCATTGACAGCAGTGGCGCGATGCTGGTTCACCCCAGCTGAAGTTCTTGTCCACAGTTTCTGCTGAAGTCGGTGGAAGCTGCATGGGAAAACCCAAGGCAGATTTCAGCTTTTACATTGTTTTAGCAGTATGAGGTTCCATGATGCTTGTGAAGGGCATTGTATAAATTAATATTACATTGCAATTTGTTTTCTTTTAAATAAAAATGTATTTTTTTAAATTACACGCCTTGCAAAAATCACCCGGTGTCAAGAGTCCAGCAGATAACAAGTCCTCACTGATGGCAGTAGTTCATCCCGCTCTCGTGAGGTCTGGCAGATTCCAGGTATGTCCTTGAAGCTTCGATAAATACAATACTTCTTTATTAACTGGAAAAGGCCCAAGAGTCCTGGTTGCAAAGAACTCTGCCAGTCCTCTCCTGGAAAAGACTGAGTGTTTGACTGGTTTCTGGAGTCAGTTTCAGTGCAATTCCTGTTAGTGCCCGCCCCCCAAACCAGCCAGGGAGAGCAGTAGCTACACAGTGGGGGGCACCGTACTTTTGTACAGTGACAACACACACCGTGTGCTGGCCAGCTTTACAATAGGCGCAGTTAGAGAGGGGCCTCATCTAACTCTGTTATCATCTTGGAGCTTCCATGTGCGCAGGGGCAAAGGAGTGGAAGAACAGTCTGCATCTCAGCACGAGATATCCAATGTCAGGGAGCTGCTTTTTTCAGTGCCTATAAACACTTCTTCCCTCCCCCCCTCAACTACCCTCTCTCCCCTTAGGCCCCAAAAGGTTACATTTACTAGCTCTTCATTTAGAATATGGGACAGTGCTGAGGAAATCCATTCTCTGCTCCCACTTCAGACCCTAATCCCTTTTCCCCCTTTTTGTTACCCTTTTCATAAATAATTTGAATATAGTACAGAAAGGCTCAAAACAGGAAACTCTGGTGTTTTATTTTGATTTGGAGTCAATTTTCCTAATCCCTGTGGTCGAGTTGCTAAGTTACCCTATCCCAGGGCCCAGCACTGCTGTTTTCATGTGGAAAAAAAAAATCTGTTCTTCGCTAAGGTACTTGAGGTTGAAAAGGCCGTGGTTCGTTAGTAAGCGAAAGGTCCAGCGCACAGGGAATTTAGTGTTGTCATTTAGAAATCACATTTACCGCAGTTGAAATCTGGCCAGTGAAAAGAAAAGTCTTAGCAGGCTTCCCTGAGGTCAGGGGGGTCAGACGTGAGATGAAATGAAAGACAAACAGTGGTCATTGAAAGCTTTCACTGCAGTCTTCTTAAATGTAATGAGCTCTGGCTGTGCGCTTGGACAGAAGCCAAACGTTCATTGACCACAAATCTTCTGTAAATGATTACATTACCTTACATTCGTTTCTGTGGCACCCCCAACTGTTCCTTCCAAAGCATAGGGAAAGCTGCCACTTTCTTGTAATTATTCTCCCGCACTCAGCCTGAGGTTGGATTTGCAATGAAGTTACAATGAGTACATACACATTCTTTTCATTGTTCCCGTGCCAGAGGAGGCGGCTGGAGGGGGAGGCGCTGGGGTTTTCTGAGAGGACTCCTTGGCTTTTTTTCCCTTGCCCATGTCCCACTTTCTGAAAGGACTAAAGAGCACTGACAAGAGTGGCCTCTGGTGCCTCCATAATGCTCGGAGGAATAAGAAGGCAAATGCAGACTGAGCAACAATAACTCATATAAACTCCTGCCAAAGGTACAAGACAGGCACATGGCTCCCATTTGGTTCTGCTACTGATCTGTTTGTGATTTCTTTTTTCTTGGAGTAGCTGCGCCGTTTATTAGTGACTGAAGGTGTCCAAGTGATTGCTAGGTGCAGACTTCAGCAGAGAGCTCTGATCACAGAACGCTGACCCGGTTCTTGAACACCGCACAGCTCAGGTGGTGGGCGGAGTCTGTGTTTGGGGTCAGTCCATTTTAAAACTAGGTGTCACTGGGAAACTCTGGACCTGGTTTCACACCAAAATGCAGGAGTGGGAGGTTTTGGATCAGTCCCATCTCTAGCAGATATAGTCCTCTTTCTTTGTTCCATTGTGCCTCTTACACACTTTTACCAAAATAAACAGTGAAGCTAAAGTATTGTGCATAATTTACCATCCTTATTCCAGGCATCATTCCCATCCACATCCCCCACATGCAGGGTATTCAGAGTGACTTCTGGAGATATTTATTCCTCATATTTTAAGTTCAGCTATCCACGTATGGGTGATGAAAGAATAACAGAGCTGCATGTGCTGGGCTAAACTTACAATTGCTGGTGTGAACTAGAATACATACATCGGAGTAAAGCCTCATGGCGATTTCTCAGCTCTCCAAAGCCGCTCAGATGACAAATTCCTGTGGTTTGCAACACAGGGCCAGTTTTTCGTTTCCAGTCCTACATGTGCAGCCCATGTTACGGCCCCATAGGCCAAGTGATCCTTAGCCCAACTTTTTATTTCCCTGAGGGACAGGAAACAGCAGTGACTCCAGAAAGTTATGTTTACACTGGAGGTTAGTGTCGATGGAAACATGCTGTGCATGGCTTGCTGGAAAAGCCAGCAAACCTGCCATGAGTCAACCAATTCCTACACAAAATATCGGTGGGGTTCCTAGGATAGAAATGAACAAACCTGAGAGTTGGTCCCCCAGCTACTTTAGAAAATAACCCTGGGGCCCAATCTTGAGCTCCATGCAGTCCCCTTGGGGCCAAAAGCAGAGGGACACTGCATTGCCACTGTGATGATAGGCAGTGAAGTGAGGCATTCACCCAAGGAGAGATTGTGCCATGCCAATGAGTGTCATGGATACACCCAGCATGGATGGTCACCACAAGAGAACACAGAGGGACCAGGACCCTATTTTGACTTCAGTGTATCCTGCAGGCACTCAGTACTAAGAATGGCTTTTTTTGTCTAAACACATCTTTTAAGGAAAATTGGGTTGTTGACTAAATGTAAATTGTCACGTAAAGTGTCTTGAAAGTTTTCTGTTTTTTGTTGTGTTTTGTTTTCATCCATTTCCTTCCCTCTCCCTCCCCCCAGTTTTTCAACCCACTAAACTCGGCAGACCACTTATTTAGGTATTGTGACAAAGTTCCTCCTCTACCTTGGTGGGTCTTGCGCTTATTGGCGGATTTGCTCGCCTCGGAGCTTCATGGCAGCCCTCAGTTTGGCCATTTTCGTGAACCCACAGTCCAGGTCAACTCCTCCTGTGTCTGACCAGGAGTTGGGAGGTTTCGGGGGAACCCGGGCCCACCCTCTACTCCGGGTTCCGGCCCAGGGCCCAGGGAATGCAACTGTCTAGAGTGCCTCCTGGAACAGCTGTGTGACAGCTACAACTCCCTGGGCTATTTCCCCATGGCCTCCTCCCAACACCTTCTTTATCCTCACCATAGGACCTTCCTCCTGGTGTCTGATAATGCTTGTACTCCTCAGTCCTCCAACAGTATGAGTTCTCACTCTCAGCTCCTAGCGCCTCTTGCTCCCAGCTCCTTACACGCACACCACAAACTGAAGTGAGCTCCTTTTTAAACCCAGGTGCCCTGATAAGCCTACCTTAATTGATTCTAGCAGCTTGTTGATTGGCTGCAGGTGTTCTAATTAGCCTGTCTGTCTTAATTGTCTCCAGAAGGTTTCTGATTGTTCTGGAACCTTCTCTGTTACCTTACCCAGGGAAAAGGGACCTACTTAACCTGGGGCTAATATATCTGCCTTCTATTATTCTCCTGTAACCATCTGGCCCGACCCTGTCACAGTACCTAAATATCATAGAATCATAGGACTGGAAGGGACCTCGAGAGGTCATCTAGTCCAGTCCCCTGCCCTCATGGCAGGACTAAGTATTATCTTCTAGACTATTCCTGACAGGTGTATGTCTAACCTGCTCTTAAAAAATGTCCAGTGATGGAGATTCTACACCCTCCCTAGGCAATTTATTCCAGTGCTTAACCATCCTGACAGTTAGGAAGTTTTTCCTGATGCCCAACCTAAACCTCCCTTGCTACAGTTTAAGCCCATTGATTCTTGTCCTGACCTCAGAGGTTAAGAAGAACAATTCTTCTCCCTCCTCCTTGTAACAACCTTTTACATACTTGAAAATTGTTATCATGTCCCCTCTCAGTCTTCTCTTTTCCAGACTAAACAAACCCAATTTTTTCAATCTTCCCTCATAGGTCATGTTTTCTAGACCTTTAATCATTTATGTTGCTCTTCTCTGGACTCTCCAATTTGTCCACATCTTTCCTGAAATGTGGCACCCAGAACTGGACACAATACTCCAGTTGAGGCCTAATCAGCACAGAGTAGAGCAAAAGAATTACTTCTTGTGTCTTGCTTACAAGACTCCTGCTAATACATCCCAGAATGATGTTTGCTTTCTTTGCAACAGCGTTACACTGTTGACTCATATTTAGCTTGTGGTCCACTATGACCCCCAGATCCCTTTCCGCAGTATTCCTTCCTAGGCAGTGATTTCCCATTTTGTACACGTGAAACTGATTGTTCCTTCCTAAGTGGAATACTTTGCATTTGTCTTTATTGAGTTTCATCCTATTTACTTCAGACCATTTCTCCAGTTTGTCCAGATTATTTTGAATTTTAATCCTATCCTCCAAAGCACTTGCAACCCCTCCCATCTTGGTACCATCTGCAAACATTATTAGTGTACTCTCTATGCCATTATCTAAATCATTGATGAAGATATTGAACAGAACCAGCCCCAGAACTGATCCCTGCGGAACCCCACTCGTTATGCCCTTCCAGCATGACTGTGAACCACTGACACCTACTCTCGGGGAACAGTTTTCCAACCAGTTATGCACCCACCTTATAGTAGCTCCATCTAGGTTGCATTTCCCTAGCTTTAGGTACTTACCGGTGGGCACCCACATTTGAAAACATGGACCTAAGAGCCTGATCCTGCAAAGTACTGCCTGAAGGCAATAGAAGTGGCGAGCGTGCAGCACTCCCCAAGCGGAGATCAGCACCTACCTGCCTCAGGCCTTAATCTCACTTCACAAACCCTATCCAACCACCGTGCATATGGCCGCAACTTTCAGTCATTCTGCCAACCTCAGCTGCTGCTGCTGCTTTGCATAGCATTTGAAAAGCAACAGTCTGGGATTATATCTGAATCTTGAGATCTGAAAGCCTGTAGTGGTTTAAGTAAGTGTGTCTGTGATGGAAAGAAGTGGAGGAGAAACACTAGTTGTGAACGGTGTTTTTTCAAGTACTGCAGTATGGATATGTGTGAGTGTGAGAGACAGACAAGCACAGGTGTCATGTCATGCTTGCAAATGTAATTACAGAGAATTGGGTTAATATATTATATGATGACAGAGTTTGAAAGCATGAGAATGTAGGAAATGCAAAATTTCTCCTGTAACTTTGCCCCTTTGCATAATGGTAGCATTTCACATTACTGTCCCTAACGGAAAGTCTTACAATGTAATTGAAAATGAGAACCTTTCTCTCGAATTTTTCAACAGTACTCCGCTATTAGCAAGACCAGGGCTTATAATGTTTGATGCGTGAAAGAATCACATCCCCAGGATGTGCAAGCAAGCTTCTGGATTATGTTGACCCTTGTCTTTATCTTCTTGTTGGTATCGTCACAGTGTTGGTAATAGCTCAGCATCCATTCAAGGGTAACTCTGAATTACCCTGGATTGTGGTCATGCGATAGAGGCACAGCAACCTCAGGTGCCATCACTTAGAGTTGAAAATATCTGTATCCCACTGAGCCTCCCAAAATAAAGCTTCCAAAATGGCTGTGGGAAGCTATTTCTGAGGTGGAAATCTAAGATGGCAGGTGTGACTAGCATGGTAAGGGATGAAGGTCTGTGATCCCTTAGAACTGACAGTGCTAGAAATACTTGTGTTTAGTGAAGTTCTATTTCACAGTTACACTATGGTCTGACGGCAGTAGTTTTCCATAGTGGAACATACCCATCTAATAACAATAGCTATGAAACATGAGCTCGTCTATTCACTAGCAGTAGGTTTCAATAATATCCATGATAGACAGACAGACAGACATCTTCATTGTACCTAACAGGTGGTATTGAGGTTTTGCCTCCCATTTCACTCACACTGTAACTCGGAGGAGGCAAAGTTTCATCTGTGGAGGCTATACAATTCTCACTACCAAACAAAAGGCTGACATCCCTTATGGATACTGGCTATACCAGCGAATTTAGTTATTGTTATTAATTTTTATATATATATATATTGTAATAGCACTAAAGTCTTGAGTTGACTTTCTTTGCACACTCCCTGCAGTGGTTTAAGTAAGTGTGTCTGTGATGGAAAAAAGTGGGGTAGAAACACTAGTTGTGAGCAGTGTTTTTTCAAGTATTGCAGTATGGATATGTGTGAGTATGAGAGACAGACATGCACAGGTGTCACGTCATGCTTGCAAATGTAATTACAGAGAATTAATGCTATTTATGACAGAGTTTGAAAGCATGAGTATATAGGAAATACAAAATTTCTCCTGTAACTTTGCCCCTTTGCATAATGGTAGCATTTCGCATTAATGTCCCTAATGGAAAGTCTTACAATGTAATTGAAAATGAGAACCTTTCTCTAGAATTTTTCAACTATCATGTTACAATTAATAGAATGCTATATGACTTCTACAAAATGGGTCAAAAATTATAGAAGGGATCACATTCTCTGTTAAAAGAAAAGGAGTATTTGATGCATCCGATGAAGTGAGCTGTAGCTCACAAAAGCTTATGCTCAAATAAATTTGTTAGTCTCTAAGGTGAATCACAGAATCATAGAATCATAGAATATCAGGGTTGGAAGGGACCTCAGGAGGTCATCTAGTCCAACCCCCTGCTCAAAGCAGGACCAATCCCCAATTAAATCATCCCAGCCAGGGCTTTGTCAATCCCGACCTTAAAAACTTATAAGGAAGGAGATTCTACCACCTCCCTAGGTAACGCATTCCAGTGTTTCACCACCCTCCTAGTGAAAAAGTTTTTCCTCATATCCAACCTAAACCTCCCCCACTGCAACTTGAGACCATTACTCCTTGTCCTGTCATCTTCTACCACTGAGAATAGTCTAGAACCATCCTCTTTGGAACCACCTCTCAGGTAGTTGAAAGCAGCTATCAAATCCCCCCTCATTCTTCTCTTCTGCAGACTAAACAATCCCAGTTCCCTCAGCCTCTCCTCATAAGTCATGTGTTCCAGACCCCTAATCATTTTTGTTGCCCTTCGCTGGACTCTCTCCAATTTATTCACATCCTTCTTGTAGTGTGGGGCCCAAAACTGGACACAGTACTCCAGATGAGGCCTCACCAATGTCGAATAGAGGGGAACGATCACGTCCCTCGATCTGCTCGCTGTGCCCCTACTTATACATCCCAAAATGCCATTGGCCTTCTTGGCAACAAGGGCACACTGCTGACTCATATCCAGCTTCTCGTCCACTGTAACCCCTAGGTCCTTTTCCGCAGAACTGCTGCCTAGCCATTCGGTCCCTAGTCTGTAGCTGTGCATTGGGTTCTTCCGTCCTAAGTGCAGGACCCTGCACTTATCCTTATTGAACCTCATCAGGTTTCTTTTGGCCCAATCCTCCAACTTGTGGCATCCTCCAAGGTGCCACAAGTACTCCTTTTCTTTTTGCGGATACAGACTAACACGGCTGCTAGTCTGGATTCTCTGTTAAATTATATATGTATTTTCAAATTTATACATAATCCTATTGTTCATTGCTATTAAATTCTAAGGGATTTTTCCTACAAGTTATATCACATTAACTTTATTGAGAGAGGGAATACGTGATGTGGTATGAAGTGGTATACATTTTTTGTTATTGCTTTGAATTTGAGATGCACATGCCTTGTGTGTTCTGATCACTCTGGAACAAATGCCAAAAAAAACCTTTCAAGCACCTCCACCACCCCTAACCCCCATATTCTGTGTATGCTACCTGTGTTACAGGGAATGGATTTGGGGAGTTTTTAAAATATTTTTAGGCACCATTTTTTGCACCCTGTGATTGTAAAGCCAGGATTGTTTATACTTGTTAGGGATCTGCCCCCTTTATCGTCGCCATATCCCAAAATTTAACTGCCTGCAGCAAGAGTGCCACCTACTCACATAATGGGAATCAAATGGTCTGACAAAATCACCAGCAATGAAGTACTACACCTGGCAGCCATGCTCAGCGTGGAAGTCATGTTAGCGCGGAGGCAAATGACCTCGGTCGGCCACGTCATCCTCACGGATAACAATCGACTGCCTAAAAGAGTTCTGTACAGTGAATTTTAAAAAGGCAGTAGGAAGGTTTGCCACCCCAAACTTCGCTACAAGGATGGCATCAAATGGCATGTACAGTCTGCCGGGCTGGACTTAATGACCTGGGAGAATACAGCCCACGACAGGCCAGCTTGGCCCTTTGCTACGAAGGAAGCCGAACGTGCAACAGAATATCATCATGCCGGCAGACAGTAGGAGGGAACATAGACACCAATGTGCCCTGGTGCATCTCCTGAACCCTGCATATGGAAACTGATTTGCAGTAGTAGTCCTACGCAAATACGAGTGACAGGCATTACATTAAGTCAAACTGTATAGGCCTCTGCAAGAGAAAAATCATACCTAATTTTGAAACCTGTGAAAGTTATGTAAAGTATACTTTCCATCCGTCATATTGTCATGGTTTTAAGGTCTGGTATTCTGAGCTAGAGTAACTGCTGTATTGGAATGCTAGGAATCGTCCTATACCAGTAACATCAAAAGTCATTTCTAGCCATCATGGGTAGGAGGTATCGGCCTTTAAATCTGGCTGCAGAACTCAATGTTGATTTTTTTGGGCATCAGGCCACAGACTGCATCATAACCTAGAAATGAAGGGGAATAGCCCATCACTGATCCCCTGAGCCCTTGGGTAGTTCATAAAAAGCAAGACCAGAATGCTACCATTCTGATTTGCTGATGTTTTATCTCGAATATGTCTTCCATTTGCACAGGTGTAAATGATTACACAAGGCATAAAGCAGCAGAAATTCTGGCCTAGGGTGTCTGTCCCCCAAAATACAAAATGTCATTCATTTTTGCATGTGAGAGAAAAGACCTCCCCAACCATCTATTTGGACTCCTTCCCAACAATACAGCCTTTGTCAATGAGAGTAGTTTCTTTGGTTCGTCAACATTAGCACTGACAATGTGAAACTGTCAGCTGGTCTGGAATGAGACTGGTAGATGACTTGTAATATATAAGACCTATTCAAATTCGAGATGGGCTTCAGCTGCAATATCTGGTCTGGCTCCAGATTTCAAACTAACCATAGGTGAGGACTTCAAATCCAGGGTTTTGGCTCACCCCTTGTACAAAAATGGGGACCTCTGCGAAATACTCTGAACCCCACCAAAATTCAGGGGGTTCGAGTCTAGGGTGTCAGTTCAAGCTTACCTCTGGAAAAGGCTAGAATTAGCTGGGACTGGATCCAGGGCCATTCAAGTCAATAGCAGCATTGCCACAAAATTCCCTGGGAGCAGAATTGAGCTGCTGGTGAGTAGGGTCAATGAACATTAAAAAAAGAAGCGTTTATTGTCTCTCGCCCTACAATCCCCACCACGGTACCACACCCTAAGATCAGGAAAATATCAGCCCATCAGGGTAGCCAGTGTCGTTCTGACTCCAGACATGCTTCCTTATGTCCAAAACATGTAGATGTTGATGAGCCAATGGGACAGCCCTCCCTGTGTAAATGACACAGGTACTAAGGTGCTTTGGTGTATTGGGTCTACCTTTTGCTGCTGCGCGTGTGAATTTTAATACCAGGTGGTGTAGAAATAGAATCATAGATCCTTATGAAATTATTGTCAATACCCTGTCCAGGCCTGTGACTCCTTTGCATCTCTGAGGCTGGAAGGCAGGGCAACCCTCTGGGCCGATTATAAACTAAAGCAATCAAATTAACAGTGGGACGTAAGACGTGTTTAGGAGAAACCCAGTTTTAAGGCATCACAAAGGGGTCACAGTTGGAACTTCTGTTACTAGGAAGTTTGCCTGTTGTTTGATCTATTTTGCACATCCCTATTAAATAACTAATTATTTAACGTCTTTTAAAGCTTTGTTATATATTACAGCAGGCAGGACACAAATGGCTGCTTTTAATAATATAAAAGCCCATTAGCTTCATTTACTGTTAATGTTAAAATAAACATGAGGCAATTTAGATATACTATTCCAATTTCACGGAAACTTTGATGTTTTTCTTCTCCAGTCACATAATTAAGGGAAAAACTACTAATGATATTAAGTTTGTACAGTGTTAATGACAGAAACAAGCCACAGTAGAAATTGCAACCATTAATATGGAAAAATAAAATATTTAACATGAGAGATAAATGAAAGCAATTTTAATAAACTAAAATGAACGAAATTAATTTTAGAAACTTTCCCCATTCTTAACATGCTACCATTCTATGACACATCTTGTGTATTTTTCTGGTCCAGATTATTTATAGAGGGTCTGGAGATTTATCTTTCTTATTACTCTTCTTTAAAACTAACATATTTTCTATTTCTACTGCCTATTGTTGTCTCCAAAGGCCAAATTCTCCCCGATCTACACCCCTTAGTCTAACAGGGTCAAGGGTAAATTTACTCTATGAGGCAAATTATTGTGACCTGAGTTGGGGGTGGTAATCTATTAAGTGACTTAAGTAGGCGCAGTTGTTGGCATTCCAACAGAAACGGTCTCAAGTGTTTGGATCCACAGCTGGATGTGAATTTTGTTCAGAGCCAGGGGGTTGATTTAGGCTCATTGCTGAAAAGTACACCCCAGTAGGGTTTTTTTCTAGTATAAATAGAGAAGGGCTTGTATCTCTGGACTCATAAACCTCTTTGAATTTTAGGGACGGTCCAGTCCTTCGCAGCTTGGACCCATATGAAACATGTTAACTACAGCTGACGTTACGACTGGCATCGTGTGAAACATTTTTGTAGTGAAATCCACAGCTAGGTAAGTTTTGGCTGGTTTGAGGTTTCGGAACAAGAGCCATACTTTCTGTTTGCCAGAAGGTTCCCTGAAATTGTACGAAACGGGTGTGCTCTCAGATGAGCGTAACTTTGAGTGTTAGTCTCACTTGCAAGTTATAAGGGGTAAAATTAACCACAGGAAGCATAAGAAAGCTAGCTTTGTGACAGCAACTACGTGGGGACACAGCTTTGGGCTAAAACATTGGCTATTGCCCTTCTGTACACCCTATATGGGGCTTTTGGGCTACTCCGACTCAAATAAAGCCAGATTCCAGGGCTCCCCTGCAGCTGCCCAGCATGGAGACACTCCAGCATAACAATGTCATTCTACACATATAGCTACTCCCTACATTGCCTTACCTTGGAGTTTAATTGATGAGGAGATTCTTGAGTAGTGCCTCCATACCTAGGAGAATTTCACCAATAATTACTTAAATTAAGTATATAATGATTCCATCAGAAAGTGTGAAGTGTTCACCATTGGACTATGGGATGCAATGCTTATGCCCATGCTTTGATGTGATGCTTTAGGACTCTCCGTTTGGTTTCACTCAACCATGTGGCCGACATTAATGGATATTACTCTGAAAAGCAAAGTAGTTGTATAGACTGAAAGCTGTAGAGATGGGTGGAGGAGGTTGTGTGACTCTAGGTCTGTATTTACGGTGTGATTCAGGTTTAAGGTCTAAACATATCAAAGCTAGACTTTGGGTTCGGATTTGATCCAAGTGTTTTCCCCAATAATTGAAATTAGAGGTGGGGTGTTCAAATTTACGGGGAGGGGGGGAGTGGAAAACAACTAAATTGTCAACACTAGTTGTACGTAACTAGTTGACCACTGGAGGATTGTGGGGGGTGGGGGGACAACACCCAGGAAATCCAGCACTGAAGTGGTGAGAATCTCACAAGATCAGCTGCTCTTGTAGAATTTATTAGCTTAGGACAAAAATCTTGTGAGAAAGCTGTTTCTATAAGCTCCCAGCAAAGGCCAGTTTTAGTTCAGGATTCAAGCCTGACTCTAATAGTCCATTGGCTTCTATTTTATTCTGTGCAATTTCTTATACCATGCTCATCATTGTAGAATATGAGCACTCTCCAGCAGTGCATTAAGCAACATGACTAACATCTGTCATGTGTTTTTCTACCTTTGTTCTCTCCTCCACTCCTTGGAGTGAGAAATGTATGAAGTGGAGTGTATTGTTTTGCTGGGGTATTTTTGGCAGTTTTTTAACATATGTGTTGCTGTTAGAGAAGTCAAGGTCAAAGAAATGTGCCTTGCACTTTGAGCAGAAAGTGGTGAGCTTCATGATTGTCCTTAGTTCCTGGCAGGGTGGGGGGTCATTACACTGACTTGGCCCAGCCCTTGAGAAAACTCTGTCTCCCGCTCAGATGAGTTTTATCCTTACTGATGAGAATTCCATTGTGCCAGTGGAGCAAATGTGTTGGCCATGGTCTTCACCCAAGAGCCTTAGGCTCTTTTAGATGCACTGGTTTTAGGTCATGGGTGCCTTACAGATAAGAATTGTGGCCTTGAACTTGATGCAAAATTCTATGGGAAGCCAATGTAGGTAGTAAATGACACGTCTGTTGTGTTCGCGGTAGCTTGTGTTGCTGAGGAGGTGAGCTGTGGTGTCCTATACTAGCTGGTGTTTCCTATGTGCTGAAAGCTTCATGCCCAGGTATATCACATTGCTCTAGTCCAGCTAAGAAGTGGCATGAATGACTGAGGCCAAATCATCATCCACCAGGATGGGACAGAGTCTTCTGGCCAACTGGAGATGGTAGAAAGCATTACTTGTGGATTCTCCTATGTGAGCACTCCTCAACTGCAGACTGAATTGATGAATTGTCGGTGTATACCCTTCAACCAGCAGAGACTGCACCATGGCTGCAGACTCTTCAAAATGCTCTCCTCTGCCCACCAGCATTACCTCTGCCTTTCTCGGGTTCAACTTCAGCCAACTGTTCTTCATCCATGAGCCGATCTCATCCAAGCACTGGGCCATCTTGGTGGCAGCAGTGTGGTTGTATGTGGCAAAGAAGAGGTAGAGGTGTGTGTCATCTGCATGTTGCTGGCCCTTGAGTCCATATTGACTGAACAGTTCATCCATTGGCTGCATGTTGATGTTGGAAAGGACTGGAGCAAGAATTGGGAGACTCCACAAGCGAAGGGTCCAGTGGCAGAGGTTCAGTTTCCCATCACTACTCTTTGGGTGCATCCCTCCGGGAAAGACTCAGAACCTTTTTTGCGCACCCTGCCACCTCTCTCAGGAGAAACATCTGGATCTCATGGTCGACAGTGTTGAATGCTGCAGAGAGGTCCAGGGGGATTAGGACAGCCCAGCATTGTTCTTCAAGCTCATTCTTCTCAATTATCCCTACCCTATAGGGTTGAAACTACAGATTATTTACTGCACAGTCACACTCTGAGATACTTTATACATTTCCAGAGTTTGGAGCGGCATGTGTAACATCTGCTTAATATTCACCCTGCTCCGCCCTATGTCTCTTCCCCATCATCAGCTCCATTGCGCCAACCTGTGGCAGGGTTTTAAAGGAAGCCATTTTTTAGAAACAGTGTGGTGATTTATTTTATTCTGATTCATTTATTTACAGGAAATGATTAATTAAATAAATTATATTTGTTGCTATTAATTGTTTTGCCGACAACACAAAGAAATAATCGTAGCATGCTGACAATCACTTGCAATCAATTATCCACACACCACTGCTGTCAATGAATCACAGCTCCTACCTGGTGGGAGCGTCACTGTTGGTGCCATTGAGGCATTTAAGCAATAATGTATAACGCAGAGGATATTATACTACATTTTCCGACAGGCTGAGAGATTGATATGCAAGCCAAAGGGAAATGCATTAAACAACTTAACTGTCTGGAAATCCAGCATAATGAACATCCAAAGGTACCTTATTACTCGTTCAGTGTAGCTTTCCTTTATTTATTTGTTAACATTTATATTTTCCTTAAATTAGTTCTTGTGTGGGAAGCACTTCCACTCCCACTGAGGGCCCTATCCTGCTGGTGGTGAAGAGATTGCTCAAACCCCCTTGACTCAGTGGTTCAGATTCACAGTCACGGTGACGGCTGGCACTAAGGGGCTTTGGGGTGGCCACGATGCCCCTGGCACTGGGAACATGTATGCCAGGTGCAGACCTACCTCTACCAGCTCTGTTCCACCTCTACAAAACCCTCCCTGCAGGGCTCATTCTGGGGCAGGCCATAGAAGGAAGCTGGTGAATATTAGATTATTAGTCCTGCCATGAGTGGAGGGGTCTGGAGTAGATGATCTCTCAAGGTCCCTTCCAGTCCTATGATTCTATGAATCTAGGGTAAAAGGAAGCCAGGCCAGGGAGTCCTGTAATTCTGTACCCCCACAGTGGGGCGTAGGGGTCATGGCAATTGGGGCACAAGTTAGAAGTCAGACGGAACGCTTCAGAGGTCAATGCTTTTTTGTGGGGGTGAGTCAGAAGCCACCACTTCCTGATCCCTGCCCAGTGCAGAACCTGGCCCCTGAGGTCTGATTCTCCACCACCTTGTGCTGTCCATGTCCATTCTGATGTAGCAGTGTTCTGCACAGGTGTAACGGATCACACAAGGCGAAGGTCAGTGGGAAATTAGGCCTCTAAATGCCTTGTGAAATGCATCAGACTTCACCAGCAAGAATGGGTAGGAAGCTTTTTGCTTTATTATTTTTGCATTTTAAAGACTTCTCATTGCATGAACTGTGAAGAATATTCCATTTAGTTGCGTATTGCATGTGTTTTGCTCCCTGCTCCCCTTTGGGGGTTGGTTGGTTTTTTGGGTTAGTTGGGTATTTTCATTAGAGACCCTTTTTTGCATTAAAGCAGGATCTTTGCTCAATAAATGTGCATCTGCTCCTGGTTTCTATTTCCACCCAAAATCCTACTCCTCTGTTTGTAACATCACCATTGGCAGCTTTATGACTTAACGTAGAGCAGAGGAGATGGACTCTTTTGTGACAGTTACTATTTTTCTGCTAATGCTTTTTATAATAAGACTTACTATGGAGAAGAAGCATGGGACAGAAAGGTAGGAGAGCTGCATTGTTGTGCTGTGCGACCTTGGGCAGGTCACTTAGAATATGTCTACATTCCACACTAAGCCTGGGCTCTGACCCAGGTTAGAGCTCAAACTCCATCCCTCCCTCCCCGCCATCCGCACAAAAATCACTCTGACTCGGGTGAGCAAGCACTCAGGGCCTAGGGCCTACGTGGGAGGTGGGTCTGAGCCTGAGTCCCACTGTGACTTAGGTCCAGGTCCAAGCCCAAGCCCTGTCATTCAGCAGTGTGGACGCAGGTCAACCCATAGACCTGTCAGAAGACCTGCTTAGCCCAGTATGGCTGCGTTCGCACAGCTGGGAGACCATGGTCCGGCAACTGTAAACCCAGGTTTACAATGCAATATGGACGCTCAAGTGTGAGCTTGGAAACACTGAATCCACAAGCCAGGTCCCACAGACGCAGGCTCACAATGCAGTGTGGACATACCCTTATGGCCAGATCAATCTAAAACGGGGACATGTCGCTTATCAGACTCCGCTAGGCACACATTACCACGGACAGGACTAACCATCTAAACGGGTTCTTCCCATTATAGCAAAGATTCCCACAGGGGTCAGCTGCATCCTGTTGTTGCTAAAAAAGAAAATGCAATTGTAGGTTGCATTAACAAAGGCATAGCATGCAAATCACGGGAGGTGATAGTACCGCTCTAATTGGCGCTGGTTAGGCCTCAGCTGGAGAACTGTGTCCAATTTTGGTCACAAGTGTATAGAAAGGATGTAGAGAAACTGGAAAGGATCCAAAAGGGAGTAACAAAGATGATCAAAGAGATGGAACATAAGCCACACGAGAAAGGGCTGAAGGCTGAGTACGTTTAGTTTGGAAAAGAGGAGATTAAAAGCGGGGTATGACAGCGGTCTTCAAACACTTGAAGGGCTGCCATAAAAAAGATGGAGAAAAGTTGTTCTCTCTTGCTACAGAGGGCAGGACAAGAGGCAATGGGTTCAAACTACAGCAGAGCAGATTTAGATTAAATCTGAGTAAAAACTTCCTAACTGTAAGAACAGTAGGACAAAAAGAAAAGAAGTACTTGTGGCACCTTAGAGACTAACAAATTTATTTGAGCATGAGCTTTCGTGAGCTACAGCTCACAGTGGAACAGACTTGCCTAGGGAAGACATGGAAGCTCCTTCACTGGAGGTTTTCAAAAAGATGCTGGGTAGGCATCTGTCTTGGATGGTTTAGACACAACAAATCCTGCATCTTGGGTCCTTACAGTTGCTGCTAACCCTGTGAATCTATGATTCTGGCCCTAAGTAGGCACTTCCTCACCGTCCATTTGTGCACGAAGGATATACTGGCTCATTGTGTCATTGTGCTCAGTGTCTCGATGCAGGGTGGCCTTACGGGAAGTATCTTAAAGGTAGGCAGCAGTGCTGGATATCTGTGGATGAGTGCGGATATTAAGATATGTGGAAATAAGCCCTGGATCTCTCATACTGCCCAAGATGTGTATCTCTGCAGAATTTGGCTGATGCAGCGCAAACGGGTCAGCTGAGACTGTCAGACTCACCCCATCAATGACTTAGTGTCAGATTATACACAAGAACCCACAAACAAAACAATTGTTCCATCTTCAGGGCCCTTCACAAGTATTAACTAGTCAATCCTCACGTCACCCCTGGGAGCTCAGTATGGAGTATGGAAGTGAGCTTTATCATTCCCACAGGGAAACTGAGGCAAGGAGGATAAGTCAGTTGCTTGAGGCCACAGATGGAGTCAGGGTCAGAGCCAAAATTACAACCCAGAAGTCCCTGGCTTGCAATTCTGTGCTCCAACTACACTTCCCTTTCTCAAGGTCTATATTTAATTTACTTTCCCATCAGTCCCTTATAGTGGCCTCTAAAGTCTCATTTACCATAGACATTTTCCTATAAAATATTTCCACTGGTGCCAGCATGGATTTCACTCCACCAGTAATCAGTAACAGCTGGAGCTCCAGGTGCCACCAGCGTTTTATGCACTGTCTCATCTCACTCTTCTCAGAGCAATTCTAGATGTCACAGCTGCAAAAGCACCAGTGACCTTCTGGAGCCCCGTGTATGCTGGGCCTCCCATCATTGCTGTACTGATTGAGCTGCATTGGTGTTCACAACAGTGAAATATTTCAGGAAGGAAGGTTTAGTGCAGACAAGGCTGTTGAGTTCAGGGATGTCTGAGCTCTTTAGACATACCAGAAGGACATTAAATCGAACGTATTCAGTGCTAAGAATTATGGTTTTCTTAAAAACCTAAAGTGTATAATTAAATTATAGCATCTGAGATTGGAAAAGCTCTCTCACTTGTTGGGGGAAAATTAAGACATTTTAATAACATGTCATAAGTTTTACAGTTATTGGATTTTTAAATTGTTTACAAAAGCAATATTGTTAAATTGCATCGTTTCCTCCCCCTACCCCCCAAGTCTTTTGATAAAAAGAATAAACTAACAATAATGTTCCCAGGAGGTAAAACAAAATTGCATTTCACTTTTGTTATTTGTTTAATTATCCATTCAGCCAGTCAGTATATAAAACTCATTTTCTGCAGAGTTCGTTCTGAAAGTCTGCAGCACCAGCTGTAACTGCAAACAGAATTCAACTTTTATTTAACATTAATAAGCCAAAGACAATTGTGGGGTGACTGGGTAGTAATACAACCTTTCCTACACATCCAGCAGGTTTAAAGGGGGCGCTTTCAGGTGGTTTAGACCCAGAGTTAAGTTCTTGTAGGAAAAAAGTAACAATGGGGTCACAAAGAGTCATTGCTTTTTAAACTGAACTCCAATGGGGCCTCTGCTTAAAAAAGCAACAGCCCACTATGGCCCAATAACAATAAGATTTTACAGAACCAAATAGCAATTAGGGTTGGCTAAATCATGCACGGATTGAGGGGGTTTTTGTGAGCCTTTCAAGCTATATTTTGTGTTTGGAAAAATCATATGATATTTTGTAATATTTGTTTTTCTCCTGTCCTTCAAACTAGTGGTGAGCCCGAGCTGCAAGGTTTTGATCTGTAGCTGGATTTCAGATGCCACAAACTGGGTAGTGTTTACAGCTGGGATTTTGATTTGGCCTGGTATAAAGAGAGGAACTATTTGCAAAACTGGTCATTGTTTATATACAGCTTTGTTTTGGAGTGCATTTATCATCAGGTTTTATTTACAGTCAGATTTCAGCTCCCTTCAGAGTTCTCAAGTGCTCAGTTTTGAGATTTAGATTCAGACCCATCTGTATTTTAAAACGGTGTTGTTAATAATTTTTTTTATTATATATTAATCATGTTTATCGCAGCACTGCCTAAGGGACAATCTAGAATGGGGCCCATTGTGCTAGGTACTATATAAACATAAAGTAGCAGGCAGTCTGTGCCCTGAAGAGCTTACAGTGTAAATAGACCACACAGCCACAGGGTGGGGGAAGGCAAAGCACACAAGCAGAGTGAACAGTGTGAAGGCAGCAAACATATTAGTGCCAGGCCGGGGAAGCGATTGTGAGGATGGGGGAGGGTTAGGGTTGGAGGGTTTTCCCAAAGGAGCTTCAATATTTTTAATAATTGTTTTTCTAGACAAAGGGAACTTTGTGTTTTATATCAGGGATCGCTGAAGAACCATCTAACAAATTGATCGATTGCCTACATAAATATACATATTCTACAGTACAACCTCAGAGTTATGAACGCCTGGGGAATGGCGGTTGTTCGTAACTCTGAACAAAATGTTACGGTTGTTTTTTCAAAAGCTTACAACTGAACATTGGACTTAATGCAGCTTTGAAACTTTTCTATGCAGAAGAAAAATGCTGCTTTCCCTTAATTTTTTTAGTAAGTTTATGTTTAACCCAGCACTGTACGGTATTTGTTTGTTGGGGTTTTTTGGTCTCTGCTGCTGCCTGATTGCGTACTTCCAGTTCCAAATGAGGTGTGTGGTTGACGGGTCAGTTCGTAACTCTGCTGTTTGTCACAATGAGGTTCCAGGGTACAGTATAACTATACTTCCTGCAGATTTTTCCCTTCTGCTCCTGTTTTCACAGCCTGAGATAAGCAAAGCACAAAGTCGCTAGCATTTGCATTCAAGACAGTCTTTCAGAACAACGATGCTGTCGGTGGTTTTCATATTAGGCAGAATAGGTTCCTGCACTGGAGCTGAGCAAACAATTGATTTTTTTTTCCCCAGTTTGGTGGCTGAACCAAAAGTATTGAAAAAAAAATCGTTTTGAGTTAACCTGAAACAGAAATTCTTTTCCGTTTTTTCATTGTGTTTAGGTTTTGGTTGTTTTTATCTTGTTTTAATTTTTAAAAAATAAATCCAGCTAAGTTTTCAAATGAATTGTCTTTTCAACATGAAAAGCTGAACGGGTTTGTTTTGAACATGTCAAAACCAAACCAAAACATTTTGACTTTTTCAAAGAAAATTCCTTTGCCCGGGTGGTAGGGAGGCTATTCTCTGAATTCATAGATCGTTTCAGTTGACCCGAAACTGCATCTTTCCACTAACGAATTATTCATCAAAAAAAATTTGCCCACCTCTACCATCCATCCATAATATTAATAGAAACTTTCCTTAATATTTCTGGGGAATGTCACTGGAATTAGTTTTCTGTTTCAGTTTAAACATTCCTCTTGCATCTTAAACTCTACAGCACTAGACTTGAACAGGGAAACCATTAAGAGAAACTGACTAGGAACGAATCATAAACTAACATGTAACTGGCAAGTCTAATTTCACTGCCCAAGATAGGTGAAGTGCCAAAAGCAGTTAGCCAGTGTGGATGGTGAAAAGCAAAGATGTTTTAGATTTAAATGTAATAAGCAGAGGGCTGGGGTCCTACCTTTGTTGCAGGGAGCCAGCACATGCAAGGAAGAACAAAGCCAGACACATCCTTTTCACAAAAGGGCAGGATTTTCACAATGGGATGGGAGACACTACACTTTGCTTCTCCTCTAAGTAGCGTAGTTACCAGCTATGGGCTGGCACTTACTGTTATGTGCGCTAGCCAGCTGGGGAGATGGACACACCCCTCATCCCAGGGGCCATTCTCTTGCAAGTGCATTAGCTACCTTCAGACAAATCTCTTCACCTAGAGTGTGCTCTGATAATATTCTGCATGGCTGTTGTGGTGGGAAAAGGGTTCCCTACATCCCTGGTCTGTAGTCTCCTTGCACACTATCTCAGCATGGTCAGAACTAGGACTTCAGGTGTCACGAGTTAGCGTGGGGGTGATCAGGCCAGGGCTCTAGCGATCTGTTTTAGGTTCTGATGCAGCCCTGTGATGGGGTGTACTGCCCACACCAGCCCTGAGAAAGTTGAATTAGGCCAGCTTGGCCCAATCAGACAATTAAGCGTCAAATGGGGGAGATGTAGGCTGAGTGGAGGGTACTAATTAGAAGGAAGCTCACCTGGGAGGAACAGGTGGGGCATCTATAAAGCCAGCAACAGAGTGAGATCCTCAGGGAGGAAGCCTGTAGCCTCTGTCCCTGAGGAGGAGGAGCCAGGAGCCCATGAGGATGGGTTTACCTAGTAGGCCTAAGACAGAGAGGTCTGGTTAGGGAGGCTTGTGAAGGAGAAGCCTAAAGAAGCAGGGCATGAAGTAGGCAGTACGGGTTGGTGAAGTCCCAGACCAACTCTTCCTTACAGCGCCCTGGAATGCAGAGTAGAGGGTGAGAGCCTGAGTTCCTTTACCAGCCATGGTGGGTATGAGGCCAGCCTGACACTGCTGGTGCAGAAGGTCCTTGAAAGACTCGCCTAGAAGGGGAAATTACAGCGTGACCTGGCCGGAGAGCCGAGTCACAAACCAGCTGTATTGCAACTCCATGTGTGAGAGGAGAACTGCAAAGGTGAAAGACCAGAAGGGGGGTGCTGAATTAAGAGGGGCTAATCCCCAGAAGAAGGCACTACCCAGTGGTGAATAGAGCACTCCAGGATAAGCCCCCATCACTACAGTATCTGAGTGCTTCACACTTGTTAATCTGTTCATCCTCACAAAACCCCTGTGAGGCAGGGCAGGCTGTTATCCCCACTGGGGAGCTGAGGCACAGAGACACTAAGTGATTTGCCCAAGGTCACACAGGAAGCCTGTTGCAGAGCAGAGAATTGAACTCTGGTCTCTCTGGCACTCCTTACCCACTGGACCATCCTTCCAGAGGTCAGGGTTGAGGCTGAATCTGGACCATGGTTCAATGCACCTAAAGCTTGGAAGCAGCTGCTCTCTTGCAAGCAAGCCCCTCAGCTCAGACGTGTTTTGTGAGATTGTTGCTGTTTTGGACCAAGCTATAAGGAGAATGGTTGTTCATGTGAGATTCAGGCTGCATCCATGAGGGAGCCAATAAACATGCGCCTTCTCCTTTGGATCTGACTAGGACCAAAAGCACAACATAGGGTGTGGGTTTGCTGCAGACCCACTGTGAAGTTCAAAAAGGGCTGGCTTTGGAGTTCCGCTTTGGCCCACCGCTGATGGTTAGTAACACCCATAAGAAAACCTGTTTATGAAAAAGGTAACTATGGATAAGTTGGTTTCCCTTTAGTAAAACAATGGGCCAACTGAACTGCACTGAAAGAGTCGCTCTAGGGATGAAGTCGGCTCCTAGTGAGTTTAAAATGCCAACTAATATTACCAAACTGAACAGCCAGGGCAAATGTAGCCATGAGGTCATTGGGCAAAACTCCATTAGCCTCAAAAGAGTTGCACCTGTGGGCTAAGCAGAGAATCCATGGCCTGACTCCATGGGTTTGCATTGTTTTCTTTTGAGAGGTACATTTTTAGCCAAGCCAACATTAAAAATTCCAGCGTTACAGCAAGAGAGAGCTATTTACGCGGCATTTAGTCAGGGCTTTGGTGGGCATGTGCCTTGTGAGGTCAATTTGTGAAAGGATACGTGTCAACCTGCCTACGTAATATACATATATCAATACTCATGTAAGTATTTCAGTCCTATTGGCGAGTGCTCTGAGACTGACATTACAGTCACAGAATGTCAGAAAGAGAGACTCCTACTCCAACTAGCTGATAAAGCTTATTGGTTTTTTAATGTGTACACAGAATGTGAGGGGAGGTTATTAAGAAGAATGAATTCCTTCAATAAGTCCTTAAGCCATAAAGATATTTGACTCCTCGTTTGCACATTTTCTCTTGGGATCAATCCAAGTGGAAAAGCTTGCGGATAAAAAATAAAGGAAAACAAATATTTGCAAGAAATCATAAGATCTATGCTATACCGGACAATCATTCAGCATGTGTTAATAAGTGGCAGGGTAATAATTCAGAATTGATCAAATACTGGGTGGTCCGATGCAATTCAGTGACTCCAAATGTCCCAGAGCTGGACGATCTCACAAAGGGATACTCTGATGAGTTGTATGGCTTTCAGTTTCCGTCCCACTTAGCTGCAGCTATTGACAAGCAGATTTGTAGCGTAAAAAAAGGATTTAAGACTTGCCCAAGGTTAAATACATAACAGACCAGGACCTCGCTAAGCAATGCCACTGCTGTTTAAGAAGAAAAGATTCATCGCCTTATTCACTGTGTATTCAAAGGATGCCATTGCATAGCCGGAGCTTTAACACAGGTTCTTGCCCTTCTCCAGAAATTATACAATCAGCTTGTAATAACACTTTTCCTTTCATTAGAGAACACCAAAGTGTTTCACATACCTCACAGCACGCTGGTAAAGTAGAGAATGTATTGTTCTCACGGTAGAGATGAGGAAACTGAGGCACACAGAGACGGGAAGTGATTTGGCCAACACTACCCAGCAAATCTGTAAGACAGCACCCAGATTTTCTGACTCCTGCTCCTGTTCTCTACCCCTAGGACATCCTTCTCCGCTCATCCAGCATTAGCTGTTACGGTCCACGCAATCTGAAGCAAGACTCTCAGAGCTAATTGAAGATCTGCGTAGTGCTTCCTCTGGGTATCATGTTTCTTGTTTTCCTAACAGTGTTTCCGTTGCCTAGAAGGGCTCAGATCTTTCCATTTCCTGAAATGTTTTGGATGCTTGAGCAGCTTCTTAATCATAGTCAGTCTCCTCCTTCCAAACCTCCCAGCCTAGATGATCCCCTGGGCCGGATTCTGTGATCCTTAGTGGAGGGAATATCTCTTTGAAGTCTGTGGGAGTTTTGCTTGCATAAGTGCTACAGAATCAGGCCCATTGTACTGTGCCTGCTTGCCCTTACTTTGTACGCTCTTTGGGACAGAGAAAGGTTACCTTTGTCAGTGCCAGGTGCACTGACGACACTGGCCTGATCCAGCAAGAGGCTGAAGGACCCTCAAATCTCTTTGGCTTTGCTGAGACTTGAGGATACTCAGCCCCATGTCAGATTGACCCACCCTCACAAAATAAAGAAATGCACAGGAAAATCAATCCAGACAGGCTCATCAGCGCCTCCTGGTTCAGGGGGATATGGGGTTTTTCCAAGGCTTTCTCCTACCACCTGCCACAATCCTCAGGCTCAAAATCACAGCCCGTACTGTCATTCTGTGTTGATATGAGTCTTCTCCTCACACCCAGCTACCTTCAGAGTCCATAGTCTTAACCTTGACAGTAAACCTTGCAGGATGAAACTCAGCCCTGTGTGCAGTGCAAAAACTACACATCACGTCCATCCCACTAGGGTGGGACTAAGCAGGACCTAAGTGGTGCAGCCAGGTCTTGTGCTGGTCCTTTGCCCTGCAGTGAATTCCACCTTCTGTGGTAGCCCACTGGGCCCAATTGGGCGCTGACACTTGCCCCCTGGAGCTACCAGATGGATATCTACACAGAATTTGTCTCTGATGAAAGGTTTCCAGCTGCACTCCGTTGGACTATAACCCACACTATAATGGTTCCTCGTCATAGAACGCTAACTCCCAAGGCTGCGATGAACCTTTACACCTCTGGGGTGCAGCTCTGGCCCCACTCAAGAAGTTTTCCCCTTAGCTTCAAGGGAGTAAGCACTTCACCGTTAGTGCCTACCCCCAGTCCAGAAATGAATGGTGCATTCCCATCTGTCTATACCACAGCACCATCACCCCCACCCATGTGTCAGATTGAATCTTGCTTCCAGAACCAGGGACCTGGCTAACCAAAGGAGCTCGTTCAGGAGGAGCCCAGCAGGGCCATGCTGGGTAGAACGTTATCAGAGAGCTGGGGAGCGAGAGCCCTACACAGGAAGGGCTCACACGTGGCCTCCATGGCTCGGACTTTCTCTTTGCCCTTCAGCCAAAGAAAGAAAACAAGAAGTTTTGTGGGAACAGCTGTGTTTCCTTAACAAACAAATGTTCCCTTAAAACATCCAAGACGACAAGTTGACAGTAATAAAGTAACATCTGTCCAACCGGCACTCTTTTTGGCAGCTCCAGAGCCTTGAAATGAATGTTCCCTAATGTTCACCAGATACACGCAGCACCTGCTATTCACAACAAGCCTTGTACCCCGGCATCTAAACTGAGAACAGATGTGAGGGCTGAGATAAAACCCTTCCCCAAACAATCTGTCAGTTTATAGCATCGATCAAACAAACCATCGCTGGAACATCGCTGGTTCCGCTCAGGGCGCCCTTTGCTTCACTGTGACACCGTTGACTTGGGGATTAACCCTCCGAGTGCTGTTGGGAGGCAAGAGACGAGGACTTTTCCCGTTTGTGTGGCAGAGAGTTTGAATACCGTCTAAGGAGCAGCATCGCCTGCCGGTTAACCAATGATACCACTGAGAGTGATGCAAGTGAGAAGAAGGGCAGTTAAAGCTCTTACTGCAGGACATAGTCCAGGGGTGGCCAACCTGGGGCTCTGGAGCCACACGCGGCTCTTCAGAAGTTAATACGCGGCTCCTTGTCTAGCCACCGACTCTGGGGCTGGAGTTACAGGCGCCAACTTTCCAATGGGCCGGGGGGTGCTCCCTGCTCAACCCCTGGCTCTGCCCCAGGCCCGACCCCCACTCCACCCCTTCCCGCCTCCTCCCCTCAGCCTGCCATGCCCTCGCTCTTCCCCCTGCCCTCCAGAGCCTCCTGCACGCCACAGAACAGCTGATCGAGAGGTGTGGGGAGGTGCTGATCTCCAGGGTTGCCGGTGGGTGGGAGGTGCTGGGAGCCGGGGGGCGGGGGGGAGGTTGCGGATCTGATGGGGGGCTGCTGACGTGTTACTGTGGCTCTTTGGCAATGTACATTGGTAAATTCTGGCTCTTTCTCAGGCTCAGGTTGGCCACCCCTGACATAATCCAACGGGGGGCCGGAAGGGTTTTCCCCCCATGTGCGTTACCGTGTGATTGGTGGGCTCAGGGGACTGGCTGAGTGAACTCTTGCCTTATCCAGCTGAAGTGACAAGGGCAGGGTAAGCAGGCGCTACGTATCATTCATCCTAGGCCAGGTCCAAAGCCCACTGGAGTGAGTGGGGTTCCTTCTAATGACTTCAGGGAGCTTTGGATCTGGGCTAAGTGCCGTCTGTAGACAGAAGTCCGTCCTTATTGCCTGGCCCGGGGATCCAGGCTAGAAAACCCTCTTTCACTGGCCCACAGCAAAGTGGTTCCCTTTAGCTGAAAGCCAAACAGGGGTTTTCATGTATTTAATATTCAAATACTTCCTGATCAGCCCAGGCAAAGACAGTCTCGCTGCATGTCTTTAGTCCAAATGGCCTTTCTTTTTTGTAAAGTCTGCAAAGACGTGCAACCAATGAAGTGTTGAGGCCTCAGGCGTGGCTGGGCCTTCCTGAACTTCGGTCAACTTTTTAGCGCACGTTTACTTACCCACTAGTTTGACATATCTCTGGGAGGCTGGGTGTCCCACCTTTGCAGTTACCTGTATAAACCATCAAATGCTGTGTGGGTAGGCCTGGCATACAACCACACTAACAAGGCCTAGTTCTTATGTCGCGCTTCTCATCAGTAGATTTCAAAAGTCCTTCATGAGGCAGAACTCCCATTGACTTAAGTGGGAGTCTCGCCTGAGTAAGGACTGCAGGATCTTGGCCCAATAATGATGCAGTGCTGCTGGGCTCTGTTGTTAGATTTTTTATTAGTGAACTGAGGCAACCTACACTGTGCTCTACACTGTAATTATAACCTATAAGAAGATGTGGGTGAGAGACACCCAGTCGCTGGGAGGGACTGGGGGAAGGGTTAGGGAGGAGGAGAGTTACACAAGTAAGGTCATGGAGGTACTTGACGGATCCGGTGATCAGGAAAGGGGGTGGATGGGTGCAGCTAGATAACAGAATTCGACTATTAGAGGGCAACATAATCACACATCTGTGGTGGGGAGCGGCTGGTGGATCCAAGGTCCTTTTCCCAGCCTGTGCTAGTCCTCCCACCGAGACCCTGGAATGCAGGGAGGCTTCCTAGACCCCGATTCCCAGCCTGCAAAATATGTAGACCCCTGAATGCTTCCCCAGGGCCAATGCGTCTGATGAGTGTAATGCAGGTTTTCCCTCTGGTTAATTTCCCCTCTGTGCCTCAGTGTGGTCAACATTATTCATGCCGATTTGATAGTTCTGAGTAGCATAAAGATAAAAGCTCAGTTCTCCTACCATTTAGCCCCATTTTCTGCACTCTAAGAGTGGTGCAGGCTTAGGCTTCATTTGGAAATGTCACCAGCCCATCTAGGTAAATGGAACTGAAGTACAGTTACTGTTTATTTTCTATTGAGTTAGTTCAGCTCTGGCCTTCAGTTAAAAGGTGCTGACATTCCTGGTTGCTGCTCTTCATCTTTCATCATTCTTTACTCCCTGACTCAGGGCACTAACTTGCCTCTCTGTAACCATAGCAAGGGGACCCACAGCTGCTACCTCTGATTCATCTCTTATACAGGGCACTTCTTTGGGGGGCTAAAAAGGACTAGCAATAGCCAGACAATCACACTGTTTCACCTGGAGCAGTCGGTTGGCAGCCAGGGCGTTTGCTTTGCATGTCCAGCAAGGTTCTAAAATGAGCTAATCTTACAGATAAAATATGTAGGTCAGGCTTGACAAAGCCCTGGCTGGGATGATTTAGTTGGGGATTGGTCCTGCTTTGAGCAGGGGGTTGGACTAGATGACCTCCTGAGGTCCCTTCCAACCCTGATATTCTATGATTCTATGTAGATATTGTCCAGGGCGGGCCTGACCCAAGTGTGTAGTGTCCCATGGGGTTACCTTGTTTAGACTTCCCTGCCCAGTGGACTGGGAACCATCAAGCATGGGATAGTTCTTGCCATAACCTGCATTGTTCTACATAGAAAACTGAACGTGGTCGAGTCAGTTGATGCCCCTGATCTGCTGTCATGGCGGTCCTGAAGTGTTAGGGATCTCCATGTGCTTCCATGATTCAGATAATGAATGCTACCACTAATTGAGACATGCATGGGCCGGGGGGAGAGGGAATGTAGGGCCCCTACACGGCAATATAAATGCATTTTTTAATCACAGAAGTTGAGCGGAGCAGCTCAGAATTGCAGGGTCCAGGGAACGTGGTTTGTTTTCTGAACAACACTATAGTAAATCCATGCAGGTTAGTGGAGCAGAAGGATGGGCCAGAGGTGAACTTGGAAGACGTGTGTTCAGTGCCTTGCTCCACAGAACATTTCTCCTTTTTTCTCACCAAAATCGTTGGTCTGAAAAATGTCCCACAGCAGCTACGCTTGGTGTCTCCTGAGAGGTACTGAGCACTGGGCTCCCACTGATTTCATGGGAGGTGAGGATGCTCAGCCCTTTGCAGGGCTGGGCACTGTGGTGTAGTTAGACGCTCACCTGGATCTCGGGGATCAGAACCTGCAAATTGCAAGGCCTCCTGGGCTACAAGGCCAAATACCAGATAATTAGCTACAAAAGAAACATGTATGAGATGACAGTCATAGCTGGGACTCTGTAATAGGCCCCTTGCTGCAGCAGCACCTTAATTATTATTATTTATGTTTTGTATGACCATAGTCCCTAGGAGCCCCAGTCATAGACCCGGACCCCAGTGTGCTAGGCACTGTACAAACATTGAACAAAAAGATGGCTCCTGCCCCAGAGAGCTTACGATTTAAGTACAAGATAAGAGACAACAGCTGAAGACAGTAGGACAGCAGAATACAAGGAGTCGCAACTGGTCAGCACGACAGGCGGTGGTCTCAGCCGACCAGCAGCCTAGCCCTTGGTCAAGTTTTTTGTGTGCCTCGCAGCCAAGGAGAATTTGAAGGAGGATAATGAGGTGGCTTGGCAGACGTTGACAAGGAGCATCTCCCAAGCTTGAGGGGCAGCCGGGAAGAGTTTTCCTTCACCAGGCTGACGTCAGTGTGGTAACTCATCTTAGGTCCTGGAGAAGGTTTCCAGACTGCCCTGCTCTTACAGCCCATCACATACACTCTGGGTAAATTCACTGCAGGTTCTCCCTTCATCAAGCGATCACTCTATTGCTGTCCCAGGCAAGCCTGTTGATTCTCTTTAGGTTTTGCTAGGAGGTGAGTTTTCTCACTCTGCCTTGGTATTCTGCCTCCGGACAGACTGAACGTTTCTGGGCAGTTTCTTTTTAAGCAGCCAAGTGCCAGAATTTAGAAAGAGCTGTGAATATTCTGGTGGTAAGGAGTGTGAATGGGAAAAGCTCAATGAATCTCTGCTATTTGCGCCAGATTCCAAGGGCACTATCTCCCTGGGAAAATGAAGCAGGGAACAGAAACAATCATCCCTGCTTTCCTGGTAGCAAAACTCCCTAGAGGAATTTAACCAAGACACAAGGAAAGGCTCTGCGGGAGCAGGGGTCTTGGAAGGCTGAGCAGAGCACTTCTGACTAGGACTTGTATGAAAACCTATCTGACTCTGATTACAGTTCAGGTTAAGTAAATTGCAGCCTTATTAGTCATAAAAAATGTGTTATGGAAACACTTAAGAAGACCATTCAGATAGAAAGAGGCAATTTAGAAATCTATTAGGTGCAAAAGCAAAGCATATGTGGTGCAGTAAGGGATAGCAATGCAATCATAAAAGCATATGGCCACCTTCCTGCATATAAACATATCTATTAGCTCAGTGTATCTGCTCCTGCAAGCGCTGTCATTCCAGATTATTAATGTGCTGCTTAAACAGCCCAGAGTACGGTCACTGGCTGTTACTTGCTGCTCCCTCTGTAGCTTCTGTCATTATCTCCTTAACCAGCCATTTCTTGGAAACCAAGATCAAGCGAGAGATCCCCGGTGCCATTTATTGGGCCTTATCTTTCACTAGCACCTTCAGAAAAGTTCCGTTCCCCCCCCCACACACACACACACATAAAAAGACCCAACACCTCTCCCCGCTCCAAACAAAATCACCTAAACTTCTAGAGGCGCACAGAGAGGGAAATATCCGCAGATGGGAGGTATTGAATAAAAAAGACTGGCTCTGCCCAGATCATTGCATCGGCATAGATCAACCTGAAAACCGGGTAAATCCAGTTTTGATGAGACTGGTATTGGTCGTGCTGTCACTGCTGAACTACTCAAAGCTGTGTAGTAATGTGGCTTTTATACTCTGTGGGCTGCAGCCACTGGAGGGCTGTACAAACTCACGCACTTCAGTGATGTCAGTTCCATAGTTTTGGTTCATAGGATTTAGCCACTAGAGGAGAACATTGTCACCTTTGCTAAGGAGACAGCAATGCCCTAAGCTGGTGTGGTACTATTGACTTTCAATGGGACTGACGTGCTTTTGATAAATGTACCCCAAAAGACAGAACAGTCTCACTCACCTGAGCTGAGTCCACCCAGTAGAAGGCAGTGGTACAAACACAGCACAAGAATACACAGAAAAGAAACCCCTAGTATATCACTTAGTCTGTAACAGGATTTGCTATGGGAAATCAGATACAAGATTTTGCTATCTTTTGGCATAATATAAATTGGGTTGTTTCTAAAAAAAGGAAGAAGAATTTGCAGGAAGGTTGCCAGGAGACCCACCATGCTGTACTGTATCAGTGACTTTCAAATGCCAGTGGTTTTCTTTCGATGTATTGGTGAGCTCCTTTTTGCAGTTCTCGACAAGCTACAAAAAGAAATGCACTGGGGGTCTGTTCACTATACAAATGCCAAGTATGGTCAACATTAGCTTTATGAAGGACTAATCCGCATTTACCCCGCACCTAGAAGCCAGTTATCAATGAAAGTAAAGATGGGCCGAAGCCGCAAAGTCCATTTGTAGATGTGAATACAGGTTTGGGGACATCTTGGATCCTGCATTTTGATTCGGCGCATTATGGTGATCGGGTCTGGCTGTGAGGTTGGGATCCAAACTGCCCCAATGATTGGGGGTTACAGGTTCTAGGGGTTTGGGCGGGGCCCATCTCTACTATAAAAAGAAGAATGAGGTATCGTATTCTACTTATCTATTTTAGATACTTATCTGGCCACCAATCACCATCCCGTGCAAACACCTCACAATCTTTAACAGATTTATCCTCACAACCTCTGAGGGAGGCAGGGCAGGGCTGTTATCCCCATTGTACAGGTGGAGAACTGAGGCCCAGATCCGACAGGAAGTCTGTGGTGGAGCAGGAAACTGAGCCCAGGTTTTCAAAGTCCCAGGCTAGCCCCCATAACCGATGGATCCCCCTTCCAAGTATTGGGGATCAGGCTGGGACCTGACAAATGGAGTCACGTAAAGGGTCTGTGACTGAACTGATCAGGAAAGTTAAGGGGATCTCAACAAACAAGGTTGTGTACGTGGATTGTGTATTCGATGAGTTACGTGAGGATTTTCTCCTCAGAGAATGGCAGGATCATATCAACTGGAAGAGGTTTTTGTCCTGACCCCTCCCTCATCTGAGGTTGATTTGGTGATGACACAAAAGGACCCGGAACAGAGCCTTTACTAACAGAGGCCTGAGCATCCTGACTGCATGAAAGGATCAACAGATAATGGAGCATTGGGAGCATGAGACTTTCATCTGGAGACACATACCTAGGCGAGAGTCCATTTTGTCATTTCCTGCTCAAAAGCTTCCCCAGAGGGGCAAGGCCTAAGGATATGGGTTGTTTTCAGCATCTTTGAAGCTGGATCTGCCTCTGCCCCTAGAAACCACTTGACACTCAAGAGTATGCTTGATCTGCAGTGAACTTAAGCCTGCCACACAGAATTTGCTTATCACCATCCTCTTATTAAATGCTCCTCCTCCTGCAAGTTGGTTCATGTTGGTTGTACGTCAGTGGAATGGCTGTGCATTCCCATCTGCAACCGGCTCAGAAGTAACACTGAGTTCTGATATCCTGGCGCCTGCTCAGGGTTTCATGGTCTCAGGTAGTGAATTGTGCAGTGTGAGACAGTGGCCACAAGAGGGAGCACAAACACCAAAAATGGCGCACTTGGATGTGTTGGGCTACCACCACATTGCTGAATAGTTTGGAACTCTCCTACCCATGGGGTTTTTCCCAGCTGCCATGAGCAAAATATCCATGAGGCTTATAGACCCTACACAGTCCCTTAGTGGTCCGAAAGGATCTGGGTGCTAATTTGCCTTTGTTTCTAAAGCCTCCAATTCTGGTTCTGGTGCCATGTTTAGTGCGGAGGTTCTGTCTCCGGCACTGTGTGTGTACTATGTTTGACTCCTTTTTAACCATCTTTTTCCTGCTCCAGATTTCTCATAAATCTTGAGCAAACACTATGTTTCCCAAGAGTCAGAGCCACTTATGCCGATGCAATATGCTAACCAGAGGGCCAGACCCTCAGCTGCAGAAATGGAACTCGCTCCATTCAAGTTGATGGAGCTATGCAGATTTACCCTTGCTGAGGGTCTAGCGAAGGGCATACCTATACAATAGCCTCTGGGGTAAACGGAGCATTGATCCCCACGTGATCCATTCTGCCTAAGAACATGAGGAGGGTTATGCTAAAGCAAACCAAAGCCGCTTTGCTTCTGCATGAGAGCATCCTCACAGGGACATGAACTTGTCTTCGCTTTCCTGAGTGTCCCGGTGTAGATAAGCCCAGACAGATGCAGAGGCTTGGGGCTTTATCCTCCTCTCATTTACACCACTTTTATCCCATGCCGCATCATCAGCATCAGTGATTTAGGATATGCACCAGTGTTAGTGAGAGGAGAATAAAGCTCATATTCTGACAACCTCAGTCATACCAGAGTAATTTGATCTGGTTTATACTAGCACAGATGTATAGGAAGGGGGCTAATGAGTTGTAGGAATTACACATGTAACCCCAATATTGCTAATAGGTCCCATGCCCAGAAATCAGATTATACTGTTTAGCATTGGATATATATGTAAACAGTCCTTAGCACATCTGAATCGACCGATTGAATCAATAAAACAGAAAGGGCAGATGCTTAGTGAAACAAATCTTGTATGCATGTTTCTCTGTTATACATTGGGGGAGGCTAGATTTACTAATTTAGTCACCTGGATTTTCACCACTAAATACCCTGATCTTGGTATGAATCAAACAAGAAGATATTGGGCCAGGTTTTCCTCTCGCCCCCATGTAAATCAGAAGTAAATCTATTGAAGGCAATGGACTTACTCTGGAGAAGAGCGGGTGTGAGTTTGGAATCAGACTGTTGAAGCATATGGGGTACGAGATGAAAGAAGATCTAATCTGAGCATTTTGGTTTATTTTTAAGCACATTCAAAGCTGCTTGGGCTTTAAATTGACTAAAATTCCTGGAAAATCTAATTAGCATATAGTCAAATCCTTCTAAAGTAGGAGTGTCTAAAACTGGCCAGTGTGAATGTGGCCATTAATGTTATACTAACAGAAGGCCTATTATGAATGTGTCAGTCATTGGAACGTATGGAGTTGTATCAAATACACTTCCAGCGCCGAGCCATGCTGAGCCATGAAGGCAGAGTACAGACCAACCAATAGGTCACTAGTCTGATCAGACAGCACCTTCCATCAGTACTTTGCAATTCAAAAAGTGCCACTGGTCTCAAGAGAAAACCTAGCAAGTCATTGAAATAATCACATTCCATCCTTTCTCTCCAGTTTCCTGGTAAAACACAGGAATTGTGGCAAAGGTAGCGCTCTCGTTTCTGTTTCAGTTCTTTGCATTTCATCAGATACATTTCCTGGGTTTCTAGCTCCAAGCATTTGCTACAGCTAGCTTTCATTTTCTTCCTGCCTTATACCGCAACCCAAATCAGGCCTTTGCAGCTGACAGAGGGCAAAAGAAAGACTGCATTGTTTCCTGAATCCCCTATAATCCTTAACCATTTTTTCCCACTCAAAAGGGGATTTATAAGATCAGTATAGATTCCTGGCATGTGTAACTTCGAATGCACTTTTAGCACAGAGAGTTAACTGATTTTTAGCAGTATTAGGACAGTCATGGAAATATATATCTCAAGAAACGTCCCCAACCTGCAGGTATCCATCCTAATGCTGCAGGCATGCCCAGGACAGCCCCAGCTTTAACTGTCTGTCCTGTTTCAACCTGCTGCATTCTTTAGATAAATGTGTTAAGTGTATTTGCAGTGGTCTTACAGTCCTTCACCAAGAGAACTGTGACTAATGATTTCATGATGGCTTCTCGGATTTGCTGAGTATTTATCACACTGACTGAGAACATGAATCTGGTTTGCTGGGAGCAAAGGAAGAACCGTCTGCTTCGCCTTCATTCCAGTCGCTGCTCGTAGCTTTGTTTGGATTAAACAGCACCACTCCCAGCACGCAGCATGTCTGAGCTTTTCCCAGGACTCGAATTATGAGTGAGATCACAGCAGAGTAAGGAAACCAACCCCTGTTATGCAGAAGAGTGGCTCTTTGCCGGGATGGGAGAAGCGATGTGTATAAATTCTTGCAATCCTTACAGCCTGATTCTGATCTGACGCTGGTGAAAATCACAAGCAACCCCATTAAAGCCGAAGGGCCTGAATCTGATCTCACAGCAGTGTAAATCAGGAGTGACTCCATTAAAGTCAGTGGGCCAAATTCTATCCCTTGATTCTCCCATGCAGCCTCACTGACATCAATGAGTTTACATACGAGTAAGTGAGGGCAGAATTTAGACTGCACTTTCCTATAGGACTGAGTGGGATAGCTAGGTCAGGATCATGTGTATTATTAGCCATAATTAGCAATTAAAGAACAAGGAGGGAGAAGGGGAAATCTGTCTTGCTTTCCATAAGAATGAATACAGTGTGAAAAGAAAAGGGAGGAGAAAAAAGGAAGAGCATGAGAAGAAGTGGAGAGTTGATTTTTCATTATGAGACAGGAATGGCAGGGCTGGAATAAAGATGGACAAGGTAAACAAATCCTTTACAGATCCCTCATGTAGACCCTGGGCCCTCTTGATGTGATCGTTAGGGAGTGCATAAACTCTAAGCAGCTTCCTGACCCACCTCCTTTGGAGTTGACTGGGAAGTGTTTTGTATAGAAGAAGCTGTTCAAAATGAAGTTGTATTTATTGGTTCACACGATCCGGAAGTGCCGAAGAGCCAGGAATCCAAGATCAATTTTCTATCCCTTTTTCATATGTCAACATCTAAACTTAGTTCCTGGCCTCCAACAATGATCTATCCAATCCATCGATTGCCATGGTATCTAGCAAATATTAGTGCATGCACTGTGTACTTTCTGTATGCTAATGGCTTCTTACACAGTGCTGTGAAGGCACAGAAACAACTGTGGCCTGACTCTGATCTTGACTTAAACCAGTGTAAATCTGGCATCACTCCATGACGCGAATGGTGTAACTCCAGATTTACAGTTGTATAATTCAGATCTGGCCCTCATGTGGCAGCATATGGACATGAATGCACTTTCACTACTGTAGGATCAAATTCAGGCTCTGTGCAGTTATGTGGAGGGTCAGTCAGTAATCCTCAAATATTACACTTGGGCCTGCTCTCACAGTCCTTACTTAGGCAAAACTCCCCATGAGGAGTTATGTGTAAATCAGGATGGCAGAGCTGAGCCCTTACAGGAATTTGCATACAGACCCATAACCAGAAACATGATAGCTGTGTTTACAGAGGTCAAAGGACATTGAGTAGGGACTGTGGAATCAGGCTTGCGGTTGACTCTGACATCCAGGCAGATTATTAATGTTACAACTAAGCTACTGCAAGGGGATCATTGTAGGAACAGTGAGTGATTAAAATATCTTCATCAGAACATACAAATGGGCTTTATCATATACTCCCCAAAATGGCTTTAATCTCATAATAATGGGAGAGGATATCTGCCAGTTAATACCCAGCATCTAGACAGGAAAAACACAATCTTTCAATGCCCATAAATGGCTAATTTTATTAGGCAAGGCTGGGAACACATTGACCTGGTTAAGGGTGATTCATGTTCTTTAGTGCATTAGGCATTCTTTATTAAAGGTGTCTTTTCCTCAATCTGCTTCATTGTTCTGTGACTAACAGGGAATCTCTGATTTCTGTTATTAATATGCCATCAGACCATATGTTCACCGACTCAGCCCATATGTATTTTTGAAAAGAACCACCTGTGACTAATTCGGCCTTCATGTAGTAGCGAGTAACATATGTCTTTTGGGGGGAGGGGTGTTTTGGAGGAGGTGAAAGGAGTTACAAGCTAGTTTTGGGTGGAGCCTTGGCCTCCCCAATTTCAGCCTCTCCCAAGTGTTTAACCCCCAAAGTTTTTGTGACGTCTGTTGAAATGAGCAAACGTAATCTGAAAAGAAAAATAACCTGGTTATTAAAATCTCCTGGTTCTGGAATCCATTGTTGTTGTTCTTCAGGCAATTCACCGTCTGTGAATCTTACTTTGCAGAACATACTCCCACTGCACTTGAGCAGAATAATGGGATGATACTAGAACACATTTTAAAATAAATACTCCAGCTCAGCTGGCTCTCAGATCGGAATCTGGGTTTATGTTTACACTGGGCTCTTAGATAGTAATGACTCAGAAGGAGCTTTCCCACACAACCCTATCTCATCAATAATTCACAAATATAATAAATATTGGAATGTTTCTGGAGCCATTACAGCATGTTTGTCTGTTGATTGACTCGCAGTAACATCACATGGGCTGTTAGCGTCTCAATGGCAGGCTGTCCCAATTTCAGGAGAGGATCATCCATATGACCTTAATAACGGGTTTTCTTTTAAAAGGAGGAAATGAAACACAAAGAAGAAATTAAAACAATAATCAGAGTTTGATTAAAGCCCGCAAAAGCCAGGGAATTTGAAGTGAAACCTTTTCATCACCTCTTGTATCACATAATGTTATGTCTAGGCTTCACTGTGGTCTAGAAACAGAACATTGTGGGACCTGATATACCTTGTGCTCTGAAAACACCAGGCAGCATAGCATGATTTCTGCCTGTTATTTTAACTTTTGGGGTTAGTAAATACCTAAATGTGTCTGAGCTTGTGCAAGTCTGTATATTCCCACACATGATCCTGGTTTAAAAAAACCAAAACAAAAAAAAACCCTGAATGTATTTATTTAGAAGAAAAATTAGCAAGCCCTTTTTTAAAAAGGGGAAGATTCTTGTCTTAAAAGATTATTCTTTTTCTTGTGCATGGCAGTGTTTGTCTAGTGGATAAGACACTGGACTGGCACTCTGGAGATCCAGGATCTATACCTGGCTCTTCCCGTGACTTTCTTTGCAGCCTGAGTCAAGTCACTCTCCTTTCTGGCTTCTGTTTCCCCTCGCTTCCATTGTTTGTCTGTCTATTTAGATGGCAAGTTCTTTGGAGCAGGGGCTGCCATTTACTTTGTATTTGTGCTACATCTAATGCAATTGGCCTTTCGTGTTGTTTGGAGCCAGCAGGCGTGATTGTAACGCAAATAATCAAATGTAAAGAAAAAAAATTAAACCATAAGGTCATGTTAATGGACCTCTGCATTCCTAAACAAAATCCTGGGTTTGGAGGGCAGAGAGAGAAATTAGATTCAATGAAATGAATTTGTCAAGTGGAAAGGAGTGTTACCTTTCTGTGAAAGCTTAGTGCCAATAGCAAAAATATGACCCAGTGAAAGTCTGGAAGTAGATACTGTTTGCAGACACAGGAGAAACTCGTTGCTAAACGATTTCTGAAGCAGTGTTTCACGGGAATTGAAACCACATGCTTGTGTGGTTGGTGAGGTTTTGGTTTTTTTAATGGGAAAATGCTAATGCAAAACTTGTGGACAAACATATTTCCAGCAGAGTGTGTGTGTATATTTATATACAGTGTCTGTGTCAAGCTTCAGTGCTGCAGTCACGTTAAAAGATGGGCAATTTTCGTGCACTGTCAAAACACAAAAGTTCTGTCTAGAAAGGGTAACTGCAATACCCCAGGTGGTTTTTCACCTCCCTTCCATGCCCCAAGAGGGATCCTCACTTGCTTGGTGTACATGTGGTAAAGAACAGCCTCACCATCACCACCACCACCCCGGATTATTAATGCTACTTCTCGGGTGTTCAACGTGAAAGGCTGTGCAAATGGAAACCAAGGACTTTGAAACACCCCCCTCTGTCTGAGCAGTCTGTCTGGAGCTCACACAAAGCCTTTTTCCCCACTTCAAATGGAAAATCTTTCTCACTGGAGCCCCGGTATTTGACTGGCAAAACAATAATACTCCTTTTATGTATGTCAGACAGAGGCCTCCTCGGCATCACACAGGATGCTCTGACACTAATTCCTTTCCCTCGTTGAGGGAACTCACCAGGAGGTGCCCTTAGGGCATTGGCGTGTGTTTACCTGAAGTTTATGCCTTGCACAGGAGTGAGATTGTGCATCTAGGGACCAGGCCTGCATTTGATGGGGGATGGGCAAGCTGGCCGCCCTCAGTAGCACTGACAGAGCTGTAGTGTAGACAGTGGTCAGGTGTTTTCGCCTACCTGCCACAGTGGTAAAAAAACAAAGAGACCCCTGAGCCCTATGCCTCAGCTTCTACTTGTGCTACTACCAGTGGCGCTGCACTCACTGGGGATTTGGGGGGGTCTGTAAAATCCTACCGCAGACAAACCCACTGCATGGTAGTTGGGCACAACATTTAACTTCTCTGCCTCAATTCCATTGTCTGTAAAATGGGACAATCACTGTTGGGCAGGCTACCTAGTGTTACCAGATTTGCCCGTTACTTTGGGGTATGCTCATTTATTAGGGTTACTCTTCTGCGGGGGGTGGGGGGGGGTTCTATAATTCTATCAATGTACTGCATGTCACTTGTGTTCTCATACAGAGCTCTACTCCTCCCTTCTGCAGGTTCCCTCCCCGTGGAGCTATCCTGTAGGACCCAGGTTCCCCAGGGCTGGGTTCTTCAAGCTCCAGAATCAGGCAAACACACACACATTGACAGACAGTGTCCGAGAGGACCAGGTTATCAGCACTCCCAAGCTGACCCCTTCCCCCTGGGTCAGCAGGCTGGGTCAAGCAGCACTTCCAAACTGCAATCCTCATATGTCCCAGTTTCAGCACGTCCCTATCCCCACTTTCACGTTACAATTGTTCTGGTAGTAACCCACTTGATGAGCAAACCCCACAGGATTTTTGGGCGCTGCAGGGATCTTTAGCTTAGGTACGAGGAGCATAGAGTGAATGGGGAAGCCAAAAACCACCCACGAGGGGGACAGAGAGAGAGTGAGAGAAGCAACCAGCTTAACCATGAAAGTTATTATTGCCAGGTAATAACCATGCAAGGGGAGCCAAACAAACAAAACAGTTATAATATTAAATCTGACTTAAATTTGACTATAAAAGTCAGGTTTAGAAAACTATACCTGATCACAGAAGTCAGGGTCAGAAGGCTATACCGAGAGAGAGAGCTGGGTTCTCACCACTCCGTGAAGCTTGACTCCATCGGGGGTCCCAGGCGGTGGTGGTAGCTGAGGGTCCCAAGTGCTGGAGACTGGCAGAGCCCCCAGCACGATCAGTCAGGAGAAGATAAGTCCCAGTTGAACGGATGCAGGTTTTGGATCCAGGCATCAGAGCACCTACTTGAGCATAGGTAGCGGTTTTTGTAGGGAAAGAACAATGGTTCAAGGGAGAACACTAGGTTTGTTTATGGATAAACTGATGGCTCAAGGGAGTATAGCAAAGTTGTTTTGTTCAGGCTAGACAATAGGAACTGATCGTTCCTGGCTATGGGCAGTGTTCCTTTGAGGGAGCTCACAATGCAATTAGGCAGCTTCACTATTTTGGATACCAATAAAGGATTTATTACTAGAATTGGTCCGATAACTACTGAGCTGGGGATGTGCAGGCATGGGTTCATTAACATCTAGAGCAGAGATTCCCCATCATGCAGTGCTTTCCTGCTTTTCTGGTCCCAGAGTTCAGCGCAGTTCTTACCTTGGAATCTCTGCTCCCCATTCTGTATGTTAATGGAGATGCCTCCCTGTTCCATCTTTGATGCAAATGAGGCTAGGGGCATTTCCATAATCCTGTCACCCTTGTCCGGAGGGGTTTAGGTGTGTCTTCCACTGCCTTTTCATTGCTTTTTGTAACTCTTTCTTCTGATCGGCTTTGGTTCAAGCAGAGGCTGCAGTGGGGGGCCTTTCGTGAGTCAGACAGTCCGGATACTGCACCCTGGTTTCCCAAGAACACAGAGATGATAGGTAACATGAGTGCATGACTCCGCTACATTTCCTCATGCTGACTACGAATAGTCCTACTGAAATTAAAGGAGTGCCCGGGAGCAAGGTATCGCAGTGTATGTAAGGAGTCTGGGCCCAGATCTGCAAAAGTGTTTAGGCTCCTAACTTCCATTCATTTCAATGGAGCTTAAAAACCTAAATACCTGAGACTCTGGACCCTGGCCCTTAATTATCATTTGTAAAGCACTTTGAGAGCCTTTAATGATACTTTGTACCTTTCATCCAAGTAGTAGACAACTTGGGGCCCTTTCATCCATCTGCCAAATGAAATTTGACCTATAAATAAAGGTAATTGCTCCTTTTTTATATTATTCAGGTCACAAAGGCTCTGATTCAGCAAAGTGCTTAAGCACATGCTTAATTTTAAGCACATTGACTTCAAAGTCCATTGAAATCCATGGAAAGACTCCTATGGATGTCAGTGGACTTTAGATGGGCCTTGAGCTTAAAAATTAAGCATGTATTTAAGTGCTGTACTGAATCAGTGCCTGAATTCAGTGGAATTCCCCTTTGCTTCAGGTATAGTCCCTTTCTGGGCTGACTTCTTTTGTTTATCGTTTCCATTACCCCTGCAGTCCTGTTGTGAAAGTACTGAAGTTGTAAACGCCATTAGTAGAGTGTGTGTGTGTGTATGTGCGTGTGTGTGATTCGCAAGCGGCAAAAAGCAAGAGCCTCAAACACAACTCGAAAAGCAGAATGATGGAAGTCAAGTGAAGATGCATTTCAGAAAGCACCTTAGACAGCACGATTCAGAATCTGAAAGAAGAATGGGAAGCTCTGATTTAACAGGCTCCTTCTTTCTTCTTTCATTAGACAGGTAAGGGGTGGAGTGTAGTTGCTGTCCTTAGTCAGAACCAAGTCCCTGCTCCCCCGACACACTAATTTTCTAAGGCCTTCTCTACACACAAGTTGAACTGCTTTCACTATACCAGTGTGCAACTCCCCTAGTGTGAACACAATTATGACCAACATGGAAGTGCTTATACAGGGACAGCTTATTTCTGTATGGACACGGGAACATGCTACACTAGTATAAGGCACCTTTCTACCCATATAATTACATCCACATTAGGGATTGTACCAGTATAATCATTTGAGTTAAAAAATCACACCCCTAAATGACTCTGTTTATGAACCATCCTTTAGACTTTAATAGAAAATTATATGCCCGCTACGGATTTCTATAGAGAGTTTTATAAACCCACTAAAAAGATCCTCCTGTTACATTTTAAAGATTTGTAGAGTAACATGTAATGAATCTATATCAAACCAAAATGGTTTAATCCCTGGTAAAATCTACAGGACTTTTCCACCGGAGTGTCTGTAAGAGACAGGCAGGCAGCTAGAAGAATTGTTTTGATCACCAGTGCTAACCACCCTAACTGGTGTTTTCTATTCAAGGACAGTATCCTTTAACGGGGGCATTCTTAAATGTCATGCCCTGAGCAAGAGACAGAGATATTTCAAGGTCCCCTCCACTAGTGATCTCATGTCTTCACCAAAGAAACCTTAATTATGATGATTTATAACACTGACTGAGACAGCCCATAACCATTTCTGTAGCCACTCCTCACAGCACAAGCTGGGTTCCCAGCTTTCCCTTCCTATCTTGTCCTTTGTTGGTCAATGTTTACATCAGACAGGCTTCCAAAAGTGGCAGTCAGAGCAAAGGGAGGAGCAGGGTTTTGGTTTTCGGGATGAGCACCAAAAATAAAACCTTTGCTGAGAGCCAGCCAGCACTGGGAATCTTCAAAAGAAATCCCACCCACACCCACACCAAGGGACTTTCTTGGGTGAAAAATTTAAGATTGTTACAAAGGCAGAAGATGCAACTTGATAATAGATGCTTTGCTCTTTTTTATGCTGGTGTAAAACTAGAGTAATCCCAGTGATCTATTAATTACTTTGGATTTACACTGATATGAGAGCAGAATCTGGCTCAGAGGTGAAACCATTAAAAATCAGGAGTGACCCCCCCTTCCGCCGCATTGAGGTCAATAAGGCTATTCTCTGCTGTAAAGAGAATCTGGCCCACAGTCTAATTGAGAAGTCACGCACATGTTGTCCACATACTTTGCCTATTCGCTACCACCAAGATGTGCACTTGGGCACAGCCTCCATGTCGATAAGTGGGTAGAGTTTTGTGGCAACCACTCAGATGGCATCCCTGCTCCTCCAGATTCAAAAGTAGCTAAACAACAGTTCTGTCTACTAAACGTACGTGACAGAATGGCCCTTTGGAATGAGCATTTTCTGCCACCTGTACATATGCCCCCATTAGATGAACAGAAATTCAATCAATTGTCATGCTGAGAACTTGTGCCGGTGCATGTGAACGAAACAGAAACATTTGATTTGAGACGGCTGAGTGGGGAGGCTGCGTGGCCTAGATTGTCCTTTGTCGGTGGAGGCCAAAGAGATGAGTTTTTTCAAGATTTCCAGTGCAGAATTTTACCCATTCATTAAATCTGCTGCAAAGTGCTGATTTGGAATAGTCCTCAGGAGTGAAAATTATCAGTATTTAATTTTCAGCTTAACAGCTGAGCTCATGTAAAGAGAAAGGACCTGATTCTGATCTTAATTAACGTGAAAGTCAGGAAAGTCTCCGTTAAAGATAACAGATAACTGGTGTAAGCAAGATGAGAATCGGGCCCAGGGAGTCTTTTTTTTTTTTTAACCACTCTCTTTAGCATGAATAAAACCATCCTTCTTGATTTTTTCCATATTAAAGGAATCCAATTTCTTCTCACTTAAATGAAAAAAATCTGGTTAATTGTTGTAAGCTGAATAATCAGTTCCTAGTTCCTTGACCTGGTGTTGTACAAATCGCAGCTGGAGTTTCACTGAAGTGAATGGGATTCAGGAGTGAAACAGACCTCTGTTTGTGCCAAATAAGATTTAAACTATTGGGCCCTAGAAATCAGCAAGTAATGACTTCTCAGATGGAACTGGCAAGCAGTCAACCATTTGCAGTTGCTGTCGCACTCCAGGAAGAAGCAGTCAGCCAGATAGGTCCAAAATGTCCTATTCTTGCACAGCTACTTCTCAAAGACTAGTGAATACCATATAGTCCATAGTGCATACATAACACGTGTGTGTTCCTTTGGTCTGTAAAGCGCAGCTGTAGCCAGGCAGTTATTTTTTCCCCTCTGTGATTAGGTTACACAGCTGTGACAAACAGATGTGTGTATGTCATGCCCAGAATAATTCCTCTAAGCATGTGCTTTTCCCAAGGATGCCATCATCGTGTTAGCCAATATGTTGATGCCTGCCTAAAGATTCTCCCCTTGCAAGCAACTGTAGAGCCCTGGGCTATTTGGAAAGGTCAATGGGTAGTAAAGTATTCTCCCTATGCTGCGTATGGACTTTGATTCTCCGCTACCCTCATGTTCAAAGTATTCCCACCAGTAAGGCTCTAGGTCTTGATTCACCACCACCCCAACATTCAGAAGTGCCCGCCCCAACCACAGACCTTGAAGCACCATCAGCTAGCTTAAGAAATACCCACCTGCCAGAACCCATAGTTCTTGATCTTCTGTGTCTCCATGTTCAGAGCTACCTACCTACCCAATTCCCTCCCAGACTTTTATTCCATCTGCCTCCACCATCCTCGAGGCCTAGACACACAAGCACATGAGTGCCCACAATTTTTTAAAAATCTGTGCAGCCAATTTCCAAATTAATGTTTGAAGAAAAGCATGAATGTTTGCATATGGTGTCAGGACAAGATAAGTGTCTATGGAATTAAGAAACAGCTGTTCCTGGCAAACTGCCCCTATCAGTCTCATTGAGAGGAGAGGCAGGTAACCTGTTTTCATCAGACTCTGGAATTCCTTTTAAACCACTCAGGCATATTAACAACAATAAAATAAAATAAGTGTTTTTATTAGCCTGTAGGAATAGCTTGTTGGTTTGGATCCAAAACACAGGATTAAATTGTTCTAACACATAAGGTACCGTGGTGAGGACGGCACGTTTCTACAAACAACACCTGGTAGAAGGAATTACAAACAATGCTGAATTCCTGCCAATATAAAGATTTTCTGAGGTCACTGGCCATGCAGAACTAGTCCTGATGGGGGTTTTAATCGAGCTCAGGGCCAGATTTGCAAGTACTCAGCACCGGCAAGGTAGGGGTCAGATTTTCAAAAGAGCTCAGTGCCCCACAGGCAGAGCACTTCTGAAAATCTAGCTCATAATGTTTAGTACAGAAATATCTACCTTGATGGTGCCACAAATGGTTCTCTTACTGCACCAAGCATGAGAAGACCTCAAGTCATTGGAAGCAGCCTTGCAGCACTCCTCACTATCCACCTTCCCACCGTCATGAGTTAAACCAGAAATCATGAGTCTTAGCCTTACCCTAGCTTGTCTGGTGTTTTTCAGTTTAGGTTCAACCACTCACGTTACTTTGTGTCATTCCCTTCCACTTCCTTTCATTTTCTTTCCTCCTTCTTTCTTCCCTTTATTTTTTAAAGTTGTTATAATTATTTTAAAGGTAGCGCCTAAAGAAAACAAAGAAATAAATGAAAGTCAATTTCCCTGTCCCCCAAGCATTATCCTTGTTATTATTGATTATTTGTAGCTCATGGGATCCAGGCCTTCTTGTACTAGGCACTGTGCAAACACATGGAAAAAAAGCCAGTCTCTCCATAGGTTGCAGCAGCAGCAGCCTTTCCTTGCAGGGCTGGCTATAAGACTTTGGTCCCATCCATGTGTCCCAGTAAAAGAGGTCCCCATCCATCCCATTCCTCCTCACCAGGAATGCCTTCCCTCTCTAACTAGACACAGCTCTGATTTGCTCAGCTGACAGCAGACCCACAAACTGGGGACCCATTACATATTGGACAGAGGGAGGACATGATTGATTGCAGGTTTTCTGGCTCTGTCTCCCTATGCAGCTGACCCTGCCTCCTGCACAGTGGAAGCAATCAGAGCAAGTGAGAAAGACCTCCTGATAGCCAATCCCGGAAGTTGGAGTGTAACTCACATACAGTTTAAACATCCCCGGCATTTGTGGATGGGACTTTGGCACCAGCATCATATACAAAAAGTGTGTTTCATTTCCATCAGTTTCTAGCACGCAGCTGCAGTGCAAAGCTGGTTGCTACTCACAAGGGGATTGGCTTGTTCCCATCACATTCTGTCCTATATTAGCTACCCGGCTACTGGGGCAGAGTGGAACTGACAATGCTCATATGCTGGAAGAGGATGCCCATTATCAGTTTGCCAGATTTGATATATAGGAAGAAACCACTCCAAACACCCTCATGCTTTAGTAAAAGGATGGAGCTGGATCTCAGCTTCCTGGCTTCTGTTTTACAATGGGCTGGACTAAACCCCAGACACCTGTGAATTGTGGGAAAGTCTGGTTCTGAACCTTGTGGCTTGGACTACTCTTTAATTATAGGTCACAAGCAGAGTTGGTTGGAAAATCTTATATATTCTCTGTGACAAATGTCCACTTCGTTCAAGATTTTTCAGACAACATTTTGAGTTTTTTGGCTAAACAAACCCTGAAAAATATTTGGTTGCCAATATTTTGGTTTTTTCCACATTTTTCTCTTCCTTCCCCCCTTTTTCCTAGTGGAAAAGTGAGCGAAAACTGAAAATTCATAATTGTTTGCATTTTTTTGTTCAAAAAGAATGAAAAATTTGAACAGAAACAAAACTTGTCCACAAACATTTTCATTTTGGTTAAAAAGCCATTTTTCATCAATGAACATTTTTCACGCAAAAATATTTTAACTGTCTTCTGTCAGAAAGTTAAAGTGGTCCACACTAAAATGTCTGTTTTGCTAACATACAGACCCCAGGAATATCTGCAGCTTTTCACTATGCTTAGGACTGGAAAGAGCTGTTATATCCCAGATTCCACTGCCTCGTGGACAAATGCTGACCTTTAAATGAGGATGTGCTTTTCAGGGAGATGTTACTGGGACGTGAAGGGTGTGGAGGCAGATTTTACAACACGTCAGTGGAAAAAAATTCCAAGGCCAACAGACTTAAGCAATGGTACTTCCTGCACATCCAAACAACAGTGAGGATAACCACCTCAGGGAATTCATGATGCAGAAGAGCTCATCTGCAGGAGGAAACAAGGAAGCCAAAGAGTCAGTGCTCCTAAGTGGCTGCCCCAAAGCCCACCGAAGTCAGTATTTGATTATTAAAATTATTATTTATTATTTGTATTACAGTAGCAACAAGTGACGCCCTCCCACCCTAGCTGAGATACAAACCCATTGTGCTAGAGGCTGTACAAAAACAGAACAGGAGACAGTCCCTTCCCCAGAGAGTTTAGCGTCTAAGGCAGTGGCTCTTGACCTTTCCAGACTACTGTACCCCTTGCAGGAGTCTGATTTCTCTTGCGTACCCCCAAGTTTCACCTCACTTAAAAACTACTTGCTTACAAAATCAGACATGAAAATACTAAAGTGTTACAGCCACACTATTATTGAAAAATTGCTGACTTTCTCACTTTTACCATAGAATTATAAAATAAATCAGTTGGGAGAAATATTATACTTACATTTCAGTTTATAGTGTTGGATCATATTAAAGAAGTTCTGTATTAAAATCACAAATGAGTTTGATTCCCCATAGTTTAAATTCCAGGGTATTACTAATTAAGAGGTCTCTTGGGTTTTGGTACTGTTTCTCTCCCTCTATGTGTGAAACTTGCAAGCTGCTAATTGTGTTAGTACATTCTAAGACAGAATCTGTTCTCAAAGCAATTCACAGAGACTCAAAGCAATACTCTAACAACAGAAACAGCACCCAGAGACTCCCCGCCCTTTTGTTGTATTAACAATTGTGATTAAAATAGAGATAGAGGATGTATGTGGACGGATGCTTGGTGTGGATAACAACTGAATGATCAGGGAGGTGCCAGCCTAAGAATCCAGTGTCCATCGGCTGAAGAAGGCGTCAAGTGGAAATAACCAGAGGACCCCCGGAGGGCAGACTGGAATCCACCCAACAGCCTCAAGAATGGGAGAACCAAAGAACAAGATAACTTCTTGGAGCCGTCAGGAATGTGCTATCTGCTGATTGATTCAGCAACAGCATGATGAAGCAATTCCCATAGACTGGCATAGGAAGAAATTCCTATAAAAATAGACTCTTAAAAAGTGAGAACTTTGGGGTCTGATTCTGCAAACCAACTTCCAGGAGCATCAGATGAGCATCTGACAAGGCCCTGCTCCCTCCTCATGTCCAGGCCACCTGGCCAGTGGCTTGGCATGAGCAACTCTAAGGCTGGTAACTATGATGACAACCTTGCAGAACCTGTGTGTGTGTGTGTGTGTGAATGTGTGAATGTGTGAATAAATATGAGATTGAATGGAATGTTATAGCTATAACTAACTGCTTACTATGATAACAACCTTGCAGAACCTGTGTGTGTGTATATGAATGAATGAGTGAATAAAGATGAGATTGAATGGAATGTTACAGCTGTAACTAACTGCTTACTATGATTCTTTCTGTATTCACAATAAATGTGGTATTTTGCCTTTTTCCCTTTAATAAGATCCTGCTGGTTTTTAATTTATTGGTATAACAATAGTATACAGAGCAGTATAAACCAGTCATTGTCTGTATGAAATTTTAGTTTGCACAGACTTTGCTCATGCTTTTTATGTAGCTTGTTGTAAAGCTAGGCAAATATCTAGATGAGTTAACGTCCCCCCTGGAAGACTTCTGAGTACCCTCAGGGGCACACATACCCCTAGCTGAGAACCACTGGTCTAAGGCCTAGTCTGCACTAGTGGCAGTGTGTAGGGTACATGTAGCTACAAAAAGCAGGCTGCATCCACACTGCCATGTACATCTACAAGCAGCAGCGAAAGGCTCTGGCACGGGGGAGGCAACAGGACACTACACTGCTATTTTTAGTCACCTAAGCAATGCTTCACCGTCTACAGGGCTGTTTATACCCCTGCTGGGGAGCATACCGTGTATGTACTCTACATGCCACCATAAATGTAGACATAACCTAAATAGACGAGACCAGTGAAGGATTTGGGGGATAGGATATAAGTCACTGGCATTCATTGCAAATAGGGTGACATTCTTGTACTGTTACGACTGTTTCCCACTACGTTGCTCATGTAGGGCCTGATCCAAAGCCCAGTGAAGTCAATCAAAGTCTTTCCATGCTGGTACTCAGCAGACCTCTAGCTGATGTGTGTTTATTAAGCTATTCCTCCAGTCTGTCAGTCATCGCACACAGCACTGAAATAAGCAAGAATTCTGGTTTCCAACCACTTCCAGCTCAATATAAATGCAGCCAAGAGACAGAGGAGGAATGGAGAGAGGTGCTCGCATGAGTGCACTGAGTTGGTAAGTCTAATTTTAGGCCTGGCATCCTTGATTGGTGTCCCTTAGCTTTTCCCTTCAGCTTCAGTATTCTAACTTTGTAACTGTGCGGAGGCCCTGCATAAGGATTCTACATTTCTCTGATTCCAGGGGCCTTCAGCTTTGCAAACTAGAGATTACTAAAGCAGCTGCGAAACTGAAACTCGAGCCGTGTCCAAGGCTGACCGGTTTCCCCTGAATTAAAGTCATTTGTTTCCTAAATTGTTTATTTCTATATCACTATAGTATGTAAAATGGCTCGACACCATCCAAACTATCCATGTAAAATGGTGTGTACAAATCCCCAAAGTCCCTGTTACTGAAGGTTACACAGGAGGTAACAATTAACTTTAATGCCATTGTGTGTCCTTCTCTTGGGTTTAATTGTCGTTGGCACCCTTTCATCTAAGAGAGACAGTGGGAATTGCAGCCTATGCTGTAGATGGTTTGCAATCTCTCATGTGACTGAATAGTCCAATCCGAGATTTGCATGATCTTTGGCAATTATTACAGATGTATGTAATTCTTGGTTGGGAGCTGCTTGCTTCCTATGGGCTCTTTTCTCTTCAAGCTGTAGGAGCCAGCTCTTGTCATGGACTTTAATATTGTTAGATCAGCTACTAAACTCTTTGGTTTGGGGACATCATAAGTTTTCCTCTAAAGGGTTAAAAAAAATCCCATTGAAGGGGAAAAAGTAACAGCCATCCTTAACAATAATATATTTAAACACCAAGATAAAAATTCTCTCTAGGAAATCTGACATCTTGGTATTCCACCAACATTATAATGGATGGCTTTCTCCTTTTAAATGCCTCAGCATTAAAATTTAATGAACAAGGCATACTCCCATTGTAAACTCTTCTTTTTTCTCCTTGACAGATTGGATGCTTAGTTTGGATTTGTTAACATGGCTAGCTATAAAAATGTCTGCTTCAAGCGAACTGATGGATACTGTTTTGGGAAAACTGGACTTTTGATGCCATAATTGATTTCCATGGCAGAATAAGTTCCCATTTTCTCACTCCGAAGAAATTAACATGAAACAATATGTACAGCAGCATGATAAACTGATGTCCCCTTTTATTAAACTGGAATTTAAGTTTAGATGGAAGTAGAGAGAAACTCAAGCTTCAGAATTCCAAACTAGATATGGTTTATCACAGTGCATAGCTTGGGGATGTCCCAATCTGGAGATCTGACCTTCTTAATTAAAATGACAGAGTTCATTTGCAAAATTTTTGCTCCAGGTTCAGCTCTTTGAAGCACTTCCCACCCCCTAATCCTCTGCCCTACACACACATGCATGTGAATGCGCAAAGGCAGCAGTATTTGGGATCTGAGGTTTACCTGAGGTTTTCATTAAGGTCCATACGTCTGAAGAGAGGATAACCATTGTCAGTCTATATCCTTGCTTTGCAAGGTAAGCACAGCAATGTGTAAGTGTTTGCCAACTCTCGGGAATTTATCATGAGTCTGGGTACTTTTTTTAACATCCCAGCTTCTGGTTTCATGCGATTAATGTGAGAATCTCAGTTTACAAATAAAAATATTAAGTTTCTAGCCCTTACGCTGTAGAAAAAAGCTTGAGAGCATGAACCCAAATGGCTACGTTAGTGTGCTAATAATCTCCCCCAGACGCGCACATTCAGTATTTTTAAAATCTCGTGGTTTTTAGACCAATCTTATGATTTTTTGGGTCTGACTCGACATTTTTCACTGTTTGGGGTTGGCAGTACTGAGCTTGTCTCTGCTACAGCCTTTGCTGGCATAGCTATACCAGCAAAGCCCCTTAGTGGAGACGCAGGATATACTGGCAAAAGAAGTTCTTCTACCAGCATATACCACCTCCCTGAACTGCTCGCTATGCTGAGAAAAGCGCTCTTCTGTTGGTGCAGTTGTGTCTACACCAGCTGGAGCTATGATTTTTTGACATTTCTAGCCAATGCAGCTGTGCTGGAAAACTTTGCAGGGTAAGCCACGGCGAATTGCCACCGAGATCCTGTCTATCTTTGTACTTCATGAACGAACACTTGATCATAGCTGGGTGGGTTTTTTGACTGACTGATCCTTTCAGGTCTAGAGCACCTAATGAATAACTATGAGGTTAGTAGTTACAGGCAGACAAAGAAAGTGATTCAATACAGTATGGGAAATTCCTGCAGAAGACTGTACTGAAGAAGGGTATTCACCACTTCTTTTGCATTGTTTCCTTAACCTAATTGCTGTCATTACCCTTCACTCATAAACAGAGCTACAACACATTCTGATAAACCTTTTACCGGATCAGATTAGGGCAACAGACAACCCTTTGAAAGGTAAAAGCACTACGTTCTTCTGAAAGAGAAAAAGTAAACCACAGATAGACTGAAGAAACTTATGCAACATCACAGCAAACATTTCCTAATTTACTGCAATGCCAGATGATGATTCACCATGGAGTTCCTGTTGCATAACCCTCCCCAGGGCTTAGAGAAGGGTGAAACTAGAAGACCAAAGGTCTAGAACTGGGCTTTCAGTGACATTTATATTTAGGCAAAAATATCCAAAATTAGGTTGAACTTTCAGTAGGAAAGTGTGAGTTCTGCTCTGACAAGATTGGGAGGACTAGTGCAGTAGGGTTTTGTTTCAAAAGTGATAAACTACTGAGTGGGTCAGAGTCTGATCTCAGTTGCACTGGTGTACATCTTGAGTGACTCCGCTGACTTCAGTGGACTTCCATTGGATTTACACTGGCCTAACTGTGATCAGAATCTGGCCCATTTTGGCCTGGATCATTTCTAGGCCTAACACCTCTGCAGCATGGGTAAGAACCTTTGTGTGTCTGTGTAGGGTTACCTGGATCTTAGCTATGGGTGCCTGAGGCAGGGCTAGATGCTCTCCCTGGGGAGAGAGTGAAAGAGGGGGGGAAGGCAAATCCATGGCTCAGCCCCCCACGCCCCACACACCTGGTGCTGATTAATGAATCTGGCTGGATACATGGCGGGGAAGGGGAGAAGGGAGAGAGTAAAGTGCACCCTGAAAAGAGCTTAAACAAATGATTCCATTTTCTCAGTACCTCTAGGACATCAGAGGTGATGACTGCCCTCTTCACCTTGAATGGTCTCTTGGTGTTAACTCCTTATCTGTTCCACCTTGTATTTAGCTGTGACACTCTCAGTACCTTTCCCAGACCTGAAGAAGAGCTCTGTGTAAGCCCTAGGTTGTCCTGGGAGGTGTTGTATAGCTACCCACCGCCCCTTACTCCAGACTGTCTTTAAAAGGTACAGTCTAGCCCTTTATTCATTAGAATACAGGCTTGTATTTCACAATATGTGCAAATATGTGATTGGTGAATACAGCACATACACATGGAAACACCATGTCAAAGGCTCCATGCACTATTAGAACAAGTCACCAGACATTTTGCTATATTGATTTAGGCTAACATGGTTTTAGAGGCAATCGCATGTGTGTCATACAGGTCCAGAAATTATCTGGGTCAAATTCTGCTCTGTGTTGCGTTGGTGTCAATCAAGTCAGCTCCACTGATTTCTAGGTAATACTGGTGTAATTTGTTCCCTGTGTTCACAGAGTGTAAATTTCTTTTGCTCAGACTGAACAAATCATTCTGAGGATGGATCGGATGTTACTTGTTTTAAATGTCTCAATCTCCGCTGTGTTGCTGGTCATCTCACTTAAGGTGATGTGTGACATGGCCCCAGGGGTGAAAGTACTATAAAAGGCTTACTGGAATAGGGGCCAGGCTCCGGGCCCCATAAGGGGCGGGTCCTCGGGCAAAAGGGGCAGGGCTGGGGGTCAGCCTTCCCCAGCCAGCCCTTCTGCGCTGCCTGGCCCGCACCACTTGGGGCTCTGGAGGTGATTTAAAGGGCCTGGGTCCCCAACCACTGCCGTGATAGCGGCAGCGGCCAGGAGCCCCAGGCCCTTGTAAATCACTGGGCCCTGGGGCAGCTGCCCCTTTTCCCCACCAACGCGGGGAGGGAAAGGGGCAGTGACGCAGCGCTTTAACGTTGGCTGTGTACGGGTCGGTACCGGCGGCCACTTCTTACCGGTACGCCGTACTGGCCCACTTTCACCTCTGCATGGCCCAGATGAGCTTCGTTTGCCAATTCCTTGGGCAAATAATACCTTTGATGAGTGATCTCCTTGAACAAATACTCTTTTTAATAGTGAAGGCTGCTAGTTGGCAAAACCTCAGCTCCACAGGTGCTTAATCCTGACTCAGGAGATATGTTTGTCTCCTCCCTGCAGCTGGGGAAGGCTAGATCTGTCTCCCAGCCCTGCATCCTGCACCTTCTTCCTCCACTCAGGGATATCCTCTGCATACCCTAGCCTTATAGAAGGGGCCAATACTGATGCTCCAGAGGCCTCCATTGAGCATATCACCGGGATAACCAGCACAGGGAAGTGGGCTTTCTCCCTTGGGGATTGGCAACATTTGCTGTCAGAAGCTAGGAGAGTCTCAAAGCCAAAGAGATTTACAAGCTTAAAAACAGAAAGAGCAACTGAGGGCAATGTTGGTCAAAGGGAGAACACAGGGAGCGCCTTGCTAAGGTTAGTGAAACAAAAGTTTTGTGCAGAGACCACAAAGCCAGCGGGCAGCTGTCTGTGGGCGAGCAGGCGAGGCCTGACTCACAGCCTCATAACCCTTCTGACTGCAGCCGTGGGCTGGGAGTGGGGAGGAGAAGCAGCGCCAGGGCTTTATCCCTTTGAATCAGGATGAAAGAAAAGCAACACAAGGGGACAGAGAACAAAAACCCATCAACATAAAACACCCTCTTCCTCCTTGTGCCAACTGCACACTACAGAAGGCAGCCATGTAGCCACAGAAAAATGCATTTGCCAGCTGGCTGAGCCTGGTGTTGAATAGCTCTGACAGACAGAAGCTAAATGAATCAGACTGCAGATACCTTCTAATGAACACAGCTCAGAAGTTGTTATAGTAAGGGGAAGGGCATGATAGACAGGTAGGTAGCTAGGCAGATTAATAGATAGGTGGATAGGTATAGCGATGTTAGGTACGTAGCTAGATCAGTGTAGATGGACGTTGGGTTGATAGATAGCTAGGGTCTGGCAATGATAGATCAATAGATAGCTCTAGGGAGGATGGTGGTAGATGGATAGGCAGATAGATCAGGTAGCGACAGATGGGCAGAGGGATCCAGGTAGATAGATCTGGTGATGAAAGGGTAGATAACGTTTATCAATCAGTTTAAGATACTCAGATAGAGGATACCCTAGGAAAGTATAAACATATGCATATTAAAAATATATGTTGAAAGTCACAGCTCATACATGGCAAAGAGTCCTGGGGCACCTTATAGACGAACAGACGTACTGGAGCATAAGCTTTCGTGGGTGAATACCCACTTCGTCAGATGCATCCCACGAAAGCTTATGCTCCAATACGTCTGTTAGTCTATAAGGTGCACCAGGACTCTTTGCCGCTTTTACAGATCCAGACTAACACAGCTACCCCCTCTGATACTTGAGCGCATACATGGTGACTGATGTTCATTTTTTTTTTTCCAATTTCCTGGCCATTGAAAAGTTTTAACGAAAGAGTATAGTTTCCTTTTGGACAGAAGAGTGGGATGACATCACAGTTCATTTCAACGTATGAAGCCTTTTTAGAGTAATATGTGTGCAAACCTCATCTCTCCCTCCCTCCCTCCCCACCCAAGAAAAAACCCCGGCAACATTTTTTAATTGCAAATCTTAAGCTTAAAAAATATTCACAGGTTTTTCGGTGAGGGAAGAAACTATATTAAAATATTGCTGCAGGGCTGGGAGTTTTACATGCCAACCTTCAGCCTGAAGCAAATTTTTATGGCTTAGTTATAAAACACTGAATATAAGGGTTTCCAGTGGAAAAGTTGGCACCACTTTAACTGTAGTAACACTGGCGGGTGCAGCTATAATTACTTTGTTAACGTCAGCTGTGGCTCCAGAGATGGGAAACTGCCTGTTGTTCACTCCACATTCTGATGCAAGGAGGGAATATTTGCCTCCTCTGGAGAGTGTCTTCTTCCTCTGGTATCCTGTCATTTGCCATCTTTCATACCCCATTTTAAATGGATGCTGAGATTTCAGCTTTGTAAGACTGTCTGCATGCTATATTCAAAGTGTGGAACTGAATTGCTCTACTAACTTGTACATTAAGGTCCCAGTTCAGCAACACACTTAAGCACAGGTATAACTTGAAGAACATGCTTAACTCCTGTACTTAAGTGCTTTGCTGAACCAGGATAGAATTAAGCATGTGCTTAATTTTTTTCTTTTTAATTTGGGCCTGAGGCCTGGTTAAAACCCCTTTAAAATCAAAGGAAAGGCTCCCATTGATGTCAGATCAGGCTTTCTGACTCTGGTTTCGATTAGGCCCTTAGACTCTCTTTCCAGAGTTTAATTATTATTTCATCTTAATTCGTTAGGGTCCAGATTGTGCGACCTTTATTCACGCAGAGGCATCCCTGTGCTTTGAGTTGGGAATGGCTCAGCGAGAGTAAAGGTGGCACAGTTTGGCCCTTAACTCTTAAATAAAGAGTACTCATTGGCATACGTGACCAGCCAGTATCAGATACTAGGTTCTTGTGTTTTCTATTTTCTCTCTCTTAGCTGACCCAGCATACAGCACTCTCATATGTATTGTTCACTGAAAATGCAACAGCGTGTTGTCATAACAATCTATTAACAGCACTGAACTTCTGCAGAACTTAACCTCTTTTGTAGGAGATAACATCTGTCTTCTTTTCAAGGATAAAATAGCTTCCTTTCTGGTAACAGTGCATATAATGGTTCGTTTGCTTTTGCTTGACTGAGATGTCAAGTTGTCTTGACTATTAAGGAGAGGGGAAATGTCTTTGTTAGATGTTGCCGTTCTCCTTTTATCCTCTTTATGAAGGCCCCCAGCTTGCTCTAAACAAAATAAAGCTAGAGTATCATTTAAAAACAGAACCATTTTTAAATGCCTTTGATCTCCTCAACTTCCTGTTAAATATACAATCAGCTCTTTCTCTAGGTCCTTAAATATTGTAGGCTTGATTCTCCTCAGCCCTGGAATTTGTGTCGCCTGACAATCAGAGCAAAACGAGTGTAGAGTTGGGTATAAAATCTCTACCACTGATGTGAGTGAGTGAGGACTTCTGATTTTGCAGTATTTTTCTCTCCATTTACACAGATGTAAATAACACAGCTGGCTGAAAAATATTGAAAAATTTTCAAAAAGATTTGTCAACGTTTAGATTTTTTTTAGAAGTCGACCACTCTACAAGCTGGTTGAAAAACAGCAACATTTCTCACCAAACATTTTTGAAATATTTTTTGTAAAACCTTTTCATCAAAAAGCCTTGCTCAACTTCACCTTCCTCCTCTCCACTACCCCCATCCGCCCTCCTAACCACCTTCAAGCACCTTGAGTGTGTTTTCTGTCCCCATTGCCTTAACTCCCTGTCCTCCAGCTCTCTTGTCTATCCACCTCAGTCTGGCTTCTCCTCTCTCCCCTCAATCCTCATCAAGGTTCCCATTGGATAAACCTCAGGGCCTCTTCTCTGGGCTTTTTCACCTCTCAATTGCCTTCATCACAGTGGACTGTCCCTTTCTCTTGAGAACCTCCCCTGCCTGGGCATCTGTGACTCTGTACTGTTCCAACTTGCTCCCATAGGGCTTGTCTATACTTACAGTGCTGCTTCTCTCCCTTCTGTACTACTCTGGATTGTCAGGCTACTTGAAATCAACTGTATGCAGATGATAGTGCTCTTTGTATTATTGTGAAATAGATGTATTGGAAAATTAATTGAATGAGGACTTGGAAATTGATGGGCAAAGAAATGTAAATTCTCACTGAATTCAGCAAAAACAAAGTCACCTACTTTACCACAAACCATAAGAGGTTCAACTACAGTCTGTAACTGACATTGATAGAGAAGGTATTGCCATTGAGAGGAACTGGTATACCTTGGAGTGACCTTGGACACAGAACTAAGGTGATTTGGACCACAAGTCAGAAAGATGGCAGCCAAAGCAAAGAAGAGACTGAATCTTCTACTCTGTATTGCTGGCACCATTTGGATTCCTGTGTTAGGATACTGAGAAAAATGTCCTGTTCAATAGTTAATCCGATACTTGAATATGCCGCATCGGTCTGGTCGCATACTATTCTCAGTAACCTTGCAAAGATCAATGTTATGCAATCATCTGCCATTCACACGATAATTGATAAGTAAGATCTATTTCAACAACAATTTGTGAAGAAGAGTCTGATGTTCAACCTCATGAGAATCCTAGAAAAGAAAAGCTAATTTGGCATGGAAATCATCTTTGTTCCCTATCTGAACCTCATCACTGTTCAGGTCTGTTCAGAAATCAGAAAACCAAATCAAGGCTGAAACAATCACCTTGTTTCAAAAGGTAAGTAAAGACTATTGAAGAAGTGGAAGCATTTGATGATGATCAGACGGTAAAGTCCATGAAGAAGCTTGTATGCCCAGTAATTTCTCCACCTCAGCCTCTTTATTTTAATAAATGTCTCTCCTTGGAATACTGTCTCTGCTGGAATACTGTGTCCAGTTCTGGTGTCAACCATTCAAAAAGGATGTTAATAAATTGGAGAGGGTTCAGAAAAGAGCTACGAGAATGATTAAAGGATTAAAAAAAATGTGTAATAGTAATAGACTCAAGGAGCTCAATCTCTTAAATTTAACAAAAAAAAAGGTTAAGGGGTGATTTGACTGTAATGTATAAGTACCTACATGGGAAACAAATATTTGATAACATGCTTTTCAAACTAGCAGAAAAAGGTATAGGATGATCCAATGGCTGGAAGCTGAAGGTAGACAAATTCAGACTGGAAATCTGGAGTCAATTTTTAACAGTAAGGGTAATTAACGACTGGAACAATTTACTAAGGGTAATGGTGGATTCTCTTTCACTGGAAATTTTTCTGAAAGATCTGCTTTAGGAATTATTTTGGGGAAGGTCTATGTTTTATGGGAGGTCAGACTAGGTGATCACAGTGGTCCCTTCTGGCCTTGAAATCCATGAATCTCCCTTTTGGAGCCCTCCTCGGTGGAACACCCAAATTTGGCCACACTGAGAAAAACTAAAGAAAAGACCATTCAACAGTATCAGTCACAAGGCAAACAGATTCAGGTGTATGCTGATGGTTCAGCAGACAAACCCTTCAAGAATGATGATTATGGTGTCTTCATCCAGTGGCCAAATGGAGAGAGTACAAGAAAGATCATTGGTTCGGGATACATCAGTTCAGATTATATGACTGAAACGAAAGCTATGCTCACTGTACTGAACTAAATAAACAGAAAAAAGGAGAGATGGATGTTGTGATGTTTGTGACTCACAGGCAGTAATCCTCAGTTCCTTTCAAAGAAACCGGAATGCTGTCAACAATGCAGTGCATAAGGAGGCACAGAGGATCAGAAAGTGGGGCAATAAATTGGTTTTTCAGTGGATTCCATCACATTCTTGTATATGGACATGAGGTAGCAGATGATATGGCCAAAGTTTGAAGCTTGAACACTTGAGTTGGAATGACAATGGTTGAGGATATTGACACCTTTTCAAGGAAAATATTAGCTGAAATAAATGGTCCAAAGTTAAGATACCCTGATATTAAAGTAACATCCACAATCATGGGAGTGCAGATAGGGCACACTGCAGGAATGAAAATCAATATCGATGGGACCAAATAGTCTCTCTGGAAGATGTGTTGGGAGCAGGCGTCAACACCTGCCCATGCTTTTGAATGACACATTGGAAGGAAAGTTGTGCTCTTCGGGTTTGACACCTTGGATCGAACCCTTAAAAAGGCCCCTGTAAGAATTGTTTAATTCATTCTCGAATTTCATGGCCTGATATGATTATCATGGGAAAAGATGACAACTACAACCCCTTCCTCTGTGCATTCCTGAGCATCACATATCCCTTCAGTTCTTCACCTTCAGCCGTTGCAGCCCCTGCTTGAATCCCTCCTCTGGTTTCTTCTTCTTCATCCTCACCTCAGAAACTTTATGTAAGTCCACTCCTGTGTGCATCTTAGTCCTGGCCTCCACCTGCATCCCCTCGAGGGACCTAAGCTCTCATAGTGCACTCCTCTAAACATTTCTTTTGCCTGTTTCTCCCTCTCTTAGGGCATGACTACACTTGCAAATGTAGAGTGCTTTGAGTTAAACCAGCCTTCATAGAGTGCAGTAGGGAAAGTGCTGCAGTCTGTCCACACTGACAGTTGTCCACATTTGTGGCACTTGCAGCGGCATTGGGAGCGGTGCATTGTGGGCAGCTATCCCACAGAGCACCTCTTCCCATTCTGGCACTGTGGCTTGTGGGAAGGGGATGGTGGGTGAGGGACATTCTGGGCCCTGTGATGCATCAGTTCGCATCCCAGCAATCCCTCTGCTTCCGTCCACAATTGGCGCCATCTTTCAATGTTTTTTGTACTGCGCGCTCTGTCTTCCCTTTCGGTCTACGGGAATGGAGCCCGAACTGCTGAGGAATATGCTGACGAGTCTCGCCAACACATCATGTTTGGCAGTCGAGTTACTCCTTAAGATCCAGAGTGACAGTGAGCACTCCGACTATGATATCGACTCGTGTAATACACACAACACGAGATTGCTTGTGGCATTCACGGACATGCTCACCACCGTGGAACGCCGCTTCTGGGCTCGGGAAACAAGCCCTGAGGGGTGGGATCACATCGTCATGCACGTCTGGGATGACGAGCAGTGGCTGCAGAACTTTCAGATGAGAAAAGCCACTTTCATGGGACTGTGTGAGGAGCTCGCCCCCACCCTGCGGAGCAAGGACATGAGATTGAGAGCTGCCCTGACGGGGGAGAAGCGGGTGGCTATTGCAGTCTGGAAGCTGGCAACTCCAGACAGTTACCGATCGGTCGCTAACCAGTTTGGAGTGGGGAAGTCGACCATTGGAATCATGTTGATGCAAGTTTGCAGGGCCATTAATCACATCCTGCTCAGAAGAACCGTGTCTCTGGGTAACGTGCATGACATTGTGGCTGGCTTTGCACAAATGGGTTTCCCTAACTGTGGAGGGGTGATAGATGGGATGCATATTCCAGTTCTGGCACCAGCCCACCTAGCCTCCGAGTACATTAATCGGAAGGAGTATTTCTCTATGGTTCTCCAGGCGCTTGTGGATCACCGTGGGCATTTCATTGACATTAACGCAGGCTGGCCTGGAAAGGTGCATGATGCATGCATCTTTCGGAACACTGGCCTGTTCAGGAAGCTGCAAGCCGGGACTTTTTTCCCAGACCACAAGATCACCATAGGGGAAGCTGAAATGCCCATTGTGATCCTTGGAGATCCCGCTTACCCTTTAATGCCATGGCTCATGAAACTCTACACAGGGAGCCTTGACAGCAGCAAGGAGCTGTTCAACAACAGGCTGAGCCAGTGCAGAATGACTGTGGAGTGTGCTTTTGGCCGTTTAAAGGGCAGCTGGCGTTCTCTGTATGGGAAGCTGGACCTGGCCAATAACAGCATCCCCGCGGTTATATCCGCGTGCTGTACCCTCCATAACATTTGTGAAGGGAAGCGTGAAAGATTCACTTAGGCATGGAACTCGGAGGTTCAACACCTGGAAGCTGAATTTAAACAGCCAGAGAGCAGGGCTATTAGAGGGGTCCAGTGCGGGGCTGCAAGGATTAGGGATGCCTCAAGGGAGCAATTTGAGGCTGAAAGCCACCAGTGTAATGTCTGGTGCCCTGCACGGGAGTGAAGTGCAGTGGTTCCAATGTTAGTAGGAATCTGTGTTTGCTACGTATGATACACTGACTTGCAGTGCCTGTTGCTTTCCTGGGCTAAGGTATCTTTTACATTATGAAATAATAAAGAATGTTTTCAAAGCAAAAAAATCCATTTATTGAAAAGAAACACAACTGCTTGGGAAACAGCAAGGGGGTGGGGTGGGGAATGATGCAATCACGGGTTTGCGTATGTCCTGCTATCGTTCTCAGCCTTCCTATTTGGAGTGCTGTGCAATGAGTGCTGCACTTCAGGATGGCTACACTGCATGGTGATGGGGGTCGAGTGCAGTGGGTAAGAGTTGTAGTTTTCAGGGCTGGGTGGTGAAGCTACAGGTGTTGGAGGCAGCTGATGGCGATAAGAACCAGGATGTTAGGGAAAGTGGGTTGGAGGTGACATGGAGGCACAAGGAAAAGAGTTTTGGGACAAGGGCTGAAGGGGGGGGCGGGCACGGTAGTGCTCCGCCTGCATGGCTATAAGCGCCTGGATCGAGTCCATTTGGCACTCCATGATGCTTACCAGCCGCTCTGTGCTTTGGTGCCGGCGATCCGCATTCTGCTGGTGGACCCTCCTTTCACTCTCCCGCCATTCCTGCACTTTTTGATTTTCATTCAGGAAGTTCTGCATGACTTCATGCAGCATGTTCTCTTTGCTTCTATGTGGCCTCTTCCTGATTCTTTGCAGCCCCTCGGCTGGTGATAACATGGACGGCTGAGATCTCAAGGTTGCATCTGTAAAGGTAAAATGTAACACTTAACAGAAGCAGCATTGTTCACACCAGACAGAGCAATGATTCCCCTGTACTTAAGGAGGGCAAGCACAGCCTACACAATAGCATAATTTGCCCGTCTCAAAGTGAGCGCACATAACCCCCGGGAGTCCCAAGATGGTGAGTAAGCATGGGTCAAGGGGGACTGATTCTTTCATGGCTGTACTGTCCTCTGGGTTTCTGTGCCTTGGGAAGAGCCAACAGCTTCAGGGGGCCCCTATACTGAACACCGTCCCCACATTTTCCACAAGAGTTCATCCTGGAAGGTATCTCGCTGCTGAGGGTGACCTGGGAAGCAAGGGAGGGTCTTCTACTACAATGCGGCTTCTGCCCTGGCCCATATGCAGCTTGCCTGTGTGAAGCAATGGTCCCCCCACCCCTCACGGCACAGTGGCGCGGACATGTTAGCCTGACTGGGACAAGGACCGCAGTGGCTCTCCCACGAAACCTGTGCAAGCACATTGCCCAAGTTCTGGATGAGACCTTTGAAGAAATCACTGAGGCAGACTACCCCAATGTGCGAGAGCACATCAACGCCCTGTTCCACATCCAGGCATGCATGCAGTCCTAACCCTCCTCTCCCCAAGAGCCTGCACCCAATAACTTCCTTCCCAAAATAAAAGCCGCTTACCGGGAGCCTCCTCTGGTGTTTGTCCTTCCCCAAGCACCGGCCACTGTGACTGGCTACCTTCCTCCTGTCTTGAGAACAGCTCATCTAGGGGTGCAGGGGTGTCTTCCTCCTCCACAGCACCCTCGCTCCCGCTTTGCTCCTCCTCCTCCTGCCTTGTTGGACTGTGCTGTGAAGTGTCCATGGTGGTCCCCAGACTGGAAGTGGGGTCGTCCCCAAGTATCACGTCCAACTCTTTGTAAAAACGGCAGGTCGCAGGGGCAGCACCGGAACGGCTGTTTGCCTTGCGGGTTTTGCAGTAGGCATTCCGCAGCTCCTTCACTTTAACCCTGCACTGTAGTGCATCCCGGTCATGGCCCCTTTCCATCATGTCCCTTGATATCTGCCCGAAGGTATCGTAATTCCTATGGCTGCAGCACAGCTTGGACTGGACAGCTTCCTCCCCCAAAACACTGATGAGCTCCAGCACCTCGTCATTGCTCCATGCTGGGGATCGCCTGGCGCGTGGAGGCATGGTCACCTGGAAAGATTTGCTGAGAGCACTCCATGCCTGTCTGAGCAAACAGGAAGGGGATTTTCAAAATTCCCAGAGAATTTAAAGGGCTGGTCTGATGGTTGGTCACCTGAGGGCAGGGCAGTAGAGTTCAAAGTGATGACTGGAGTGGGTAGAACAGGCATTGTGGGACACTTCTGGAGCCCGATCAGAGCGCACTAATGGACCAGGGCGTCCACACTGGCGCCGCAGCGCTCGAGCGGGGGTGCATCAAATGTTATTCCACTCACCGAGGTGGAGTACCAGGAGCGCTCTAGCCACGGAGTCAGAGTACTCTACGTGCCTTGCCAGTGTGGACGCATTGTGAGTTAGAGCGCACTGGGCTGCTTTAATGTGCTCTAACTCACAAGTGTAGCCATGCCCTTAGTTTCACTCCTTTCACTCTGCCCCCTAAAATTAGAACAGTTGTCCTTTTCCCTACTGAGTGCACGCTTCCTCTCCTCTTTCAAATCACTCCAACAAACCTAGTTCCTAATACTCCATCAGCGATCAGCTTTGATGCTCTGCTCCCTCATGCAAATTCCTTTAATTGCTTAGGATACAAAAGGAGTTATTCTTACTAATCACATAGAACCACGGATGTGTGCGGTGCTTTACAGGCTCTCAGTAAGGCATGAACTCTTTCCTGAAGAGTTTATAATCTATATTGGAGATAAGTATAATGTTTTGTATTTCCAAAATGTTGATTGGTGGTCTCCGATGTTTAATGTTAATTACTCTGAAGAAAAATGGGTCATTGTCTCTTTAAGGTCTAACAACGCTATCATATGTAACATTTTAAGCAAGAGGGATGTTCACAGACAATGGAAAGCCACATAACGTTACTCCCTGCACAAATCAGATAAATTGTTCTGTAGACTTACTGACAGTAGAGACAAAAGACTTTTTCTCTCACGTTGTGGAAACAACATCTGGGAGGCTGTCTCTAAATCTCTTTCCTTCCCCCCTCCACCCCCACTTGAGGCCTCTCTTTGTTCAAATAGGAGGAGAGAGCACAGTTTCACATACCGCAGGTAGAGCTGAAATGTTCAAAGGCCTGAAGTAAATTGCAAGAGGGTAATGGATGCAAGTTGCAACATGACCATGCAAAAAGGGGGAATAGAATTTGTATATATTCTGCTACTCTGAAACCTATATATTATGTTGCGATTTGCCGTTAAAGTTATAGATCTCCTGGAGGGCCTTTGCGTAACTAGCTAAAGAATTATTTTTCAACTTCCTAAGTTTCCCTTCTTGCATCATATGTATTCTATGGCAGTGGTTCTAAACCAGGGGTACACATACCCCTGGGGGGTATGCAGAGGTGAGGTCTTTTAGGGGGTACCTCAACTCATCTAGGTATTCGCTTTGTTTTACAACAGGCTACATAAAAAGCACTAGCGAAGCCAGCACAAACCAAAATTTCATACAGATGATGACTTGTTTATACTGCTCTATATACTATACACTGAAATGTAAGTACAATATTTATATTCCAATTGATTTATTAAATAATTATATGTAAAAATGAGACAGTAAACATTTTTCAGTAATAGTGTGCTGTGATACTTTTGTATTTGTATGTCTGATTTTGTAAGCAAGTGGTTTTTCAGTGAGGTGAAACTTGGGATATGCAGGACAAATTAGACTCCTAAAAGGGGTACAGTAGTCTGGAAAGATTTGAGAGCGACTGTTCTCTGCAATACAAGCTGTATGGATAATGAGAAGAGACCCAACATATCAAAATTTACTGCATAGTAACATGCAACTCACCTCACCTGGAACCCGACAAAAGCAAAGATCAAAGGTCAAATTCTCAGATAATTTGCTGGTGTAAATCCGTTCAAATTAACATAACATAATATCCTGTTCTGCACTGTAGCAGTATTACACTGGTCCTCTGCTGCAAAGCTCCCATAAATCCAGAAGATACAACTGCTTTACAATTCTTCTTATGTGGGGGCACCCTCTGATGAAAACAAGATGCCAGCCATATTGGATCCTGTACTGCCATCCTCATGGTTCCATGGTTATCAGGGTAGGGGGAATGGCGCCCCTATACCCTGATAAACCCCAGCTGGTCTACTAGCCCCTTAGGGACCATTGGCAACAGGATGGAAATTAGAGCAGCTGTCCGATTTATGCCAAACTTTAAACCAGCACCCAGATGGCCTTAGGACAGAACTCAATAATGTTTGATTTAAACTCTCAAACCCCTCCCCCCAATGTTTGAGGTGCCAGAATTAGGCTATATGAGTCTTCCCCATCTCTCACCATGCCTTTCAATAAGATGGACTATATTTTAATGTCATACTTTAACCAGGAACCACTGGAAAATGAGTCCAATGACCGCTTATAGATACAACAATAATTCTGGACAGAAAAGGCTGTCCCTTAGCCCATCCTGTCTGCTAGGTCCAGTTAAATTTCCGTGACTGAACTCTCTTCTCTTAGGAATATTGGAATCTCTTTGGAAATTCACATTGATGTAAACCTGTGTACCTATAACCTGTTGTTGCAGTATACAAGCACAAAGAATTGTATAGGGACGAAGAGCTAACAATTTCAGATTTATTTGCCAAGCTTCAGTATATCCATGCTGGCCGAGGATCTACCCATATGGATCAGACTGCAGAACCAGGACCTAAGTCTTTTAAGATATACAGTATTTATGGATGTATTTGATGTTTTGTAAACATATGACAAAGACAGGTTTCAGAGTAGCAGCTGTGTTAGTCTGTATTCGCAAAAAGAAAAGGAGGACTTGTGGCACCTTAGAGACTAACAAATTTATTTAAGCATAAGCTTTCATGAGCCCAGCTTTCTAGCTACAATGTCTGCACTGGCTATTACAACCCATCATGTTCTATGTCATTACTTCTAGTATTTTGCTTACTTGGCTGAAGTTCACCAGGGTGGGTCATATTTTGCTTTTTGTGCCTTAAGCCACTAAAGATATGGTTTATGTAGCATTATGAGAGATACTGAAGTATATCAGTAGATATTAAATGTGAAAATACATGAGTAAACCAAGATGCTGTGGTCATTTAATGATAAAGTAATGCTCTGCCTTTTCATCTAAGGATCTCAAAATGTTTTACAAAGGTGGATAAATATTATAATGTTTGTTTGACTCCACTGGGCTTTGAATCAGGGCCTTAGACACAGAGGGTCTGATTGTATTTCACACTATGGTTCTGTTACCCCACTCAGCGGGCATAAATTACATTTTACTCAAAGTGAAAAGCTGCAAACATCTCTAGTACCTTGGTGGTAGGTGGGGAAAAAAAGAAACAGGGTTGATTTTGGATAAAAGGTACCTGTCAAATCAGCCAAGACTGTAGAAATAATTATGGTGATCACATGGGGATATATACTCAGTATTCAGCTTAATCATCTTTCCGTTTCAACTGCTCTAAGCCAGTTCTGCATGACTCAGTCAAATAACTGTTAGGTAACTAACGTTATCTTTTTCTACCCCCAACCCTCGCCACCCTTCCCAGTACCAGTAGCACTTGCATCAGCAGCCACAAAATAGATATCCTAGGGATGAACATAAGTGCTGATAGGTAAACAGGGGACAAGACTTTCTAAAAGAGGTGCCTAAAGGAAGGATTTTCAAAGACAGTTATAGAAGTATGGCACCTAACTCCCACTGAAAACATTTGTGCCTTTGGAAATCTCCCCAAGTCTATACTTAGGCACCTAAATCAGTGGTCTGATTTTTCAAAAGAGCTAAGCACCCAGTCCTCAGCTCCAATTGACTTCACTGGGACTTCATGTGCTTAAGTTCTTTGCTGGACAATAATAATACCTAGTGAAATTATATAGTGCTCTTCATCACCAGCTCTTAAACCACTTTAGAAAGGAGATCGGTGTCACCTCCATTTTACAGATCAGATGCTTCTCTGGGGATGGCAATCCCAGCCCCTTTCGAGAGTACTACATCCACGAGAAAAATGTCAACGTTTTAATGTCAATGTCAATGTCACCAGTCTGACATACTACGAGGAGCCCTGTAAACACGGACATGAAATGAGCATTTGAAACAATTAGGAAGTAGGCCTGTACCAAAACCATGTCTGAGCAGCCTGCAGCTTTGTGGAGGGTTTGAAATCCAGTGACAACTTTTGCTGTTTTACCCGTCTCTAAATAAAATGCTGCTGAGTATCACGGTTCAGTGGTGTTTGTATGGTACGATATGTTCAGCATTTTGTGCTTATTGAATCCTGCATATCAAGCAATGTATTCCTTAGCCTGCCCACCCCCACATCTCAATAATTCACTCCTTTCTCTGCGTCGCACCAGTTCCCACTGCAGCATTGCCAACTCCAGCCAGTTTATTGCGAGTCTCACACTGTTTGGTGTTTTTATTAGAGCCCCAGCTCCTGGAGCTATATAATTATGTCAGAATCTCAGCTTTCATTTCATTTCATCCCTCACGGGTGCAAAGACAAGCTGGGAAACACAAACCCTACAGGCTCAAAAACCAAAAGGCAAATAAAAAAGAACCTAAAATTAATTCGTTCTTTAAAATCTCATGATTTTCAAGTCAATCTCATGATATTCTGGGGGCTTGATTCGTGGGTTTTGAATCCTTTGGGCTGGTAATTCTGCCTTTGGTGTTCATATAAAGTAGAATCCCCCTTTTGCATATAGTGAATTTGACTTGTAGTCCATCTTGATTGTTTTTCCCTGTTCTGACAGACTGGAGATGCTTTGGTAGACCCTTCAAAGTGTGTCAGACATGTGATCAAAGAGCCTCACACAAAGGGCCTTATCTCTGTCCGAACAAACAAACAAAGAATAAACAACTCTCCTCCCCCCACAGAGCAGGAGTGTTTCCTTTGTAATCTCTGTCCCTTTCTGGGTAACTTCTATGCCTGTCACTTTTTCTCCTAAACAGGGGTTCATTTTAGGAAGGGAAGAGCAACTCCCCACAGAACTGCATCTTGTAATATAGAACACCCTAAAGGGGACTGACTGAAAAGTATTAAGGAGACCAGTGCATTTCCTCCTCCTCCCCCACTCAGAATTGCCTTGTGCTTAGGCGATCCTTATATTAATTACACCCAGCATGGTGGCATTCCCTCTGTGATTGTCCAATGAAGTGAGCTGTAGCTCACGAAAGCTTATGCTCTAATAAATTTGTTAGTCTCTAAGGTGCCACAAGTACTCCTGTTCTTTTTGTGGATACAGACTAACATGGCTGCTACTTTGAAACCTGTCAGCATGCTGTCGCTGGAATCCCAGCAGAAGTGAAGAGCTGAGGGATGGTAGTGGCGCAGCTTTTGATCTTAAAGAAGAAACTTTCTTCAGTTACACATTGAACTGTCAGCATGCAAAATCAACACTTGGGATTCTGCAGTGCTTGAAGAGTTGCTCCACAAAGACTAGCCAAGCAGGGCTTCTCCCACACATCCTCAAGTTGTTGTTCTTATCTAACCAAACTATGTATAAATATTGACATATTACTCATGGGCAAATCATTCTGTGCCACTCCTTTTTTGCTGCTATGACGAAGAGGAGCCTTGTTTGATATTAAGAAAACTGCCCTTCAAAGGCCAGAACATTTAAGATCAAAAGAGGTCAAATTAAAAAGGATGGTAAATGATTAAGTACACCTTTAAAATGCAAACATTTTTACTTGTGCTGCTTACTTGCATTTAGAGGAAAGAGTAAATAACACTAACTAAACTCTACTCTATGTACCTTAAAATCAGTAACAAAACTCCCATTGACTTCAGTCATACAGACTGAGACCTAAATCTTTCCTTTGTACATATGATAAACGTGCAAGAGAACCTGCGTTCTGCCCAATTCTAGCACAAATTGTTTATATAACAGATGGGCACGTAGGCGGCTTGGTTTTAATCTAGATCTGAATGTTCCCAAAGTTCAGGAGCGTTCAGTTCCAGTACTCTGGTCTGAGCCCCCATCGCTGGTATCTAAGATCGCAGCCAATTAGTAACACTGTCTCTGACAATATGTGTGATTTTTCAGTTAAAATATTCCCTGTGAATCTCCCTTGTGTACAAAAAATATTCCTTAAAGAGGTGTATTCTTGTACTGGAGTATCTGATATTCCAGCAGCTGTGGACAAGGTGGTATTGCAAAAGCAAGGCAGGGCCCCATTCATAAAGGAAAAAAATATTTACGTGTTAAAAAGCTTTTTAAAAGTTCAGTTGGATATAGAATGCCCCGTTCAAAAAAGAAAAGACTTAAACAGATGTGCCCTGGCAAGAAGGTGAGTATACAAACAGCAAGGAACAGAGAGGGAACAGGCACTCATAATAGGAGGCATGGGGAAAGAATCCCCCAGTTCAAATAAAATGTTTGCAGCTGGAATCCAGCTTGTGAGATACCTGTAATGAGCCTCTGTATTTTGAGCTTTCAAGCCTGGACATACTCCTTTTCTGGATATAGCTTCTTTGCCACATTACACACCACAGGAGACTCTCTCTCTCTCTCTCTCTATGTGGTCACATAAGCAGCAACTTCCATGCAACAGAAAAATAGGACTTTACAAATTAAAAAAGAAAGAAAAACTCATTGGTGGTGGTCTGCAACATTTTGAACAAGGAAATATGTGCACTAACAAAGAATGACAACATGTGGCCATTTGTGTGTAATATCTCAGCAGCTCTGGGTCTACAAGTGTTCACAGGAGGTGCAAGAGATGCCTCAGTGTGGGCCGGTGTGTTGAGTACGCCATCTCTGCACTACAATATCCTAAGGCACAATCAACCCCTTAAGCACCATCAGTCTCCATCTCTATACTGCCCATTCCATGGGTATGTCTACATTAGAGTTTTTACCTTAAAGATAATTAATTGCCCATTAAATCAAGGTTGTTAACACATTTGGAAAGATTGGTCTAGGCCCTCCCCAGACATTTGTGGTTTATGCTGGGGGTCAACCCCATGGGGCCTCCTCTGTCATGTGCAAAGCTCTCCCCTCTATTAAGAGTTGCTCAGAGAAAGCCATTTGCAGCGCACACAACATGTTTTATTGGTCCTACAAAACCCAGGCAACATGCTACAGATGAACACTATCTAATGGCACCGAATCTATTTACATATTACGCTCAGTCTCTGTGTGGGGAATGGTACATGCACAATCTGGTCAACACTAGGAGCAGTAAGAGTCTCAAGCATGCTCCACAAGGACAGAATCTTAGAATCATAGAATATCAGGGTTGGAAGGGACCTCAGGAGGTCATCTAGTCCAACCCCCTGCTCAAAGCAGGACCAATCCCCAACTAAATCATCTTCGGACATTTTAGCTGCTAAAATAGAAATCTCTACTTAGAATGTGCAAACTGCGAGTTTTCTAAAGCTTATAACTTGATCACACTTGGGTGGATTTTCATAGGGATGGCAAAAGGATCATCCCTGAACCAAAGCCCCCTCACCCCCACCTAATTTCAAGTCACTGCTCCAAACCACAGGGAGGTGGGCCTGCTAGAGCTTCTCAAGGCCACCAGAATTTTTTTTAACATGGACAAAACAATATATTTTCCCCTAACTTCATTCTCTGAAGTGGCCGTGCTATTCTTGCTGAAAATGTTCCAAAAGTATTAAGCTTGAGGTGGACACCTGGCATGGAAAAATGTCAGCCTGCCTTGTTAATGTTTTGCAAAGTTATAAGCAACTGAAAACAGGGTCTTATCATGAGCAGTGTTGGGCAACCTCATTAATAGGCAGTACTACCAACTCCACCTGTAACACACAGACACAGAGCACTCTTGTAACACCATCCTCTCACCAGGAAGCTCCTGCCATTCCAGCTTCAAGGAAAGTCCTGCTGCATGCCCTCTCTACATAAGGTACCCCTATCGTTCAACTGTCAGACGCACCCACTACACCCCTCCCCAAGGAAATTTGCTCTATTGAAATTGCTGTCTTCTGTTCAAAGTGCTTTGATCGCAGCCATTAGCTGCTGCCCCCTCAGGGTCATGTGGGCATGTCCTCCAGATTTTGCTCTGCACAGCCTAGTAGTGGTCAGCATATGTAAAAATGGAAAAGGGGATGCAACATGTGACTACATATGCCAAGAAACAATTTCTGCACATTTGCTAGGAGAACCCTCTTATACAACAACTTTACTGCAAACAGATAATTATTAACAGAAACTCCAGTTTGTACACTGTGTTTCATTGGAACACTTTGGGACTTCCATTCTGCTTCACTATAAAACAGTGGTTCTCAACCAGCGGTACGTGTATCATGGGGGGACAGAGAGAGGGTACACAGAGGTCTTCCGGGAGTACGTCAGCTCAGCTGGAGAGTTGCCTAGCTTTACAACAGACTATATAAAAGTGAAGTTCGTACAAACTAAGATTTCATACAGACAATGACTCGTTTTTGCTGCGCTATGTATTATATTAGCGGTTCTCAAACCTGTGGGATGTGATCCCAAAGTGGGTTGCGAGTTCATTTTGATGGGGTCGCCAGGACCAGCGGCAGACTTGCTGGGACCCAGGACAGAAAGCCGAAGCCTGGGCCCCACTGCCTGGAGCTGAAGGTGAAGCCCAAGCAACTTAGTTTTGTGGGGCTCCCTGTGGTGTGGAGCCCCAGGCAATTGCCCTGCTTGCCACCCCCTAACACTGGCCCTGAGAGTAGGAAGATTCAACGTGGAGAAAAATGTAATTATTGTTGCTTCACTGCCTCCCAGAATGACAAGGCTCACAAATGAAAAAACAGGCTCAAGTATCACTGAAAAGTAAGTACGATATTTATATTCCAGTCAATTTGTTTTATAATTACATGGTAAAAATGGGAACATAAGCACACTATTACTGAAAAATTGCTGTCACACTGTTGTATTTTTATGTCTGATTTTGGAAGCTAGTAGATCTTAACTGTGGTGAAACTTGGGATACACAAGACAAATCAGACTCCTGCAAGGGGTACAGTAGTCTGGAAAGGTTGAGAACCACTTCTATAAACAAGCTTCATAGTATCGGAGGTTACAGCAAGGCTGGTCTTGCAGTCTTAGTGCATCTGAATGCCCAGTGACTTCAGCCGAAGTTTGGGGGTGACAAAGAAGGTAGACTCAAGATCTGCAAGCAGAGGCTAACATATGAATGTCACTGCGAAAACCAGCCACCCAAAACATAAACTTGTTACTATAGTGATAAAGTTGCAACATAAACTTAAAAAATAGCATAGATAGTCAAATATATAGCTCAAAAATCCATCCATAAAACATAAAGAAAGAACAGAAAACAAGACTAAATGTTGGAATTGTTACTTTTCATTGGTTTGTGCAACAATTTTTATGTTAATTCTGTGCATTTTGGGGTATTTGTGTCTGTTTGTCCTTTGCTGTGTGACAGCACAAAATGGAAGGAAGTTCACATAACCTGCATTTAAAAAGACAAAATAATCCATCCAGACTTATTTATTAATACATATCTGTATATCTGAACCTGAATTATTGACTGACTTGGCTCAACAGTTGCTTTGGCACCATTAGAGTCTCTTATGTACGTTAGTATTTAGTATTGGTTCGGTCCATAATCCTGACATATTGATGGATAAATGAGATTACAGCTTTGTATCTAATGCAAGGGTACATGCAACAGATGATTTCCCCTCCCAGCTAAACTAGTTTAAAGCTCGTCCATAGTTTGGAAAAAGACTCTGGAAGATGTTACTTTTAAAGGCTTTCTTTTGAACTGCCTGTGCACTATTGTAGCACATGTTGCTCACTATGTCCCGATGTAGCCACTCACTTAAGGATATGTTTTTCTAAGTTGGGGGCCTAAGAGAGATAATTTGAGCAAACTTTGATTTAACTAATGTGGGCTAAGTATGAAGACCTATATTACTTGTGAACCACTTCTACTAAAATTTGTAAAGAACCTCACAGCCAAGCTCAAGTAGATGCTCAGAGTTGTGAGATTTGCTGAATTTAAGGGACACCACCATTTTGAACTCGTCAATTTAAAAAAAAAAGATAAAAAGTATTTCAGATCCTACATCTTCCCCTAGCACCCTCTGTCAATTGTTGCGGTTTTACAATTACTTTTGCGTGTGTTTTTAAACATTTTTCTCTACCCTGTTATTGTGTGAAAGACCCATGCAAATGACAAAGAAATGACTAATGGACTACATAGGGGAAGCAGTGAAAGTGTCTATTTCCAAAGTACTGAAAATGCCAATAGCACACAGACTTGGGCGGGAGGGGTGGAACCATTTTTTTGTTTCATTTCTTTCACTTATAGTAATGTTAGTTGTAACAATAGAAAGTAAAATTTTCAAATAAAGGTGTGCTTTTTGTGCTCATAGTGTGCCTTTAAATATATTGCTGAATTAAGACATATATATTAATGCACAGTACAATTGACTTCCAACAAAGCAGCTTTTGTTTGGACACATATATGTTCCTCATATGTTGAAAGGAATAATAGTGTAGAACCTTGAAATAGCTTGTCTGTGCTGTTAGTTGTATATTTCATAGCGCAGAAATAGTTAAATCAGAATATCCTTGCTTTTCTCAATTTGTGTCTGACTCACCCCAAAAGTTATTTTCCTGTAGGCTTGTTTTGCATGTCTAAGATACTACTGTATATATATAAATGCTATACTGTAGATGGTATGTGTATTATTTTAACCATGGAAAGCTCCCACACCTTCCCCTGTGCATAATATTTTGCTTGACAGAAATTGAAAGTTAAAGGTCATAACTCTTATTTACAAGTTAACATTCTAATATAGCCTCATTCAAAAGCACGCACAAACACTACCAAACCATTTGCTTTTCTTCACCTATCTTACCTCTCTATGCTAACATTTCCCAGTGGTCCACGGTAACGTCCATGAAAAATTCATACTTCTCACCAGTGTGCTCTGCCTTGCCCAGAGACCAGGTATCTCTTTATCTCACCATTGCATAGGTGCCCTCATGCCTACATAGATTGATTCCTTGCCTCCCAACTGCTCAGTCCTAGAATTACCAGTGGCCACCCAGAAGTCCTAAAAATAATTATCAAAATTGCCATCTGGGACAGGCATAGCCAGTGATTCCTCCCTTGGTCATGTCCTACCACTTCAGCATGTCTGTCATTTATCCAACCATGACACTGAACATGTCATCCCCAATATCCAATGACTGACTCTAGCTGGACAGAACCTCCTTCGGCAATCTATTGCAATATACTGTCATGGTCATGGTTAACCACATCACTCTTGGTGAACTTCACAAAGTTACCCACTTCCCTTTTAATTATCCTTCTGCTCTGTTACACAGCTAAGTTTCTGTGTATGAATAAGTACCTAGATAGATATTATACGCAGTGTTGTTGTAGCCGTGTTGGTCCCAGGATATTAGAGAGACAAGGTGGGCGTGCTAACTATTTATGCTAAACTATCTGTTCAGACCTGTGTTTGGCTGTGACACTTTGAGTACCTTTCCCAGACTTGAAGAAGAGCTCTGTGTAAGCTCGAAAGTTTGTCTGTCTCACCACGAGAGGCTGAGCCAGTAAAAGATATGACCTCACCCACCTTGTCTCTCTCGATAGGCATTAGATAACTAGAAAAAATTAGACTTAATGTTTCAATAGCTGGATGCAGCAGAAAGGGGGAGGGAGACATTAAGAACTGATTTAGTCCCTGATTCCCTCCCTTGCCCCAAGCACAGTTTAGTGCATCTTGGGGGCTGCTCCAACATGCACCTGCTGTCCTCAAAGAACCATCTGCCAGCTGTGCATAGTCAGAGCACTGCATGCTCCAGCCATGTTTCTTCCCTGTCCTGACATGTCCATGGCACTTGGTAGCTACTGGGAAAGCGCTTGGGAACGAGCTGACCTAGCTCTGTGCCTGCTTGGAACTCCCCGACTCAGGGATTTCCCTACATCCCCCCTGAATTCCCCCATCCCCGCCCCCGGTGGTCAACTAGTTACATGCAATGTTGCCAGTTAAGTCCTTTTCCAACCCCCCTGTAAATTGGAACACCCCAGGTCATTTCAATCCCTCCCCCAACTCCCTTTTTACTATCTTAGTGGTACAAAGGGAACAGAGAATTTGTTCCTTGATCTTGAAAGCAGCTAAAAGCCGTTCTGGGGGGAGAGAGAGAGAGAGTGCTGAAGAGGAGCTATTTTTTCTCATATTAGCAGTTAATCCAATATTGTTGCTGACTCAAAGCCCAATCTAAAACTTTTAGAAGGTAAAGTTTAAACCCCATTCCTATCAATTTAATAGGCCTTATTAATTAACCAGCCAGGCAAAGATTTGTAGTAGGACTGTCAATATTTTAATCTGTTATTAAAAGGTTAAGCAATGCACATTATCTCTGAAAATATTATTGCTTACTTTAGGTATTTGCAAATACATAAATCATGGAGAGTTAGAACTTTTACCACGTTGTAAGACATTGCGCTACATATCTTTACATTTCAGTATGAACAAAATTCAGTGGATGATGCCTCTGCACCCGCACTGTGTTACAGAGGTATGAATACAAGATATAAGATATATTTTAAAAGGCGAAGACAATTGTTCTATTACTATAAAAGACATACTTCTTCAGCCTAGAGGTAGTCTCTAAGACATCAGACTTTTTATAAACCAGAAAAGATATCCAGACCATGTAAAATTGGGATGATCCCGTCATTTTCCTGTCTGTTAATTTTTCCATTATGAGTATCCAAAACTCTCTGAAATACTGAAAGAAATACTGTCTAGGGGTTCAGAGAGGCATTTTTCTTAAGATAGCTCTCTTTGACAGGTAAACCCAGAACTAACACAAGCTGTCCCATAAAATTTTAATATTTATAATCTTTAAAATTAATTCTACATCTTGTGACAAAATACTTTTCCTTTTTGAGTGTGCTGACCACAGTGCTGGTGAAGTTCAGGTTATGGTTCACTGATTTCAGAGGATCGACTCCTGATTTACACCAGAATAAGCAAGTTTGGAATTTGGCCCAATATGTCTAGTGGCAAAAAAACCACCAATGAGCAGGGAAGCTGGCTGCCCACTGATGTTTTTGGGTGCCTTAATTTTAAGGTGACCAACTGTCGAAACTGTTTTCATTTTCAGAGGCATTGAGCAACCACAACTCCAGATTTAACCCTGGTCTACACTACAAACGTACGTCAGTACAACTATGTCACTCAGGTGTTTTCCACACCCCTGAGCAATGCAATACCGACCGAACTCCCAGTGTAGACGTGCTATGTCGACAGGATGGCTTCTGTCACCATAGGTAGTGTCTTCACTAAGCACTACAGAGACGCAGCTCCACCAAGCACTGTGAGTGTAGGCAAGCATGAAGCCAAGAAGACCTACGGGTGCTCAGCACATCTGCATTCAAGATGTCTCAAGTTGGTCAGCCAAAAACTGGGTCACTAAATCAGGGCTACTTTCTGAAATGTTGGCCTGAATGTGCACCCAAAATTTGAGGCACTCGAATGTAAGAGAATGCACGTTGGTGTCGTGTCTCAACTGTGCAATTTGTGTCTGATTTAGAGCAAAAAATAATGAGACTAGCAAAGGGAGTGGCAAGGTGGGCAAGTGGAATACCAAATTAGCTAGCTACATCGAGGTAAAAGTACACTGCCTTGTTGCCACTAGGACTTCTCAGTGTAAAAAACAAGTCTTTTTTATAGTGAAGACATAGCTTCATCAGGGGCCTATCTATTTAGGTTCTGGCATGCAGCTCTATAGTTTTCAGTGTCTCTCCTTTTGGCCATGAGGGGCTTTGTCATTTGTATTAGTTTATTTTTTGCAGCATGAATTTCAATGACATTTCAACCCCCCACATCATTCTCAGTGTAGATTTTTAACACAGTTTTGCCTAACTCTCCCACACTCAGCCCCAGGAGTCGGGGATTGGGGAACAAACCCTAGCTCTGTGTGTGTGTGTGTAACCTTTACTGACAGGAGTTCCCCCTCTGACTCTCTGTAGAGTCTGCCTCTTTAGGGGGTGGTGGGGAGGAAGTCCCCCTTTGCACTCTGTGGGGATATATGAGTGAGCGAGGAGAGGAAGGTCAATTGTTAACCTTTCTAGAGTATGCGGGTGGGGGAGAGAAGGTAGGACATCCACCCTTTCATATGCTCTGAAGTTGGGAGGTAATTAGCTGAGAGGAGTAATCCCCACTCTGTGTGTGTGTGTGTGTGTGGTGAGTAACTGAGAGGAGATCCCCCTTCCAGGCATCTGGGTTTACTGTGGGATTGGTTTTTTTTGGGGGGGGGTATAATCATAGAGAGAAGCTCCCCCTTCCATTCCCTGGGAATTGTGATTAACGGAGAGGACCCCCACTTCCACTCCTGGGCTCACTGTGTGTAGGGGTGGGGTGGTGTCACTGAGGGAAACCCTCCTGCACTCGCTCTATTTGCTGTGTGTATGGGGAGAGCCCCCGCCCATTCCCTATGTGTATGAGGGGTGGTCAGTGAGGGGAGCCCCCTGCCCTGCCTGGCTGTGTGTATGGGGGGCGTCACAGGGAGTAAGGGGAGCCCCCCTATGTTCCCCGGGCTTGCTGTGTTTATGGGGGGGGGTCACTGAGGGAGTGAGGGGAGCCCCCTACGTTCCCCAGGCTAGCTAGGTGTAGGGGGGGGTCACAGAGAATGATGGGAGCCCCCTACATTCCCTGGGCTCACTGGGTGTATGGGACAGTTACTGAGGGGAGCCCCTGCCCTGCCCTGCCTGCTGTGTGTATGGAGGGTCACAGGGAGTGAGGGGAGCCCCCCTACGTTCCCCAGCTTGCTGAGTTTATGGGGGGGTCATTGAGGGGAGCGCCCTGTGTTTCCCCAGGCTCACTGTGTGTATGGGGGGGTCACAGGGAGCGAGGGGAGCCCCCCCTACGTTCCCTGGGCTTGCTGTGTTTATGGGGGGGGGTCACTGAGGGGAGCCCCCTGCCCTGCCTGGCTGTGTGTATGGGAGGGTCACAGGGAGTGAGGGGAGCCCCCCTACGTTCCCCAGGCTTGCTGTGTGTATGGGGGAGTCACTGAGGGAGGGTATGGGACAGTCACTGAGGGGAGCCCCCGGCCCTGCCTAGCTGGCTGTGTGCAGGGGGGTCACAGGGAGTGAGGGGAGCCCCCCTACGTTCCCCGGGCTCGCTGGGTGTATGGGGGGGTCACTGAGGGAGGGTATGGGACAGTCACTGAGGGGAGCCCCCTGCCCTGCCTAGCTGTATGGGAGGGTCACAGGGAGTGAGGGGAGCCCCCCTACGTTCCCCAAGCTTGCTGTGTGTATGGGGGAGTCACTGAGGGAGGGTATGGGACAGTCACTGAGGGGAGCCCCCGGCCCTGCCTGGCTGGCTGTGTGCAGGGGGGTCACAGGGAGTGAGGGGAGCCCCCCTACGTTCCCCGGGCTCGCTGGGTGTATGGGGGGGTCACTGAGGGAGGGTATGGGACAGTCACTGAGGGGAGCCCCCGGCCCTGCCTGGCTGTGTGCAGGGGGGGGTCACAGGGAGTGAGGGGAGCCCCCCTACGTTCCCCGGGCTCGCTGGGTGTATGGGGGGGTCACTGAGTGGAGCCCCTGCCCTGCCTGGCTGTGTGTATGGACGGTCACAGGGAGTGAGGGGCGCCCCTCTATGTTCCCCAGGCTCGCTGTGTGTTTGGGGGTCACTGAGGGGAGCCCCCCCTTTGGCTGTCGGTGGTTCCCGCGTGCCGGGTTGGGGGCCGGGCCGGGGGCGGCGCTGGCCGCCCGTTGCTCCCCTTCTCTCCCTCCCTCGGCAGCGCGAGCCCGCGCGTTTGGGCGGGCTGGCGGGGGTGGGAGCCGGGGCGGCCGGGCGGCGATTTGCATGAAACGCAGACTGGGAATGAGCTGGAGCGGCCGTCTCTCCGCACACGCAGAGCGGGGGTGGGTGGGGGCCGGAGGAGTCTCCGCCTCAGGGGAACGCGGGAGCAGTCGGGGCAAAGTTTGCCGCCGCTGCCAGCCGGGGCTGCTGAGGGCGCCGCGGGGCCGGGCTCCGAGCGAAGCCGGGCGCCAGGCTCCAGCCCCGCTGCCCTCGGCCCTGTGCGCTGCTGCCCGGCGGAGCAGTCCCGCGCCAGGGGGCCGCGCCGCGCCGCGAGCCGGGCAGGCGCCCAGCGGGCCGCCACCGCCGCCAAGTTGAGCGGGGTCTCGGGCGGGCTCGGAGCGCGGGGCCGCCCGCAGCGGGAGGCGGCAGCGGCTGGGTGGGGCGCTGCCTCCCGGAGCGCCGGGCAGGGGAGCCAGCATGTCCTCCATCCTGCCGTTCACTCCCCCCATCGTCAAGCGGCTGCTGGGCTGGAAGAAGGGGGAGCAGAACGGGCAGGAGGAGAAATGGTGCGAGAAGGCGGTGAAGAGCCTGGTGAAGAAGCTGAAGAAGACGGGGCAGCTGGACGAGCTGGAGAAGGCGATCACCACGCAGAACATCAACACCAAGTGCATCACCATCCCTAGGTAGGGAGAGGGCACCCCGGGGCGGGGGGATCCACCCAGCCACAGGCCGAGCAGGGGCACCGCAGAGCCACAGAGGTGGCACCCACCCACCCACCGACCAAATCAGGGGCGCCCATGCGGAGACATATGTGCTCCCCCAGAGAGAGACATGTACACAGAACATCGGGGGGGGGGGGGACACACAAAGAGAGACCTGCACAGGCTGCTGGGCTCAACATGTAGGAATAGGCACCTTCATCACACTTGGGGGCCCCATGCAGAGACACCTGTGTTCCCTGAGGGGGGCATGCACAGATCAGGCATGGGCAGAGATATATGTTTGCCCACAGAGAGAGAGACTTACATCCATACACAATCATGGGTGTCCTTGCAGAAGCATGTATTCATGTGCCGAGGTAAGGAATGGACACCCACAAGAGACATAAGCATATGGGCACCCATATAAATACGTGCATTCTCTTTTATACTCACACATAGCTACTTGCCAGGACACTGAGAGCTGAATAACCGTATGGACACCCATTTGCACACGCATGGCTGAGACATGTGTACCTGTAAATAGTTGCAGACAGATGCATGCACCCACACACGTTTGTGTGCATATTATAGACGTTAAGCATACACATGGGGTACTCCGAAAAGCAATACCATTACAGGCTTGTGTTAGAAGAATTTTGCTTTTCTCTCCAGTCAACTGCAATAGAAGTTTGGTTTTGTATTCCTTTCTTACAAACTATTCCAGAATACTTTGCATATTTAAAATTAAGAGATCACAGAATTGAACTACAATCTATTAACAGCGGAGGCAGAAATTAAGAAGGGAAAATGTTTTCAGCTAAGATTTGAAAAAAGATGGAAGTATTCTGGATTAGTTATACTCGTAGGTGATACTCTGTTTCATAGCCAAAAGTTTCACTCTGTTTTCTGTTACTGTTAAAATTAGTATCTCTGATTTCCTTTCTGAATGAGAGAAATTAGTTTTAGGTGTCTTGCTATGTTCAGTCGCACATTTCCCTGAAGAAGTGATTTAGGACCCTTGGATATATGTTTCCAGAGTAGGTGGTTGTAACTTGACCTGACCCCCCCAACAAAGGAACGCAATTTGCACAGCGAAATGGGATTGCTGTTTGCAGGAGAAGTCATGTAAATTGAATAACTAATTTTTTCCATGTAAATTAATTTTTTGCAGTATTTTAAGATTGATTCAGTATGATTGCAAACAGGACTCATCGTAATGCACAGGAGAGGACAAGTATTTAAATGATTACATATGTTTGATTATCTTTGTGGAAATCAAATCACTGAGAACGTTTCATTGCTGATTTTTTTTTTTTTTTTTTTTGGTAAGCTTATTCAGATATCTGGCATTTTTCGTTCCATTTTATGGAATAATACAGCATTGCTTTTTAAACATATTAAAGTTCACCGAGAACAGTTCAATGGTGTATAATTGTATGCTTCTGTGTGTTGATTCTCTTTTTCATGTGTGCACGTGCACCCATATACTCTTGGTTGTCAGAATGATTTAATATGTAGTGGCTAGTACTCACAAAGCCGCATCAGTTGTATGAACCACTGAAACAAGTAGTTTTAAAAAGTTATGTAGAGTTGGAACTCTTTCTCTCCCCCTCTCCCCCCCCCCCCCAGATGAATACCTCCAAGCCCAACAAATACAGTTGTTAAAGATTGTTCGATATCTGCTCAGTTCTTCTCTACCGAATTACACTAGGTCAGAGTCTAGTGTAAATTCAGAATGACTCCACTGAAGTTAGTGAGACTACCCTGGATTCTCTGTCCTTAAGCCTAATTTTGAAACTCATGGTGACCAGCTAAAGCTCTTGAAGTATTTGCTTCAAACCCAAAAAGTTCTGCTACTGATGTGACTTGCTATGTGTGTTGGGCTTCTGATTTTAATAAGGACTGACCAGTGCAGAACTGGGAAGGGAATCACTTGAAATTTACATAATTAACAGCACAGGTGTTTGGGAAGGATTGGGAGTCATGTTCTGATATATTGTAATTCCAGGGAAACAAATAGGTTTAGGGTGGGGAAACTTGTTTCAATTATTTCTGGGAAAAGGGAGTTTAAAATTAATCATCAGCAAAAAGAGTAAACATCACAAGCCATCACCATTAAATGAGAACATTCTAGCTAATGCTAAGCATGCAGAGGTTAAGATTTATTTATCTCTTACAGTTCTGCAAATTTACTTTTACCCACTAAAGTGAGTCCTCCAGCAACCATTAGTCTTTTATGTCTGCTGACACAAGGCCCAATCCTGCAGTCCTTAATCCTTGACAGCAAAAGGAGTTTTGCCTGAGTAAGCCTGGCAGCATTTGCCCCTTGCAGTAAAAGTTAACACAAAAGATTAACCTGCCCCTTTAGGTTCTTTTGCAATATGTTCTATAATAATAAAGCCCATGATCAGGTTGGCCTGTGTTGGGCACTGTGAAGACCCTTAGTAAGAGACAGTCACTGCCTGGAAGAGGTTACAGTATAAATAGTCAAGGGATGGCGGGGAAATGGCAGTATAAAGAGATGAAATTACTTGCCCAAAGTTACACAGAATGTCAAATATCAGAGGGGTAGCCGGGTTAGTCTGTATCCACAAAAACAACAAGGAGTCCGTTGGCACCTTAAAGACGAACAGATTTATTTGGGCATAAGCTTTCGTGGGTAAAAAACCACTTCTTCAGATACATGGAGTGAAAATTACAGATAGAAGCATAACTATACTGGCACACGAAGAGAAGGGAGTTACCTTACATGTGGAGCACCAGTGATGACCAGGCCAATTCAGTCAGGGTGGATGTAGTCCACTCCCATAATTGATGAGGAGATGTCAATACCAAGAGAGGGGAAATTGCTTTTTTAGTGAGCCAGCCTCTCCCAGTCCCTATTCAAGCCCAAATTTATGGTGTTAAGTTTGCAAATGAATTGTTGCTCTACAGTTTCTCTTTGTTTTTGAAGTTTTTTTGTTGAAGGATGGCTACTTTTAAATCTGTTATTGAACATCCATGGAGATTGAAGTGTTCTCCTATTGGCTTTTGTATGTTGCCATTCCTGATGTCTGATTTTGTGTCCATTTTGTGGACATTTATGTCAATTTTCCTTCTCTTGGTATTGACACCTCCATCAATTATTGGGAGTGGACCACATCCACCCTGACTGAATTGGGTCCACTGTCACCTTGACCTGCTAGTGCTGCTCCCTTGCAGAATAGTTTATTTAAAGGGGCTTTGTCCTTCCTCCTCCAAAGGGGAGTTTCCACAGCATGAAGGGGGCTCTGCTTGAGACTGTATTAATTTTAAGTAGATTCCTAGTAGCATGGTGGGGAAGCAATGTATATAGCTCCCCAGGCCTTTGGTCGTCATCTTCTCCTACATTAGAATCCTGAACCACAGAGGTCTTCAGCCAGGCTGAGAAAGGGAGAAGGTGTTATGTGGGTGACCTTCGCCGTGCAGAGGTGGAAATCTGTGCATTAATAATCGGATATAGTCATACAAAGTATGACCTTGCTCTCCATTCACTTAACCCTAAGCACACTAGGCTTTCCCTCTAAAACACTCCCCTTCTCTCCCTCCCCACTACAGCACCGCCATCTAGCATGGCTTCAGATGTGTTAGCCTGCATCTTAATGGGTATTAAGAAGGCTTTCCATTCACGTTAAGCTGACATTATTCAAAAACATGCTCCTTTTGCCAGATAACTTAGTGATAGCTTCTTGTGATAGTTTTGCAAATATCTGGTGTAGAATGGGCATTCGTGTGTCCTTTTGACCTCTCCAAAGTTGTATGCTGCTGGAGTACCTTCCTTGAACACAGACGTGTTCAAAGTTAGGATGTTGCTGCTTTACTCTGAAAATAGGTTTGAATCTGTCGTTCCTACAAGCCACCAGTTGGCATTACGTTTTCAAAATTCTTGGTGGCTGTAAGTATAGCTCTCTGAAATCAAAGAGTGTTGTTGTGGAATTGGATGGCATACAACTACCTTTGCTGTACTCTCTGCACACAAACATGTCAACTTTAAATTTCATCCTTGAGGAGAAGAGCAACAAGTTCATAAGTCTGTTCCTGAACCTGTGATCTGCACTAGAATGGGTTGCACTGTTTGTGCACATGCCAAGCATCTCCACACTCAGTCCTAGAAACAAAAGGAGTTATGGTGAATTGTAAGCATTTAATTCTTAAAATTACTAAATGTGAGTGTACTGTGGAAATCTGCAATGTGTGGCAGATACTGATTAATTTCTAGGAGTCACACAGTATAGACATTTGTCTGTATGAGAGGAGACAATAAATGCCTTACTATTTCAAGAGTATTATTCATCGTGCACACATGTGGTAAAATATAAGATCTTTCCAGTGTTGTGGCCTTTTTTACAGTGTGTCTTTCTGTGCCTGTTTTCTTTTTTGATCCAATTATGGTATTTCTATTTAACATTGCAAGTGGTTTTTACAATAGCCAAGATTCCTCTATGCAAAGAATAAATTCCTTTAAATTGTAGAGAGACAAGGTGGGGCAGGCTATGTCTTTTATTGAACCAACTTCTGTTGGTGAAAGAGGCAAGCTTTAAGTAAGTTTTGTTAATTTAAATATATTTGGGAAGAGAGGATGAGTGTGAGTTCTTATAGAACTCATCGGATATAAGGCTAGAGTGTAATGACTGAATTGGAAACACTGGATATTTTTTCTTTTGGAAAGAAATGAAACAAAATAAGGGCAGGTTTACAAACTTTTGCCGATGCAAGCTATGTTAGCATGAAGCTGCTGCAGTTAGTGTATTATTTATGTGCATGCATACTTGGCTCCCTGTGCTGGTGCTGCACTTACTCACCAGGAATGCTTGTGGCAGTGCACCACAGATAGGTATCCCAGTGTGCAACCCGCCACCATCCAGCATGATGTCTTTTGGGAAGTTTTGGCAATGCACAGTGGGGCAGAAATGAGTCATGCAGGGGGGACTTGGAGCAACTTCCCATCATGCAATTTTCTCCATTCCATAATGTTATCTATATTCCATATTTTTTGCACCTTTCTTAAAAAACCCCACAAACCCCTCATGGCTCCCCTTTCTGTCTGCATCTCTGAAAGAAGCATGGAACCTACACAGCTCTGCACTATTGTCATGAGTGTTTCAATTATAGGACGCACGATCCTCTGGTATTTGCACAGCTGCAAGAAGAACCGAATCAGTGGGGAACCTGATGATTTGGTGCAGGACAGAATGCATAGCAAGAACCAATTCAAAGTTGTTGGTGGCATTCACAGAGCAGCATTCATGGTGGAGTGATGTTTCTGGGCCCAAGAAATGAGCACTGCCTGGTGGCATTGCATTATAGTGCAGGCTTGGCATGATGAGCAATGGCTATATAGCTTTTGAATGTGCAAGGCCACATTTGTGGCTCTGTGTGCTGAACTAGCCCCAGCCCTGATTTTTCTAGTGCAGGGACACCAGAGTGAGAGCTTCACTGACAGGAGAAGTGAGTGGTGATCACACAGTGGAAACTGACAATGCTGTCAGTGGGAAATGATTTTAGAGTTGGAAAATCCACTGCAGGGGCCATTGTCATGCAAGTGTGCAGGGCCATTAATTGTCTCTGGCTATGCAGGACTGTGACTCTCAGCAATGTGCAGGACTTAATGGATGGATTTGCAGCAGTGGGGTTTCCCAATTATGGTGGGGCAATAGATGAAAATCATAGGCCTATTTTGCCACCATACCACCTTGCCATAGAGTACATCCACAGAAAGGGCTACTTTTCTATGGATATGTAGGCATTATTGGATCACCAGGGATGCTTTACTAACATCAACGTTCACTGGTCAAGAAAGGTGCATGACAAACCTTTAAGAACACAGGACTGTTCAGAAAGTTGCAAGCAGGGACTTACTTTCCCAACTGGCTGATTACCACTGGTGTGATGTTGAAATGCCAGTAGTGATCCTGGAGGACCTGGCCTCCTACCCCTTACTCCCCAGCTCACGAAGCCATGCACCGGCCATCTCGACAGAAGCAAGGAAAGATTCGGCTATGGGCTCAGCAAATGTAGAATGACAGTTGAGTGTGCTTTTGGTAGATTGACAGAGCACTGGTGTTATTTACTCACAAGATTGGATCTCACTGGGGAAAAATAATCCCAGTGGTTATAGCTGCCTGCTGTGTGCTGCATAGTATCTGTGAGCATAGGGGGGAAAAATGCTGCCAGAGTATAGGTGGAGAGGCTGTCTGCTGAGTTTGAAGAGCCAGACACAATAGCTCAATGCTGAGCTATATTGCTCAGGGATGCTTTGAAATAGCGCTTTAACAGAGAACCACAGTAATGCGTCATGGTATACTGTGTTCTACCTGGCCCTGCTGTTGGGACCCGTTAGGAATTGTGTGGCGCTTGGCGTGATATCTGTGAATGTAACACTGCCAGTGGAGATTTTTAAGAGCAGGTTAGACTATCCCCTGTCAGGGATGGTTTAGATAATACTTAGTCCTGCCATGAGTACAGGGGACTGGAATAGATGACCTTTAGAGGTCCCTTCCAGTTCTATGATTCTATAATGCGCCTATTAATTTTGTGGTGCTTGCATTACATTCATTTATTTTGTCACTGATCATATGAGTTGTCCTGCTGTACAGTAAGAGATAAGTGGGTGCTTTCAGTACTGCGAGGCATTTTGCAGTATATGTTTGGATCTCATAAAGATGAATTATTTTCCAAACAATAGAATTTTATTCAGTAACTAAAACACTGCAAAAAATTCTGTGAAAGTTAAAAGCAAATACATTGAAAACTTAATACGTACAGAGATGAAGAAGGGGCAGGAACATTCATGTCCATTTTGGCGCACACATGGCACCTATGGTACTCTCAGGTCAGCGTATCTGAAACTGTGGTTGTCCTTAATGTACCCTGGAGTGGAGTGCTAGGGGTAGGTATGCAGCCCCTGATGCCATGTGGAATGTTGGGGGAGGGGGATCTAGGGAGGTACAGTAACTCCTCGTTTAATGTTGTAGTTATGTTCCTGAAAAATGTGATTTTAAGCGAAATGATGTTAAGTGAATCCAATTTCCCCATAAGAATTAATGTAAATGGGGGGGGTTAGGTTCCTGGGTTTTTAGGTTTTAGGTTTTTGTCACCGGACAAAAGACTATATTATTGTGTTTGTGTATTAAGTTTTAAATAAACAATTTAATACTGGTACACAGCGATGATGATTGTGAAGCTTGGTTGAGGTGGTGAAGTCAGAGGGTGGATATTTCCTAGGTGATGCCTTGTTGCTAAATGATGAACTAACAATTGGCTGAGCCCTCAAGGGTTAACTCGTTGTTAATGTAGCCTCACGCTCTACAAGGCAGCACAAATGGAGGGAGGGGAGACAGCATTGGCAGACAGACACACACACCCTGTGTGTGTGAGAGAGAGAGATGTGCATTGCTTCTTTAAGTACACTGACCCCACTCTTAAGTACAGCGCCTTTTTAAGTTAATCAGCAAGCAGAGATGGCAGCTGCTGCCAGGAAGCTTTCTCTGTCCTGAGCCTTGTCATGGGACCCCTGCTCTATGGAAGATGGGGTAAGCGAGGGGTAGGGGGAGGACACCCTGACACTAGCCCCCCTCTTCCCACCCCCACACAGCAAGCAGGAGGCTCTGGAGACCAGCTCTGAGGCAGAGGGCAGGAGCAGCACACGGCACTGGGGGGAGGGACAGCTGAACTGCCAGCAATTGATAGCCTGCTGGGTGGCTACTGCACAGGGAACTTAGGGGGGCTGCTGGTCCACCCTGGTTTCAAGCCCCCACCAGCTAGCTGCAACGGGCTGCTCTTCCTGCAAGCAGTGGACAAAGCAGGCGGCTGCCAAACGACGTTATAAGGGAGCATTGCACAACTTTAAATGAGCATGTTCTCTAATTGATCAGCAGCATAATAATGAAACAATGTTAACTGGGATGACTTTAAGTGAGGAGTTACTGTATTATAACAGAGTTCTCCGTAGATTGCAAAGGGAGGCAAGTCCGTGATTGTTGAACCTGTAGGTCCACAACAGTCTCCATCATCTGTGTTTGCTGGTGGAGAAGTCCCATTATGTCCTGGTGCATTTTTTCCTCTCTCCTTTTCCTGCTGGAACTCCTGGGCCATTCTCTTGTTTGCTCTTTCCTTCTCCATACAGTCTGCAATATTCACTCTCCAGACCCTGAGCTCATGATCTGATGCAGTACTGGCTTACAGGGTCTCACTGAACTTGTTACCCTGAGTCATCTTCTTTCTCCCCCTTATCTGGCTCAGGCATGGTCCGGATGTGGAGGGTGAACCCCTCGATGCTGCAGTGGCAGTAGCTACCGAGAAAGCACACAGAAGTGCCATGGTCACAATGGAAAGCGAAAGTTGAGACTTGGACTGTTCCCTTGCTCCTCTAAAGTTTAAAACAAGACCTATTTATTGATGCTTCTGCTTTGAAGTGCTTGCACACGGTGCCACTCACAGCACCAGCCAGGATGATTATGGCCTAGCAGGGGTGAGGGAAATAAGGAGAGAATTGCTCAGTTGTGTGAAACTCTTGAGTATAGGGCACTGGCATTGAGTTCTGGCACCATTTTCCACAGGTGGTGGTGATTTTAGCTGATATCTCACTCCTGAGGATGACAAAGGCCCAGAGAGCACAGCTGCTGCTCATGTTCTGAAGCCACCAGGACCTGTATGCTACTAGCTTGTTTACTGCAATGGTGCTGCTGAAATTATTGCTGACTGGCATGGGAGTTTGTCGTACTGCAGAGGAAGAAATAAGGCTGCCATCCATAGAAACCTTCGGGAGAGGATTGCAGCCAAAAGTTTAATTGAGATTTCTCAGGTGGATTCAAGGGATATCCCTCTATACACAAACAGACTGCTCCATGTGGCCTTCCATGCCTATCTCTGCAGGGGAATGAAAAGCAGATGATACCTCTACCTCTTGTTGTTGTTCTGCTACACCTTTTAGGATAAGTAAATGAATGAAAAGTCAATAGCTGTGTCCTGTTAAGTTGGGTTTGCCATCAGTACATCATTGTAATGGAAAATAACATATACACACTTACCCGAGGTTCTTTCCCCTGCATTGGGATCACCCATGCTCAACTGCTGTGACTGGCTGGACTGCGGTGGAGTCTGAAACAGGTCCTGGCTTGTGACATATCTGGAACTCCCAGTTGCATGTCCTCCATGCTCTTCCTCTTCCTTCTCCTCTCTGTTCACAGCAGGTACCTGTGACTCTGGTTCCATAGTGGTGTGCTGCTGGGGTCTCTGCCAAGTATAGCATGCAGCTCTTTGTAAAAGTGGTAGGGCTGCAGCTCAGCACTGGATTGACTGCTGGCCTTCCTGGCCTTCTGATATGCCTGCCAGAGTTCCTTTGCTTTCACACAGCATTGCTGTAGGTCCCTGCTGTACCCTTCTTCTGCATCTCTCGTGCAGTGTGCTCATAAATGTCCACATTTCAACAGCTGATCCGTAGCTGTGCCTGCACAGGCTTTTCTTCCCACACGCACAGGAGATCCCAAATCTCCTGTTTACTCCAGGCCGGACTGTGTCTGGAGTGGGTAGCCGGCATGATCAGCTGGGAAGTTCCACACAACAGTGGAGAGCCGCTAGGTCTGCTCACGAAGCTGGACAATCAGGAAAAGGCTTTTCAAAAAAAAATTGCAGGGTTTTAAAAGGTGATCCCTGGGCAGTGGAGTTCACAATTATGACCAGAGCGGTCAGTGTCGGGCACTGTAGGAAAACTGCTGGAGGACTGTTGGGTTGACACTGTGTTACCTATGTCTACACTTGCAGTGTGTCCACCTCAGTACATCAACCATGTCTCAACGCTGCTTGGGTTGGTGGTGTTAACAGCATCACTGTAACAGGCTGCTTATGTTGGTGGGAAATGAATTTAAGTGTAGACACATGCACAACTAGCTCAATGCAAGGCAGCTTACATTGACTTAACTTAGGCCTGGTCTACACTACGAAGTCTTTCACAGTTCTCTCCTCTCTTCTCCCACCTAGGTGTAAAATACCATTTAAACAGGAATAATGCTTAATAGTACTAGTCTTAAGAAGATACTTAGGAGGTGCTGGAAAACCTTGTTTGCGTGTTCTTTGTGTTGCTAGTTGACCTTGCAAATTTTACAAAAATGTATCCTTCTCCTTAGGATCATCTTAACTAAACGCTAAATACAGTAAATGGAACCAATTGAGGACAACTTTGTAGTGTATGCTATCTGTGAGCTTGCAAAAGTGTGGCTTCCTTTCAGTTCTGGTGTGCCATTAATATTTCTAACAGTCTCAGGTCTTGTCTACACACAAACTAAGCCAGTGCATGTTTGAGTGTGGACATGCTTCTCAGTTTAAAACTGTCTTATATCAGTTTAGCTTGCTTCTGTGGGCAAGCTGAATCAATAGTAACTAGGTTTACATCAATTTAAGAGTGTTCACATGCAAAGTTAGACTAGTTTGACAAAACTGATTTATAACCACCCCTTTTGTTAAATCAGCCCAACTTTGTGTGTAGATTGAGCCAAAAATTAAAATATCCCAATAGAATGGACTTAAGTCTGTTTTCTCCATGTATCAGTAATATCTACTTCAGCAGGCAGTGCTTCTCAACATTGTTTAGTTGTTCTTTCCTGAGAGGTATGGACCAGATCATGTTTTAATTAAAATCAACTGCAAAATTCCCTTTGCAGGATCATCCTCTCTGTTTATACAGTGTAAGCATGTAAACTGTTTGAAATGGGCTATCTTGATTATCACTACAAAAGCTTTTTTTTCTCCTGCTGATAATAGCCCACCTTAATCGATTGGTCTTGTTAAGAGTTGGTATGGCAACCCCCATTTTTTCATGTTGTGTGTGTGTGTGTCTCTGTCTGTATCTTCCTACTGTATTTTCCACTACATGTATCTGATGAAGTGGGCTTTAGCCCACGAAAGCTTAAGCTCAGATAAATTTGTTAGTCTCTAAGGTGCCACAAGTGAAGACTAACATGGCTACCGCTCTGAAACCATGCCTTTGTTGTTTCTTTTCTCTGATTCTCTACCATTTACTTTTTTAAAAAGATAAAAACATTTTAAGCAGCTTTTTAAAGGCGCATAAGAGTTGGATTATATCATGTTGTAGAACAGTAAATGTTGAATCTTTGTGAAGTAAAGTTTAAAATGGTTGCTTAACTTTTATAGTATTAGGGAAAAGACCCTGAATATTGCCCTCATTTAAATATAATGAGAAGTAAATGGAAAAATTGGATGTAATCGGGAAATGCACACTGTACAGGATTATCACATCAGGGATCCAATTAAAATGAACTCTTTTAATAAATATTGGTTTAATAATGCAAACTTGTGATCACTATATTATTGCAACAGAAATAAAATTAACAAGATTTAATGGACTGAGCAGCCATTAATTTACACTTGTTAATTTATTAGGAACTTCTAATGCTGTTTGATGCACGATACCATTATTCTGCATGATGTACTTTATGAAATAAATAGGGCCAAACAGTGCTTGAATTAAATTGAAATTAGATTTTATTCCCAAATTATCTTTTTATTTATTTTAATTTTAAAATTTTGTGTTCCTCTGTCGAGAGCAATTAAATACACAAGGTTGAAATGCAGCAGTCCCTTTCAGCAAGGCTCATGAATGGTCCTAATTAACTTTTATCCTAGCCTGCTTTCATGTGCTGTGTAAAAAAATTTTTTCCAGACCAAAGCTCCATTGTGTTGATTGGCAGCGAAGGGATCTGACTGGGGAGAGGGGAATGAAGGGGGAAGTAATACAGCTAGTAAGGACAGAAACCAGGTATTCTAATCCTACTAGGCTGACGTCACTAAACTTAGGGAATGCTTGCTAATTGCATTTTGTTACGTGCAAACTTAACAGCACTGAAGTTGTTTGCAAGTTGGACTATTGTACTAGTCATTGGTAGCTTAACCTCTTCTGTAACTGAAGAAGCAATATGATTTCCTAAATGTAATGATTGTTGAGTAAATGCTACTTTAAAGATAGCTTGAAGTCTCTTTAGCTGATTCTCATTTACCCTGAGGCCTCTTTACTCTGCTTTTGCAATGTAAAAAGGCCTTAAAATTATTGTAAAGAGGCCTCAGACAGGCAGGACTGATGTTCATTTACACTCTTACTGCTGCTTACTTTTCTCATTTTATGTAGTACTGTGGCTCTGCATAAGGAGATAAAGACAGGGCCCCTTCCCCTTTGAGCTGCTCGGACACTAGAGGCCTGATCCTGAAAACACATAGATGTCTAACTTTATTTGTGCATATAGTAGAATTGACTTCAAGGGAACTACTCTGTCTTACTCTACTCTACCTATATGGCCCCCATATCTGTACATAATATATTTATGCTCACAACAGCCCAGTGAGATAGAGATGGGCACACAGAGACTTGCCTAAGGCTACGGAAATCTGTGGCGGAGCAGGGAATTGAGTCCCAGGTCTGTACCCTAACTACTGAACTATGTTTCCTCTCTAGATGAGCAATTACCACATGAACAAGCACTACCCAGCATGAGGACGGGTTACAGAAAGGGGCCTTAATCAGATAAAAGAACTCAATACAAAAATAACAGACATTAGTGACTAAGGGAATGGTGGATGAAAAGACATCAGGAAGCCGATGGGAAGTGCTCTTTGGGGACGGTAATTATTCAGCATGACCCTGCTTCTGTCACCCTTGCTCATGCTTAGTAGCATGTTACTCCATAAGAAATCCTGTTTATTAGGTTTGATTTTTTTTAAAATTAATTTCACATCTCTACTACATTGCAATATCACGAGCGGGCCTCATGGGAAGATGTTTCAGCGTAGCAGCCATGTTAGTCCGTATCCGCAAAAAGAAAAGGAGTACTTGTGGCACCTTTGAGCATAAGCTTTCGTGAGCTACAGCTCACACTGAATGCATCCAATGAAGTGAGCTGTAGCTCACGAAAGCTTATGCTCAGATAAATTTGTTAGTCTCTAAGGTGCCACAAGTACTCCTTTTCTTTTTATGGGAAGATGTTCCTTTAAAAATATTATAAATCCAGCAATACTCACCCCAGAATAAAAAGGAATGCATAATTCCAGAAAATGTAAATAAAATGGGTTTTGATAACTTTTATTCCTGGCTAGTAATGTTTTTAGAGGCTAATCTCTATTTAACACCCAGGTTTTGAGATTTAACAGATTGTACATTTTAGCTGTTGTACAGTCTGGATTGGTTATCGATATAATTTACACCACAGTTTGTAGCTACTTGTACTGAAATCTTTGTTGTAAACTGTGTCCATAACCCTATTATACCTAATATGAAAGGCTGTAGAATACAGTTGCTGATATGAGCTGTTCTGATCATATTACAGTTGATGAGTGTCAACATGTTTGTATCAGGGGCGAAGTTGCAGCCAGCAATAACAATTGGATGATGAAACAGATACTGAATCCATATCTTTCTATGATGAAACAAAGTAAATTTTGTCTTGCTGTTTTGGCTGCTTTAGCCATAAAACAGGAAGTTTACTTAAACTAGTAATCTTCACAGCAGAAAATGGTTAAATACAAAAAATGGACATCATAGAATACAGCTTTGGAAAGTGAGAATTACCAGTATGTTTGTGTACTGAGTGCGCCTCTGTTATAACTGATAAAAAAACAATTTCTACAAAATTTCCTTCCCATTGCTACTGAATTTTAAGCATTTGCTGTGTAGAAAAACTGAACCAAGCTACAACTATCTTAATTTTGTATACTCCATAAAACTAAATGTAGTGGTTTTTCATAGAAATACAGTGTCTGTGGTTTCTGCACATGTGAAGTGTTACAAAAAGCCTTTTTTGAGCTGGTTGTTCTTCCCTTTGAGTGTTGTGCATAGCGAGTGTTTACTACACAACGCGTAATAGTATCTGAAAAATTATGCCAGTGCTTAAAAAGTACTTTGTCCCTAATAAAAGGCTGACAAGCAGCTGGAGGTCTGATTCTCTTCTCTAACTCCTTTAACTCACTTCTGTGAGAGAAGAGAATTGGAACAGAAAGGCTAAGCAAGGAGATTGAAACTGGTGGCTCCATTTAGGGCTAATTTGTGCCACCCTCCTCCATATTCTCTTACACAGCCATGCAAATGCAGGAAGGACTCCTCTACAAAGAAAACCACCCAGAATTGCAGTCCATGAACAGGGGCTGCTGCTGACTTACAGCCTCCCCCCATAACTTCCCCCCAGCAACAAGTTGGGAAAGGGATGTGGAGCAGACAGAGCCATGATTCCTCCTCCCAACGATGCCCACCAGAAGGAGTATTTTACAGGGGTGTAGCAAATTACTCCCACTACTGCCACCCACTTGGAGGACCAGTTAGACTGAAGCTCCTGGAGGCAGTTGTGCTTCTGATACTATGTCTGTGCTGCAAAAAAGTGTGTCCCCTTAATTCAGATTAGCTAATTCAGACTGAAATAGCAATGAAGACATGTCAGCTTGGCTTTTAACGCAGGTTAGCAGCTCAAATTTGACCCCAAGCTCCCCTATAGGCTTGTGCTTGAGCTGCTAACCCAAGTTAAAAGCTGAGTTGCCATGCCTTCACTGCTATTTTAACCCATGTTAGCTAACCTGAATTAAGAGCACACCACTTTGCAGTACTCTGAGAGACAGTCTACTGGTACAGCACTGCCTTGCCCTTCATAATGGATTGTACCTTAATTTTGGGCTAGATGTCCTTTTATTATTGAAGTTGGTCTGGAGCTTGGAATCTGCATGCCTGTGAATTTTTTTTTTTTTTTTTTTTTTTTGAAGTGTCAAATTCACAAGTTCTTAGTGAAAATCTGCCTGAGTGGCTTTGTTTTTGGCTAGATTCAAAACCTGAAGGGTCTTATTTATTGGTTCTGTTTTGGATGTGGACAAAAATCTCACAAGCACCTCTTGGGCCCAATGTGGTGGAAATTTCACAAGCTTGGCTAATCTTGTGATATGTTCACCACTTGGGGCTGAAACCCTGATTCAGCCTTGAACTTAAATTATAGGCTAAGCTTAAAATGTCTCTGAACACCCTCGTATTGGCCTGCCTAATGATATCATATAAGGTGGTTGTTTATGGAATTTTGTAGCAATCTGTTATGGTCAATGCATTCTTTCCAAAAATATAGAGGGAGAGCTTTGCTGAAAAACTATGACAATGCTGTGTCAAGTGGCGATAACTTGATTTTAAAATCATTATATAAAGGTACTAAAAGCAACATAGTAATCCCTTCTGAAAGATTCTAAATATAATATAAATAAACATAAGTAAAAGCTTTTAGAGCTTTTGCAATATGACTAGTAAATATAGCTTGTGTCTCCAGCAAAAGTGTGTTCACAAGTATAAACTGCCAATAACATCACTGTGAACTTGACGACATAAATAACTTGCATATGTGTAGACAGAGGATCCTTGAGGCTATTTTCCAAATCCTGGTTCTGTTGATCTTGCAAAACTTTAACAACCGCAAATTTTGTGTCCTAAGGTTCTAATCACACTTAAAAAAAAATTCATAAATGGCTTTTACATTTGTGGATTATGACCGAGTGAATATGTTTTATAGTTAGAGCAAGGGACTTAGCTGAAAACACTGAATTTCTGTTCTTCAGTACTGACTTGCATGACCTTGGGCAAGTCATTTAACCCCTCTCTATACCTTGGTTTTCCTGTCTGGAAAAATACATAGCATTTATGTACGTCAAAAGGATGTTGGGAGAATTAAATACTGTTTGTAAAGCACTTTGAATTCCTCAGACATAAGACATTATATTCTGCAGTCAACTGGGCTTAGCAGTCCACCCATGCTGTAAGTGGTGCTTATGTTAGGAATGGGACCTATGGTAAGTATAAAGTAGGAAGGGCTCAACCCAGCTGCCATTGAAATCAATGGGAATTTTGCCATTAGAATCGGTGGGAGCAGGATAAGGAAAGGGAACAGTAGACTTTAAAGCCTGAATGAGTTTTCCGTAGGGTATATAAAGTATAGATGTTTAAAAATTACACTTTTAAAAAGATGTTTTTTTTCTGTGTAATTTTTTGTATTAAGGCAGCTGTTCTAAATTTTGCTGGACACTTTCTTTGAAAATATGTAGATGCTACATCCATGAAAATATTAGAATTCCGTAGATGTTTAGTGGTAAATCTTAACTGGTTTACATAATATTTGTGTTTATCTCTGTGTCGGTACCTGCTGTACACATGGAGTATTTTAACTGGTAGACACATCATACCACAGTGGTCTGCTACAGAGCTTATGCTTTAGAGTCTGTTCATACAAGCCTCTGTAAGGCTATACTGCCCACCCCCTCAAGTACACAACCAAATGAAGGCTTAAAAAGGATTGGAAGGAAAGGTAACAAATACAAGGCCAATAGCAGCAATTCTACAAACATCTTTGTCAAGGGGCTTTTAAAAGAAACACTTTGTAAATTTCTCTGTCGCTGTGGAGCCATATATATTTATATTACAACATGGGCTGTCCAATGAAGATCTGTTATAGCTGGAGAGCAGCAGAGGTGCAGAAAAGTACCCTCTTAAAATGTTATCCTAAGCATTTACTTTAATGGTTGCTATGTGGTTTACAAGTATTTCTTCTCAGTCTTTCTAATCTCCTACAATGAGTAGGTCTCATTATTATATGGATGTTCCTTTGCTTCAGGACATCCAGCAAATTTTGTTTGTAAGTCTAGTGTCCTGAAGGGATGGGCTGCTTGCAAGCCTGCATCTGTACTTAGTACTGTTCTTGATTATTGACACACAGGATACATATTTTCAGGATAGTTAATGTGTGTAGCCATCAGACACCTGGGACAGCATGTATAACCATGAAGGAGATGACGCCCTCTACCACCCTCCCATTTAAAAGAAAAAAAAATCCTTTAAACAATCTTTTGGGCTAAAACAATTATGTTTCTGGTAAACCTCTCCTCCCTTCTTTCTTTAGTTCTTAATTTTTGTTTATGGTCTGTATGTGCTTTGAAATAATGTTGCTGTTCTGGTGTGCCAGCCTTAGGTGAACCCATATAAACAAGCAAAGGCCTTGGAAACTGTGGCTTGGAAGTTGAGTCTTGTAGGTTGCTGGTTTGCATGGCAGGCTTAACTTGTAGGTTGAAAGTCCTATTATAACTGCTTCTAGATGGGAGTAAAAATAGAAGCTTGAATGCTATGATTTTAGAAAAATAGCATTTATAAGACTTTGATTGGCTATTGACTGGAGACAGTTGTATATTACAGGTTTCAGAGTAGCAGCCATGTTAGTCTGTATTCGCAAAAAGAAAAGGAGGACTTGTGGCACCTTAGAGACTAACAAATTTATTTGAGCATAAGCTTTTGTGAGCTACAGCATCCGATGAAGTGAGCTCACAAAAGCTTATGCTCAAATAAATTTGTTAGTCTCTAAGGTGCCACAAGTCCTCCTTTTCTTTTTTGTATATTACAGTGCTTCTCACTCTGTTTATTTTCTCAGTTCCCATTTCCCTCCTCCCCCCTCAACCCTCTATCTTTAGGATGGCATTCTAGAGTTGCTGCTATAGTGACAGGTCAGCTGTTGCAGAGTTTTTAAAAAAGGGGGAGGGTTATCAAAGCTAAGAATCTGATAGTAATTCAACTTTTGTGTGTTTAAATGTAAAGCTTATATGTTTTCAATTTAGTTGACCGTAGATGGGAAGTTGTTCTTGCCTCATATACCCCTGCCGACATGCATTGTGACATGCTTGATATTCCTTCGTGGTGGTGTATTTTTTGTTTGGTGGGGGTGTCGCTTGCATTCTTAGGACATTGTTGGCTATACTCTATAATATAAAGCCATGTGTATTCACTGGAGCTGGGTGAAGAATTGTTTCAGTTAAATGGAAATTTTCACTAAAGTTTTTGTTAAAAGATTTTGGGTTTTAATTGAAAAACAAAAGAGACAATTTACTAAAATTTCAATTAAAAATTATTTTTGGAGGGGACTGAGGGGATGGGAATCCTTTCCCAACCATCTCTAATGTTGACCGCAGGGTGAAGTCCTCTCCAACACATAATGCCTAGGAGAGTGAGTGACACGTTAAGGGTTAGGGATCAATGCAGCTGCTGTGTTGTTCTTCCAGGGTTGTTGCAGGGGTCACTTGATTTACAGCCCCTCCCTAGATGTGTTCCAGGCCCACCTCCGCTGTTGAGACCCCTTTCCACAGTGGCTAGGAGCTACTTTGTACCTGACCATGTTGCTGATTTTTTGTGGCTTTAAAATCACATTTTTCTGCATGTGTGGGGTTTGGTTTGGTTTGGTTTTTGTATCCCCTGTGGCTGTGGGAGAGACCCATAGCCCACAGGGGAAACTGACTGTTCAGAATGTAGGGGGACATAAATGTGTTCTCAAATTTTGCAGCTACTGTAACTGGAGAAGTTACTTGGAATGACAGCAGGTAAAATAGTTTAGGCAGAAGTGTTGAGGTGTCCATTTAAATCTGCTTCAAGTTCTTGTATAAGTTCTGGAGTAAATTTTCTTTAAACTCAGTAAAGTTATTCTGGATTTACACTAACATAACTGATATCAGAATTTGGGAATCTCGTCCAGTGATGACAGGTGGGTGAATCACAGGTTTTGGTGGTGTTGCTGCTGCTACATTTCTGCTTTTGGAAAGCCCAAATTTTGATTTTTACAAATCACAAATTGCAAATTGCAATTTTTAATGGTGGAATACTACCGCCAATAAATGATGAGGAGGGACAGCTGAGGAACAAATGGCTACTTCAGGAAAGTATGAAAGAGAACCTGAAGGTTCAGGAACCAAGGATAAAGCAAAGCATCATAGGAAGTACATTTCCTCCTAAATTATTATTTGCAAATGCTATGCTACCTCTGACAAGGCCAGATATTTTTTTATATGCATTTTTTGGGCTGGATGCTGCCAAAACTGGTAGTGGGTCAATCCGTCATGGCTGGATGTGTATGTGTATTGCTTTAACTAAATCAGAGGTGGGTAAACTACGGCCCGCGGGACCATCCTGCCTGCCCTATAGCTCCCGGCTGGGGAGGCTAGTCCCCAGCTCCTCCCCTGCTACCCCCCTCCCCCGCAGCCTCATATGGCCGTGCTGCCAGCGCTTGGGCCTGCCGGGCAGTGCAGGCGGCATGGCTGGCTCCACCTGGGCAGCGGGGCTGTGAGCATGGTAAGGGGGCAGGGAGCGGGGGGATTGGATAAGGGATAGAGGATCCCGGGGGGGCAGTCAGGGAGCAGGGGAGTTGGATAGGGGGTAGGGCCCCGGGGGGCCTGTCAGGGAGCGGAGGGTTTGGATAGGGGTCGGGGGGGGCAGTCAGGGGATGGGGAACAGGGGGGGTTGAACAGGGGTGGGGTCCCGGAAAGGGGGCAGTCAGGGGACAAGTTGCAGGGGGGTTGGATGGGTTGGGGGTTTTGAGGGGGGCAGTCAGGGGGCGGATGGGGGAGGGGGCCAGGCTGTTTGTAGAGGCACAGCCTTCTCTACCCAGCCCTCCATACAGTTTCGCAACCCCGACGTGGCCCTCAGGCCAAAAAGTTTGCCCACTCCTGAACTAAATCATTGTCCTCCAGAAACAACATTCTAACGATTATTACAGAACACTGAAACAAAGAGTTATTTGAGCCATAATTTTTCTAATAGATATTCACCAACTCTTACACCATAAGTTAAATCAATCCTTGATCACTGTAGGCACAGCAACCAGAGGTGGATGCTGCTTCTGCTCCAGGATTTCTCAAAGTGAGCTAGGGCACCACACTGAGGGCAGGTCTACACTATGGGGCTAAGTTGACCTAAGTTACACAACTCCAGCTATGTGAATAATTTGGCTGGAGTCGACATACCTTAGGTTGACTTACTGTGGTGTCTACACCGCGCTGGGTCGACAGGAGAAACTCTCCAGTTGACTTACCTTCTGCTTCTCGTTCTGGTGGAGTACCGGAGTGGATGGGAGAGTGATCGACCCCTGGTGGATCGATTGCCGCATGTCAATCCCCTGGTAAGTGGAGACAAGCCCTGAGAGGTGCATTTAAGTGAACCTCATTAAAAGAGCAAAGTCTTCCTTTGTCTAGCAGTTGCAGATACATTTCTACTTGGTAGCAGGCTTCAGGAGCCAGATATGCCCCCTACGCTGTGGATCACATCCCTTTGGGAGCATGATGTGTGTGGGTTTACACACAAGCTAGCTCTTCCTTCTGCTTTTGTTTTTGGGTGCTATAGAAACATCCTCTTTTTGCGTAGCGGGAAGAGCTCCTCACCCTTCTTCAGTCCTTTGTACCAATTGGACAAGTGAAGGATTTAGGCTTTAGACCTGCATACTGTCTACAACAAGACACATCTAATTCTGAAATAGACACATGCAAGCCAACTTGACTTAGCAAACTCCATTAGGTTTATGTGAATTATTACCAGCATCTTCCAAGTTTATTTGCTTTTATTTGTGACTTATTCTTGCTTAAACCTTTAGTCCCCAAATGCAGTCTGAATTTTTGAAGACAATTACTGTTATGCAGGGAGAGTCTAGTTATTTCAACCTATGCTATTGTCTCCTACTCATCTAAATGTAGAGCCAAATTCATTTAAAAAGAAATTACAACTCCCAAACAGTATATTTTGGCATCTTTTTGTATTGCCAATAATATCTCAATAGATCCCAAAGTGGATCATGACCGTGTTTGAATGGGGTTGCCAGGGCTGGTGTTAGACTTGCCGGGGCCCACGGCTGAAGTGGGCAGCGGGACGCAGGCTTTGGCTTCAGCCCTGGGCAGCGGGGCTCAAGTTACAGCCCTCCTGCCCAGGGCAGAAGCCCTCAAGCTTTGGCTTCATTCTCTTGGTTGGTTTTCAGGGCTGTCAATCCCCAATCTATTGCCTGTCATAAGAACTAAACTTTTTTTTTTTTAAAGCAACAGATACTAGTACACTGCATGCATCAGGCGGTATAGACCAATGCATTGTATGCTCGGGTGTTGCATAATGTTTCTGCAAAGGACTCAGTTATGCAAAGTTCCTCTTTAAGGAACATAAGTAAATCAGAAGTGATGTTAGAAGAAATTCCTCTATATTAATTGAGTCTGGCTCTGCAGTTTCAGCAGTAGTTTAAGTAACAGCTGTTATACAGATTAGCCTATTCACATGCTAAAGTTCAGGTTAGGTGTAAGTAACAACTATCCTATTACACTACCTGCATATTTGTGAATATATGCACACAAAATGTGAGTAGTGTTAAAGCTTTATAGAATTTTTTTTCAAACTGAAATATTACTAGACCACCACACTGTGTTTGGTCAGAGGCCAAGAAAAACTGAGAAGGTGGATATGTTGTGACTATCTGATGCTCACAGTACTACATGTTTAGAGCATTGAATGAAAATCTGCTCATTTTCATCCCTCCATTTTTTTTGTTACTGTGCAGGAATCCAGTATAATTTTTACCACATTGTTATCATCTGGTGCCACAGAGTCTGTGCTTTTTTTGTTTAAATGTGCCTCTTTGCAAGAAGAAAAGATCAATGCAGCGATGTTTTTCTTTTCTTTTTTTGTATTAGTATAAGCACGTATTGGGGTGTAGTTCAGACAAACTTGCTTGTGCCCCCAGGCATGCTCTCCTCCTTTTTAAATCAACCCTGCTTAGCCTGATAATCTTATTTCCACTAGGCTCTGATTTATCTCTAAGTCAAAATATTAGCTATGGTCTACACTAAAATGTAGCTTGACCTATCTACCTTGCACGGAGGCATAGTTGAGCCAACCTAATACCTGGTGTAGGTGTGGCTACGTCAATGAAGGGATTCATCTTCTCAAACCGGAGTTAGATTGATGGAAGAATTATCTATACTGATGGAAAAACACCTTCCATTGATGTAGGAAGCATCAACGCTACTGCTCTACAGTGGCACAGCTGCGCCTGTAGTGTAGACATACCTTTTTTAGAAAGTGCCTGCCCCAGAAGTTGAATGGCTGCCTGGTGTGTTTGTCATTAGTGATTCATTTTAAATGTTTGAAAATACTTCCCACCAGTGCAGTTATCAGCAGTGTGGGGAATCTTTGTAAGAACTGAGTCACTTTTGTACTTTTTGCTGACTATTCAGACTTTGATTGTAACTATTCTGACATGAACTGTCACTGAACATGTAGATATAACAGACTGCACAGTTTGGTCATTTGCGTTCTGTTGAAAAAGAAAGACGAAAACAACTCTGAAAGGCACAGTAATGAAGGACACTGCTATGGAAGGTACAGCTGTGTGCATTCAGACTGTAAATTCTTCAGAGCAGGAACTGTCTTCTGTGTACTGTACTTGGATGTTTGTCATCTCTTAGCAAATAATTAATAGTAATAGTATGCTGTGAGACACGAAATCTGAAATCTGGAGGCGTTTACAGTGTGTGTGTAAATCATAGTCATAATCACAATTTAGCAATCTGTCTAGCGAGTGGCCTACCATTCACCTGAGGGAGAAGCTAACAACTGTCTTTATAGTAAGGCTGCATGAGCCCTGGTATTCCCATCCCTACCCCGTCAGCTTCCCTGTGTGTGGCACTTGCTGTCTATTCTACTATCAGTAGGTATGCGTAATTTCCATTAATGGGAAGGGGTCTTGACTGCAGAATAGATGCTGTACTACAGAGGTTTTCAGGATGTGAGGCATGCCTCCCTGATGGGGCTGTACTGAAGGGCTTGGATGGCCAGGGGCTCTGTCCATTAGGGGAAGCAGACGGGACTTGTGGGGATGGTCTTGGTGGCAAGGACCAGGCTCCCTGCCCATCTCACTCCACCACTGTTGTAGCTGCAGCAACCACCAACCAGGAGTTACCCTCCTCTGCTGGAGAGGTCAGTGGGGAGTCGTCAAGTGGGGAGCAAAAGGAGTGTGAACTAACCTCCACCCCCCACCCTCCCCCCACCTTTAGCTGGACAGAGCCTTCTCCTGACTCCAACTCTTCAATGCAGCCCAGGGCACAGAGCCCCATCTGCTTCTCCTGACAGGTCAGGAGAGAGTTCTGTGCAGGGGGGCCTGTACTCCCAGCATGCAGCTTTCGGCATTCTCCCCCCCCCCCCCCCCCCGACTCTGGTCCTTCAGCTCAACCCTGTTTGCTTTTACTGTGCAGGTAGGGGAGCGAGACAGGCAGGGAGTTGGGGGGCTTGGCAGCCAAAGCTACCTGACCATTGCAGGGAGTAAAAGGCTTCCTCAGCTGCCACATGGAGGGTGCCAGGCACACCCACATCCCCTGGTGGGTGCTAGGCATCCCCTGTCCCTGTCTTTTTTAGAAAGAGGGGGATTGCATGGGACCTGAATATCTGAAGGGGAGCTCAGCAAAAAAAAAAAAAAAAAAAGTTGTGAACCTCTGCTCTTCTGCATATCTGAAGCGATTGGCTTTGCTATAGCAATGGGTGGTATAAGACCCAAAGACCATATCCAGGGAAGGCAGTCGTTTCAGCGAACCTAAAACAAAAGCAAAACTTAGTTTCACTAGTTCCCTTTCTTTCTTCCTTCCTTTGTGATTTATTTTTGTCATGTTTTATCATGTTATTTCTGACATGGGGCAGAGGAGTCGGAGGAGTGAGAGAGAAACGATGAACCCCAAACATCATTAGAGTATTTAAGTTCTGTGCCTGCATCCCCTCCGCCACCACACATAGGTATACTTCCATTTGAATTAAGATTTCCTTGATTTTTATCTGCAGTGAGCTCCTCGTGACAGACCCCTTGTGCCTTTGTGAAGTCCCATTGGAAGCAAATCAGCAAAGACCCCAATCCTGCAAACATGCTTGGTAGCCAGATTCAGTGGGCCAGTTGAATCAAGGCCTTGATTAGTCCAATTAAAGTTAATGGAACTTACTCAAATGCTTAAGTGGGAGGATCGTACTGAGCTGTTGCTTTCCTAAAACATGCAACTAATTTATGGGTATAGTGCTGACTGAAGTATTTGTCGGATATACTTATTTGGTTTTATTCCTGATTGCTCTACTTAGGTTTGAGTGATTTTTGCCTTTCGTAGTAATTTTTTTTTTTTTAAATGTGATTAATACTTAGTGCTCTCTCAGTATTTTCAGGGGGGATGCTTTTGTGGACTTGGCTTTCAGTGAGCTGTGTGTGTATGTATTGAGTGGTTTTTTTAAATATATAAATTTTATTTTGGGCACTAAAGAAAATGCAGCTCGCCACTTAAGTTGTTCACTTTAAAATCCACATCTCTATTGCCAAGCAAATTTAAAACAAAAAAGCTACCTTCTAGGGTCAAACCAGCATTTTGTGCGCTGGTTCTGGTTCTGATACAGCTGTTAACTAATCAATGCTTTGTTCAGACTGGAATTGCAAACTTAAGTGATGCTTGTCCATAAAGAAGAAAATCAGATGCTAATTGTAATGTAGACAAAGCCTAAGGAATCAGGAAAGTTGTAGTCCTTTAGCTGTAGTGCATAGTTAGTGCATTATAACCTACCTGCTGTGGACACGGATATACCAGTATAAACTGTGTATAAATCTGGCCTTAGAAACATTGCAGATGCCTCTTTGGGAAAGATAGAATCAGTGTTTTCCTTCCTATTGTCAGAATGGTATATGGGAAATAGAGAGTTAAGCAGAATCAAAAATCATAGCTAACCTGGTCATTTTAAGGGCATAATGTACCGTGGAAGCTATGGGCTGCGTGTTCCCCTGTCCCCTGCATGGAGGACTGAAGATGTTAGGAGCTGGTACTACGGAATGTTTTCCTGATACTTCCATTTGTGGCAGGGTTTCTAAACACCAACCCCTTCCCCAGGGGTATGCATGGATCTTGTCTTCTGCCTCCAGTGGCTCCCACTCATCTGTCTCGAGGTGATGTGCCCATCCTCGTGCCCTTGGCAGCATCGCTTCAGTACAGCTGTTCTTGAAGGGTCTCCCTTAAGTTCTGGTGTCTCCTGAAATAGCCTCAGCATGTTTGGAAGGGTAGGGGTATACTGCCTGTGTTGGGGGGGGGGGGGCAGACAGGCCGGGGGGGGGGCGGGGAGAGGGAAGAGAATTAACTAGCACAAATTATTGTTGACTTGGTCCAGATTAATTTTTGCTGGTTTGCCTTGTGTTTTGGGAATGGCAAAAGAGCGTGATGGATCCTGGCTGTTTCCATGGCGTGACTCTACCGAAACTGTGGAGGCCAAACCCCACAGAGTATACACAGGGGAGCTTCTGCAGGATCAGTGTGCCACAGGGCCAGCATAATTCTCCCTTTTGGCCTCTGCCCTCCCCTGGCATCAGGGTGCAGACTCATCTCCTCTTGTGGGAGGCCTATCAATTTTTTGTACTATACTCTGTATTTGCAGAAAATATTCCACACAGAATCAGACTGCTGTAGAAGAGTGGACAAGGACAAAATAAGCACCCAAGGATGTGTGAGTAGTAGTCATTTGAAGAAGATGGGTTACATTTGAAACTTCTTTGTATGCTGGATTGAAATAGTTTTGGGAACACATCTTTGACAAACTCAGGTGAGGCAAGCTGGAGCTAGCTGCTAAATTTCTTAAATCTTAGGAAAGGGGAGTTAAAAAAAAGAAAAGATAGAAGAGGCCCAAAGTTCTGATTTTAATCAAATTGTTGAAGTTTCAGCAGGAGTCCATGGAGAGGGCATGCAATCTTATTAAGGTTGAGTTGCTTAGGCATTTCTTTAGTAGGTAAATTTGGGACACAGCAATCTCTTATTGTTTCAAGCTATGCTTAGGATTGTTGCCCTGAGGAGAACTCTGTGATTACACAGCACATAAGACTTGCTTGGACAAGTTACAGTGACTCTTAAATAATTGTTTGGTAGCTGGACACGTGCTTTTAACGTAATAAATATATATTGTAGTAATGTCACAGGAAACATCAAGATTATAAATATCTGAAATATGTTTTACAAGCGCTTAGCAAGGTAAAGTGTACTAAGCAGTTGCGGGTACACAAAAGAGTTGCAAGCAATTTTCATTCACTCAGCATGCCACAATGCATGTGCCTACTGGAGAAAGCACCAGTCTCTGTGAACTGTGTGCAGAAAGACCATGCTTGGCTTATGCACCATTTATTTCAGTGAGACCTTAGCATGTGTTTAAGTGCAGAGGCGTCGACTTTCAGAATTCCTGGGGGATGCTCAATCCTGCTCTGCCCCAGGCTCCCCCCACCCCCCCCAACTCCACTGATCTGCGGGGTCTGCTGTTGGGCAGGAGGGCTAGAGAGAGGTGGAGGAGCTGATCTGTGGGGCTGCTGGTGGGTGGTAAGCAGGGCTGTCACTACCTATTCTGGGGCCCTCCGCAGCCCCTCTGTGGGGGGGAGGGGGATAGGCCTCTGCGGGGTGGGGGGAGGAGAATGACTTGGGGTGCAGGGGGGAACCACCCCCGAGCACTCACTGGCTTGCGGCGCCGGGTCGCTGTACTTCCCGCTGCCGGTGAGTGCAGGCCCGGCCCTGCTGCAGAGCTCAGGGGAGTGGGGGCAGGAAGAGGTGAGGCGGAGCAGGGGTAGGGGCCCTGCGAAAGAGCCGGAGCAGGGGCTGGAGCAGCACGCAGCTGCTCAGGGCACCAGGAAGCGTGGTACTCCAAATTTCCTGGTGCCCTATGCAACTGCATACTTTGCATATAGGTAAGGACGGCCCTGGTGCTGAGCACCCACTATTTTTTTCTGTGGGTGTTCCAGCCCTGGGGCACCCACAGAGTCAGCACCTATGTTTAAGTTTTTTGCAGAATTGGGGCCCAGAGCAGCAGGTTGGCGAAGAAGAGTAATGCTGCCATTGCCTGTAACAGAACAAAGGCTGACACAGAACAACCAAGTATAATCAGTAGCTGGAATGATACAGCACCTGCATTGGCATATGGTGCTCCCTAAGCCTTAATAAATTGTCCATAACTCATTGATTGATAACATGACGTTATGTTGTGACTGACAGGCTGACTTTCCTTTAAGTAAAATACAGTAGGGGGCAAAAATTTAAAGCCTGTTTAAAAAGTGAAGAGTTGTGTGCCACTGAGACCAAAAACCCAACTGTATAGAACAATGGGGCACTTTGCAGTGCTGTCAGGTGCAGAAGCATGGGCAATAAAGAGATTGCAGATTTCAGTGCCTTCAGGCATTTGAGAGTAAATGTTTTTGCACCATAAAAGAAGTCACATGAAAAGACAGATTTTGAAATGAAAATTTTAGGATGTACGTCAAAATACAGGAAGCACAATTACAGGTTCGGACGCATGTGGAAAGGATGAACGAAGGGGACCAGGTGAAGATAGTTTGGTGGGAAGGAGACCCTGAGGAAAGCTGGGGAAGCAATGGATGGATTGCATCAAAGACATTGGTAAGCAGGTGGAACTTAGTGCCACCTTGGACAGAAAGATAACAGATGTGTGCATGATGACCAGACCCCAGTTAATGGAATAATCGGAAGAAGAGTTGATCATTGCAGTTTCTTCTTCAAGAATTCTGTTGAGATACAGATTCTGTGTCTCATTTATTTAAATAATGTATATCCATTAGATTTATTAAAAACTAAAGAAATGAAGTTTTCCTTTAAATGTTATCAGTTTGGGGAAGAAAGAAGAATGTCTAACTACTATTGATACTCAGCAACACGCTACCATAGCATGGGTTGTGCTTGAGTTTTGTAGCAATTAATTAGAACCTGAAGTTCTCTGTAGGGCAGGAACTGTAACTTTTCTGTGTTTGTACAGCATCTAGCACAATGAGGCTCTGATATGATTCACCTCTAAGTGCTACTGCAATATAAATATTTAATAATAATGGTATGGTAGGAGATGTCAAATGGTACTGTTACACGTTGTATTTAAAGTTCCTCCTCTGAGTGCAGGATGCAGTCTTTGAAGAAATGATGCATTGTTAATTTTGTGATACAAGTTCTTTGGAGAAAGCTGTTTAAAACAGCAAGATGGTTGATCTCTCACTTAATCCCTCTTAACTAGAGTCAATTCGTGGGCCATAGTTGCCTTTCTGGGAATCAGGCATTAGTGTGGGGGCTGAGGTCCCTGAAAGCGGGGATTGTGTGCTGTTTGTGACCACCTCTGTTCAAGGAGTGGTATATACAGTGCAACTTAGTTTCTCTCTCAGAAAATACCTAGACTTTTTGTTACTGATTTCTCCTCCAATGGGAAATTGTCTTGCAAGACCCTGAAATCTGCTACTATTAGGCAGAGAGGTGACAATAATAAGTTACAGTCCATAAGTTAAGTGCATTGCTCCTTCAGTGAGTATAAAAATGACCACTGCATAAGATCCTGGCCTCTGATGTATATGCATACTTTTATTGTATAGTTTGTGAAAATAGCTAGATCAGAGGTCCCTAAACTTTTCGTGGTCATGCCCCCCGTTATCTCTTTCCATACTCCCTGCCCCACCAGGAGCTGGGAGTGAGGCCACGGCTCCTGGAAGGGGGGGTTGCAGACAGGGGTAAGGGGTCAAGGCTGGGGCCACAGCTGGGTGTGGGTTTGGGGCCAGGAACGGAGCTGCAGCCAAGCTGGGGGCGGGGCTGGGTTCGGGGCTGGGAGTGGAGCCGCAGCTGGGGGCGAGTCTGGGGCTGGGGCCGGGAGTAGAACCTGCAGTTAGGAGCTGCGGCCGCGGCTGGGGCCAGAGCAGAGCTGGGGGTAGAGCGGGGCTGGCCCGGCCCTGCCACCCTCTCCCCCGTACATTCCTCCAGGGGGGCGTGCCCAACAATTTGGGGACCTCTGACCTAGTTTATAAACAGTTATAGTAGCTACTCAGAGGATACTTGGAGTTGCACAAGGAATAGGACAGTGCAGGATCAAGACACATAGGCCATGTCTACACTACCCGCTGGATCAGCGGGTAGTGATCAATCTATCGGGGATCGATTTATCGCATCTAGTGTAGACACGATAAATCGATTCCCGATCGTTCTGCTGTCGACTCCGGAACTCCACCACGGCGAGAGGCGGAAGTGGAGTCAACGGGGGAGCGGCGGCCGTCGATTCCGCGTTGCGAGGACGCGAAGTAAGTGATTCTAAGTTGATCTAAGATACGTTGACTTCAGTTACGCTGTTCTCATAGCTGAAGTTACGTATCTTAGATCGATATTCCCCCCCCCACACACACACACCCCGTGTAGACCAGGCCTGAGATGTTTAATGCCAGAGATATATGGATGTGGTTTGTTTAATTTTTAAACAATAGACCGTTTTAAAGAGTGAAATATAACTTGTTCCCATGTGTCCCAAATGTTTCCTTTACAAATGTGATCCATCGTTAGGGAGTCTGTATGCTGCACTATCTGATTGGTTGTGTAGTTTACACCAAGTCTTGTAGAGATCATTTGTCATGCTATTTATCAAATCTTTGATCTTTGTATTTTTATCTCTGATCAAATTCAGGTTTTACATCTTGTGCTCTGGTAACCATGCATGTTTTAGTAAAGTAGCTGTCCAGGAATAAAATTCTATCATCTATCCTATATCGGCTATGCACTTGGCTGTTAAGTATAAACATTTGGTTCATACTGCATGTTTCTGTCACATATTGCACAGGACTTTCCCAATAAAAGTTTTTCAAAGGGAAATAATGTGCAAGTACTGTAAAAATATTTTTAATGGCAGATTTACAGTATGAATTTTTTTGAATGACTGAACATTTGCTGTTACAAAAGAAGCAATAATCTCTCTGGTGACAATTGTTTTCAATGAAATTTAAGCACTTTTCCCCCTCATACACGCTAAATAAAATTACAATTGTGGAGAAAGCTGTCAGGCAGATGTGTGGATGGGGATCATCAAGCTATCAAAAAAAACCCCAAAAACCCAACCAAGTTTTATTCTGAATTGTTTGTCTGAAATGTCTGAAAGAGTGTTTAATTTCTCTGTGAACCCCATGTCTGATTGCTAAATTTAAATAAACAGATACTGTAGCATAATTTCCTGGTTGATGTGAACAAAACTTGAAAAACCAAGGCCAGTGAAACCATAATTGGATTAATCAGATTTCTTTACACGATAGGGAATATGGATAAAATTTCAGTATTTCAATAGTCTTGTTGTGACTGTGCTAGCTAAAGAGCTTGGCCTGATGGCTTGTGTATAAATGGACTAAATAGCAGATGGCAACTATGCAAGTGTAAATTAGCTAGCAGCTGACATTATTTGGAGTGCTATTGATTGTTTTGATACCATTATCTGGAATAAGAGCTTGATGCTCAGTCAATCAATGGAGGGGAAAATAGGAATAACTCAGAATCATTTAAACTTAAACTGCTAGAGTGTTTAATTGGATAAATTCACACCAAAAAAACTTTATTTAAAGAATAGAAACTTGATTCAGAATATTGCCTTCAGGTTGTAACCTGGGGCAAATTCTCTGTTGGCATAACCCCAGTGAACTTACATCAGCAGTGAATTTGGCTCTTGTTGTTTCTGGACTGCTTGCAGGTTGGGAGTATCATGAAGGCCATACACATCTATGAGGCAGTTTTGTATATTGTCCTGGAGCAACTTCTTCCAGCTGCTGATCTAGGAATGGCCTTGGTTCTGGAGGGAGTAAAGTTCGCTTTCCTTGGCTAGAAAGACTGTTGAACACAATCAGATTTGCAGGGAAACGCAAGATTTAGCAATAGAGGATTTTAATATTGGTTCACCACTTCAGGTATCTTGCCTCATGCATCTCTTTCCATAAAGCACCTGGCAAAGCTATGGGTAAGAGAAGAGAGAACTGCTTTCAGGCTCCCGTGTTAATCACCTGTGAAACGTATAGTCTGCTTATCCTTAATTTTAGTGCTCATGGCTAAAAATGGGGTTGTTGATCTTACCAATATTCATAGAATCATAGGGCTGGAAGGGTCCTCAAGAGGTCATCTAGTCCAGTCCCCTGCACTCACGGTAGGACTAAGTATTTATCTAGTCCTTCATGAATAACCAGTGGTGTTATTGGTTATCCATCCTATTTTAAATCCCATCTACAATATTTTACTTTCTCAGTGCCTGTGATAGTGAGTTCCATAGACATGGTGAAGATAAAGGATTAAGAATAACCCTCTTCCCCAAATGAACTGAACACTGTTATGTAAATTGGTGTAAGTCAATATTTGGATAATGATCATGGAGTAATATTGATCTGGAAGCTGGAACAGTTACAATAAAACTGAACAGGGGAAAACATTACTGTCCCTGAATTAGTAAAAGATACCTAGCAGCAGCAATGTTAGATTTCCTGTTGCATATTACTTTATCTATCCCTGTACTTAGTGGATTTAATCTGTGGACTACAGTACTGGAAGTGAAAATTTCATTAACGTGTTTGTCACCACGCCTGAGAAGCATCAGCTCATCAAATGTATTATTGTGTAGAAAATCAACACCGGGCTTTTGGTGTCATACCAAAAGATGAACTATTCATTGTCTTGATTTCTCATGCAGCTGGCTAGTGGCAAATTGCTATCAAGAAGTGACTCTAAACTTGATGTTCTGTATAGAAGTGATTAAATGCCAGAAGTTTCTCTGTTAAGGATTTATTTGTGGCCTAAGTGCCTTGAGTGTGAAACCCTTACTTATCCTGAAAAGGGGCTATTCCTGTGGGGGCATATTAGCTATGTGATTCTGTCCAGAATACCTCTGCAGCTGGTGCTTGCTCTTGGAGTCCCCGAGCCTTACAGGCTATTCAGCCACACTGGCTGTGCCTTATTCAGGGTAATTGTCCAGCTTTAGCCTTGTGCAGCTGTCTGTGCCTACCCCTCTTTTCTAGAACTCCAGCAGCAGCACTGTGAGGCCTCACTGGGACAAAGGAAGATAATAGAATCAACACAAAATAGTGATCTGTATTGCACAGGAAATGTGGAGCCTCCCTCCCCTCCCCGTCTCTCCTCCCACATGCTCTGAACACAGCTTCCTGGTGCAGAAACTGGGGGAGGGGTCGTCTAGGCCATGCGTAGCAGGCAGACATTTCCCTGGGATAGGTTGCTCTGCAAAGTTGGGATAAGCAGCCATCTGGGAATTATGTGGCATGTAGAGCAGTGTATCTTTTCTCCTGAATAGGGACTTGAGATCTGAGTAGAGAAACCTGCAGTTGCATTCCACAGCTTTTAAATTTCGCTCACTTGCCACAGTAATCAATGAATGATCTGTGTGCTAAATTTCATATGAAAGAGGAGTGTGGGTGATCCTCCTCCAAAATCCTGCCATGAGTTGTGTGCACAGGCTCCAGTTGCTTTCAGTTGTGCACATGTATCTTGCAGGTAGAATTTGGCCCTGCAAAACCTGTTGGTTGTTTTTATACTATCAATAGATTTTTAACAAAGAAGTTGGCATATTCACATTTGTCAGAAGTGCAGTGGGAATGCAAGTTCCCCTTCGCCACTAACAACATTACTACCAGACTGCATTTTGTAAGACTTTATCTTGAGTTTATTTAAAAGTGTTTTGTTAATTTTCTGGCTTTTATTTTAAAAAAGAAAAAGATAAGTGACAGCCTATAAAGCCATAATAGGCTCTTAAGTTAAGCAGTTATATTGAATACAGAAGGTAGGTGTCACATACTGTCAGTTCAGCACTGGTTCTGTGGCATGCAAAGGTTTCTGTTAAGGCTGCAAGAAGCAGTCAGAAAAAGCTGCATAGACTCAAAGAGACTCTTGTTGTTCAGAGCTCTGGAATGCTGTGGCATGCTCCAGCTTGGGTGTAGGTGTTTGTTTGATTTGCGGTTCTTACTAGGGGGTGTATGATTTTTAAAAGCACTTGCTAAATTTGCATTTGCTTGAATAATGGCTACTTTGTAAATGATAAGAGTCACAGCAGAGTAAGAGAGGTTTCTTGCGTTTGTCACGGATTTGGCATATTTAAAAAAAAAATTGCATAGGATTTCGTTGCTCAAGCAAACAGAGCTACATATATGCTGTGTGGCATTTGTAAGCCTGCGGTCCTTTTAACTTAATGGCAGATCTTTCATTTGGAAGTATCTTTTGTAAGTGGCATATCTTTTGGAAGCGTGTTGCCATCCTTGCTACCTCATTTCTGTTATTGCATTTCTATAATAAATAAACTACAATCAAGCCTATAGAATGCTAGCTAGGTGTAGATACAGTCTACGCATCTATGACCAAGATTCTCAACAGTGAACACCTACATTTGTGTAGGGGCCTTAAACTGCAGCCAATGGGAACCACTGAGTACTAAGAACCTAAGTGATTTAGTTGATCAAAAAGTGGAATTTCCATCCAGTGGCAAATTCTGATAATTTCAAAATTTATTTTAGTCCCAAATCAGGATGAAAAGTCAAAACACTGAAACTTTTAATGGAGTGAAATGGTAAGAAAATTTTCAGTTCAGAAATGTTTCGGGTGAGGTGGACAGTTTGTACCACAGGTTTCAGAGTAACAGCCATGTTAGTCTGTATTCGCAAAAAGAACAGGAGTACTTGTGGCACCTTAAAGACTAACCAATTTATTTGAGCATGAGCTTTCGTGAGCTACAGCTCACTTCATCGGATGCATACTGTGGAAATTGCAGAATACATTATTATATACACAGACACCATGAAACAATACCTCCTCCCACCCCACTCTCCGTATTACCAGCAGGAGAGTGGGGTGGGAGGAGGTATTGTTTCATGGTGTCTGTGTATATAATAATGTATTCTGCAATTTCCACAGTATGCATCCGATGAAGTGAGCTGTAGCTCACGAAAGCTCATGCTCAAATAAATTGGTTAGTCTCTAAGGTGCCACAAGTACTCCTGTTCAGTTTGTACCACAGTTTCTGTGTGTTAGATCTCGCATGAGATTTTTGGAGGGCAGGTATTTAGCATACAAAAATAATTTGGGCGCACAATAATTGAGGCATCTGAAATTACTAGTCAGTTTTGAACAGCTTGAAGCCTGCCTTTAGGCATCCCTTTTTAAAATAAATTTTGACCATTATTTTTGTTAGCTTGCTCTTTTTGAATGTTATGTCCAAGGAAAGGTGTAGTTGTAAGAATCTCGCTGTATATACTGTGTTATGTTTTTCCACAGATGGTTTTGCCACCTACAGTAGAACATTTAGTTCCTGTTTCCAAGAAGACTGCTTCCCCACTGTATTGGGGTCGTGCCTGATTTTCCCTTTTGATTGTTTTTCCTCTCAAACAGTTCCCCAGATAAGACATGGCTCTGGGGGGGTGATGGGTACTCTCTCAGCTGCAAGAAGGTTCAAGTACATGCTATTGAATTTTATGGTATTATTATTACAAATACAGTAGTTTTATGATCAAGCTCTATCTGAAGCTCTTGCATTAAATTCCTTGTACAACTGATGCTGAGAAAATACCTAAAAATGAGTGACAGGCTTTGACTAGGAGTCCGGCGGTACCTTAAAGACTAACACATTTGTTTGGGTATAAGCTTTTGTGGGTTAAAACCCCCACTTCTTCAGATGCATGGAGTGACAATTGCAGATGAGGCATAAATATACTGACACATGAAGAGAAGGGACACAAAAGAATAAATGGACACCAATCAGACATCAGGAATGGTCACATACAAAAGCCAGTAGGAGAACACTTCAGTCTCCCTGGACGTTCAATAACAGATTTAAAAGTAGCCATCCTTCAAGAAAAAAACTTCAAAAACAGACTTCAAAGAGAAACTGCAGAGCTACAATTCATTTGCGAATTTAACACCATTAATTTGGGCTTGAATTAGGGACTGGGAGTGGCTGGCTCACTACAAAAGGAATTTTCCCTCTCTTGGTATTGACACCTCCTCATCAGTTAATGGGACTGGACCACATCCACCCTGACTGAATTGGCCTTGTTAACAATGGTTCTCCACTTGTAAAGTAACTCCCTTCTCTTCATTTGCCAGTATATTTATGCCTGCATCTGTAATTTTTCACTCAATGCATCTGAAGAAGTCGGGCTACCCCTCTGATACTAGGCTTTGACTAACTATTCAGAATTTCAGGAGTTTTATTTGACTCAGAGGATTTAAACCACACACACCCACCCACCCACCCACAGTAGGCTTCTCCATGTTTGTAGCTTTCCTTAGGGAGCAAAGTGGGAGGTCCAGTGGCCTGTCAACCCTCTCTGGTATGTTCAGGCATAGCTAATGGACCCAGTTTTTCCCCCGCCCAACCCCTTGGTGTCTTAAGAGGAGGATAAATGGGCCTATTCTCCACATGATAACATTATGGGGCAGGGATCAGCCAACTTTGGCACACTGCCTCCCTCGGTAAGCCGATCCCTGTTATGGAGCATCTCTTCCCTTCTCCCTCACACAGAAAAAATTGGCCTGTTTTTCCACAGCCCCATACCTTGGAGAATCATTTGCACTTGGGCAAAGGGTAAAGTACCACCAACTCAGAATGGCCAGTACCCTACACACAGTTTGCTCTGGATGTGAACAGGGTTAAATGGCTAAGTAATGTGAGGGGTAAATGGCCTGGAGAATTACAATGATTATCACCACTCCAACCCCAGCTGAGTGTGTGCTTCTCTCCCTGGTACCGCTGCCGGCTGGTAAATGTGTTTACCTCGCTGCTGTAATATGGAGTATAAAAAGGAGATTATTGTTTTCCGTACTGATACAATGAGGGGAATTGAGGTTGACTGGGACCAGGTCTCTCTTCTAATGGTGCTGAAAATGGTTCTGTCCCATTTTATGTTAGCAGGTGAACTGATACTATCACTGATTTAAGAGGTAGCACAGAGGGAACCTGTAGCTGAAACCATTGCCTGTAAAGGGTCATTTTCCCATAAAACCTCTTTATCAGCATTATTGCTTTCCAGGTGTTTCCCTCCCCAGTGAATAGCTATGATTATTTTTCCCCAGATGTATTAGCTTGTACTTTTCTAAGCTGAATGGCAGTTTGTCTTCCCATGTTTCTAACCTCTCTCATTTCAAAGTAGTAGTTGTCATCCTAAATGGCATTTGAAAATCTCCCCTCTTTGGTAGCAAAAAACCATGTGTTCAGAGATTAACCACATGAGGTTTAGTGCAATAATCTTATATTTGGTGCCTGTGTTCCCCACTGAGTCATAGTTTTAAAAATATGTAATATCCAAAAATGAATAAATTTTCCGGTTTCTTTGTTCATGGAAAGTCTGTGACCTCATGCCAAAGGATATTGAACTGGTGCATCTTTGGAGCCTTGAAAGGAGATACTCCTCATTGAACAAATTCAGATTCAGATATGGAATTCATATTGTTAAATGTGTGTCAGCAAATACCAGGGTAGCTGTAATAATAGCTATGATTCTTCCTTGATTTTTATATAAAAAAAAAATACGTATCTCTTGAGAGGTACAATTATACAACATCTTATTGTTAATAAACACCCTTTGTTCCCAGGTTAGTGGACCACAGACAGATTTTTTTGCTTATTTGCCAAACTTTATTAATTTTCAATACCTGGAATTTTATATGTATATGAATGTGTGGGGCAGTGATCTCCTACAGATTTTACATAGTGTAAATGTATTTGTATGTCTGTATTTCCATTATAGGCTTTTGTTTTTTGTATCTGAGAAATTTTTGTTATGCTATAAACATCTGTGTAAGTTTGAAATCTGGCATTCTAAGGACCTGATTCTGCTCTCACAGCTGTCTGAATTGGGAATAACTTCACTGAAGCTAATGGAATTGCACTAATGTAAAACTGATGTAAGATAAGAATTTTGCCACAGGGGTCTGATTTGAAACTGCCTTAGGCATTTAGACCTAGGCAAAGTGCTTTTATGCCCACTTCTCATTTACTTTGCGTAGGTCTAACTTGCTATGAAAGGTGTAAGCATTAAGATTAAGGTCCAAAGTAAATCAGTTTTAAAATACCTTTTGGTGCTACTAAGTATTGGTAGCTGCTCTGATAAATTGCAGCATCCTTTTTGAGAAGACTGAGGTGAAATTCTGGTTCCTCTTAGTCAGTGGGAGTTTTGCTATTGACTTCAGCGTAGGTCTCCTGTGGTAAGTGAAGAGGGTTGGTGAGGCAGGATTTTAATTAGTGAGGGGAAAAATCCACAAATACTTCCATGCTTAGTGAGAGATGGAATGGGTGCTGCATATCAGCAGTAAGGTCAATAATGTTAATAATAAAAAGGCACAAAAAGGAAATTAAACTATAAATATTATGTTAAAATAACACGAAGGATTTGACTAAAACCCACAGGGGCAGGAAAGTTGAGAGTGAACACTGAACTTTATCTGACCCTGATGGGCCCAGGCACTTACTCTCTTACTAGGTAACGTTATTCACTCCTTGCAGATTCTGTAATACAACAGGAAAGGGAAGGTCAGTGGCACCCTGTTTTTAACCTGTGCAGTCATCCCTTGTATAACTCCTAAAGCACTAAAAGGAATGCATTTAAAGACCTGTTCTGGTACGCTATGTCCATGACAAGCTGTAAAATATATATAAATATATAAACTGTCAGAAAAGCAAAAATCACACAAAAATATACTATTTTCTCCACAGAGAAGTTATATGAACAAAATGTATTTTTCTGTTATCCTTCTAAGCTGCTAGAGTTTAAAGCTATAAATCATGCAACATGGTATGTGTTTCTTATTAAAATTCGTTTGCAGCCTTTCTGGTGATAGATAGTCAATTCAATATCTCTGATAAACTTGGATTTTTTTTGGTGCTATTGCCATCTTGGGCTTGTGTGTATGTGGTTGGGCTTTTGTGGTTGTTTTGTTTTTTGATTCTTGCTCTTGACCCAATACCAAGAAATATATGGATGTAGAGTAGGACTGCCCCACTAATTTGTAAATAATGCTAAGTTAACCTGGAAAATTATTGTATTTTTACTGCTGCTCCTCCCACAGGAGCAATAGTTGCCTAATTTTTATTGAAGACTGTAGTATTTTGCAAAGACAAAAACATAGTATGCCAGACTTTCATCTCTTGTGACATACCGGTGTAAATATGGAGTTATCCCACTGAACAGAATAGCTTTGATGGCATTATTCCAGATTTACACCAAGGTGATGGAAATGAATCTGGCCCAACTAACACACACTTCATGGCTTCTATAGGCTGAGCTCATTGCACACACCAGGGCCCCTTGCATCCCCCACAAACTCCCTGTTTGCCACCCTCACATCCTCCTCTTTTTCAGGGACTTGATGCAACCCTTGCTCCCCATGCCAAGGCCTCTGCGTGCCCCTCCTTCCCTCTTCCCCCACTTTCCAGGAGCTTTGTGTGGCCTTCCTTACCATGGCAGGAGTTCCCCATTTCTCCTCCCCACTCACACACTATGGTCCCTTATTCTTCCCCGTGCCAGGGGCTCTGTTTCTTTTAGTGCCCCGCCCCTACCCTTACATCTCTCTCTCTCTCTCTCTGTGAGTGAGTGATCATTTTAAAATTCAGTGTGTTGCCAGAAAATTACCCCCAAAACAAATGTGATTAGTGGTTAAAAATAAGAAAATATAAGTTAGGGGGTGGGGGCTGGGTTTTTAACTCTTGAACACCACGTCCAGTTCAGAAATGCCACCAAGATGAATGTTAATCCTCACAAGGTCAGCCAACAATACGGATTGCGGTGAATGTAGAGATATGTCTGTGGCCTGGATCCAGAGTTGCAGATGAAGAATGGGATGTGCAAAGATGACGGATCTTGGCATTGGGACTTTATACTAGGGCAACCTGAGAGAGTGGTTGATTCATGAGAGAACTCCACTTTACCAAAGCTTTTTAGGCCCTTGCTCTTCCCCCTCCTCCCCAAAGCCTCCTGCACACCACGAAACAGCTGATCGGGAGGTGCGGGGAGGGAGGGGGAGGCGCTGATAGGTCGGGCTGCCGGTGGGCGGGAGGCGCTGGGAGCAGGGTGGGGAGCTAATGGCGGCGGGGGGCTGCTGACATGTTACTGTGGCTCTTTGGCAATGTACATTGGTAAATTCTGTCTCCTTCTCAGGCTCAGGTTGGCCACCCCTGCACAACACATTTCCATCAGGAGGCATTGCATGCTATTTATCCTGTTGCAGAAGCCCCCACAAAGTTAATCTCTGAGTAAAGCCTCAGGACTCCTCCCCAGGAGCAAGTGCATGGAGTCCTCATGAGGGAGGGAGTTCAATTATTTTTGATAACAGCAATTAATAAAAGATACCAAGTGTATAGTCTGATGTGAACTCATTCAAATTCATATTTGTATATTAAACCACATAAAAATAGTGTTGTGAATCAAGGACAAGAAGTGCACAGGTGCACAAGTGGTGGTAATATTTTAATGAAAACTGAAAGTGCCAGAGGGGTCAGTGCTATCTGCTGGCAAAGGGAGACCCACAGAGTTCATCTATGAAACACAGAAATGACATGTGCCAAATAGCAGTTCTTGAGCTGTGAAAATTTAACACCGTGAGTTCCCATTGCAAGAAAAGAAGAATTTCTCATCTTGCTGGAATAAGGCATATATCACAATAAGAAAATCATCATTTTTGTTTGTAGCGTTCTTAGTAGGCCCCCCCCATAATAAATTATCTGCATGTAAAGGATGAACTTTGAAGGATCAAATTACGACTAAATATTGGGCAGATTGTCTAGTGGTTAAGGCACTGGACCGGGATCTGGAAGATTTGCATTTGGTTTCCGAGCTCGGCCGTAGACATCCTTGTGTGACCATCTGCAAGTAATTTAATCTCTCTGTGGCTTAGTTTCCCTTCTTTAAAATGCAGAGGGTTGTTTGGAGATAAATACATTAGTGTTTGTGAGACACTCAGATACGACCGTAAAGGAAGCTGTATTATTACGTATTGTAATTAGGTATAAAAGTTCTCATAAGGTGGGTAAAGTAAATATAGGGATTCAACATGGGCCTCAGATATCCTTTAGAATTGCAAAACTAGTGATTTAAGGAGGGAAATGTACATGCTGTTAGTGATGGTCTCTATTGCTTGTGAAACTTCGTAGCCTTGAACTAGCAAAAGCAAGGACTATACTTGGGCCCAAGGTTGCATAACTTACCCCTCTCTGTTTATATATGACACTGCATAATCTACTAAACTCTGCAGGCTTTGGGCTCTCCCGAGCACAGCAGGGAAGACTGATGCTGCAGCAGTAGCCATAGGACAGGGATATAACCTTTTGTAACCTTCACTCGTTATCTGATTGGGGCCAGGAATTAAAAACCAGTCTCATCCTAGCACTCCTATTTGTCGTGCTGTACAAAGTTCTGAAACTGCAGAGGAGTGGAGGCTCCCTTCTTGGGGATGTAGGAGTTCTACATGGCAAGAGCTCATGGCTGCCTCCTCTCCACCTAGTCCTGAATCCTCCAGTTTCACCAGAGCTTGTGTCCCATTCACCCTTGATTGTTCCGTTCTCAGACTCCATTCATGCAGGGCTAAGGAAGCTAGACCTTGATCCTGCAAAGGTGCATGCATTACACTCCTCAGTAGTTCCACTTAAGTCCACAGGACAACTAGAGGCTTTAGAGAGCCGGAATGCAGGTGTCCTCTCTGCTTTGTATGGGGTTACAATGGCCCAACATCTGCTGGGGGGCTGCTGCTGTTGGTTGCTAGGGTTTTTTCCCCCCAAGCACCAAGAAATGTGCCATGGACCTCGCACAACATGTGAAGACATGAGGTAGGATTTCAAAGAGTGCCTAAGTGACCTAGGAGCATAAAAGTCCATTGACTTTCAGTGTGACTTGTGCTTCTAAGTTACCTAGGTGCTTTTGAAAATCCCATCTGCCATCCCTTGTCCCATGAGCATGCAAGCAAAATGCAGCATGACATACGTTGAATGGAAAAGTAGCGGAAGGATAAGAGTGATAAGAAAGCGATTACTCAGTAAGAGGTTTACCAGGCAAGTAATGTACATTAGTTATATTTTTGTATATGTATTTTTAGAATTATTCCAATAGACCTGCTGGCTGCTGAATGACTTTGTAATCAACTAACATTGCTGAATAATTCAGTGCAGCTCTGCAACATATATCTTGATGCATGCAGTATAGTACACTAGGGCCTTGGTTAAATACATATCCTAACTCACCACTTATTGCTTTTGAGAGAATGTCTACAGATGAGAATGAATGTGTAGGCAGTAGCACATTAACCATCCATCGGTAGCATGTAAAGATCTGGGCCCTGCCACTTACAGGTAGCTTTCTAACTTGACCCTGCTGTGCATGTTGTGCAAGTCTAGGCTGCAGACAAAATGTGGAGGGAGATGGAAGGGTTTGGATAGAGGAGTCCCTACTCAGAATTTGGGATGTATCGAGATTCTGTAGTCTTCGTGTAAGGCTGGTTGAGAGTGCTTCCTGCTGTTGGCAAACAGTACTGCGTGTAAATCTCATAGTTGCCGCCTGCTGGTTACTACAGAGAAGGACCATCCTTGGCACTGGTGGAGTTGGAGAAGAAGCCAGGGAGAGCTCCTTCTCTTCGCAAAACCAGAGGTCTAGGAGGAGACTTTGCTTTTTGTCCTTAGCTTCCTCCTGAGGTGGGAACTGGTAGAAGAGGAAAGCTCTCAAGGGACAGTTTGGAAGAGATCAGCTTGATATTTGGTCTGGGTGACATTTTGGTGGCTCTGGGCCTTAGTTCCTCTTAATTCACCCCTGCTAAAAAGGGGCTTCATGAAAGGAAAAGTATTCAGTACAAAACAATAGTAGAATACATATCCTGTGCAACACTTGTCTCTGTACCGTAGATGATCCACCTGCATTTAAGAATGAATAGCTACCAAAGAAGTATAGTTCTCAGGATTTGTAAAGAAAACTAGCTTCCACTGAGGCCTAATCTTCACTAGGAAAATGTTTGTCAGTATAGTTTGCTGGTATATCTATCTTATGCCAATTCTCCAAGCAGAATAGGCTATGCCAGTATAACTGCAGCTACACTTGGGATTTTGCCAGTATTAAAAATATTTATTAAAAAAAAAAAATCACATCCCTAACTGACATTACTGTATCGGCAAAAGATACTGCTAGAAACCTGGTTTTTGTGACACCAAAAGTCAAAAAAGCTGAGATTCCACCTCAGAGAGATTTTCATCAAGAGATGACAAAGCTTTACAAAAGCTGTCCAGAGCAAAACAAAGAGAGTTGCATAATGGTACGATACTGTGAAATGTGCCTGTGCTTGTGCTTTGTGAGCAGAAATAGGAAGTTTGAAAAATACCTTGTGGGGGCAGGGGGAGATCACGAAGTTCTGCATGGGATCACTGCCAACTTGACATATGGTCTTGTGCTTGCTTGTATAGCAGCATGTAGTATAAGACCCATATGTTGGCTTACACAGCAGTTAGATCACTATTAGGAGTGAAGTGATTTGATTGCAGAAACAGAATGTGGGCAATATTTGGTGGTAGAGAAGACACAACATAACTTAATAAACTGTTTAACCAGAAACCCCACACATGAGGGAAGGCTTGCTCTTTGGGACTGCAGGTCCCGGAAGGAGTGGTGACTATGTGCTGCCCACAAATTTGAGGAGGTTTAAAGCATTCATTTATAGGAAGTTTTTTTTCCCGCAATGCAAGTTGTTTTTACTTTATGCTCTTAAGATATCAGTCACGGAGAAGTACATATTTTGCATCAATGAAAAATATATACTTTAATTTTCTAGCATAGTGCCACCCATTAGGTTCACTTCTGCTTATTGTCTATCAGCCTTCACTTTATCACCTCATATTTCAGAGACGGTTCTACTCACTTGTCAAAATTTGCTCCTGGCTGAAAGTGCTTATACACAATCTCAGTCTGGGAACATTTCAAAAGGTGCATTTTAAAAAATCAGTGAGATTAGTAGTAATGTTGTTTATGAAAGGGTATGTTGGCCTTCTGTAGCGCATCTCATCGAAGACTCGCCAACCACATTACAAACATTAACTTGGAAATAACAATACTGGTCTATTTTGCAATTTACAGATGGGTAAATGGGGTGTGTGTGTGTGTGGGGGCGGGGGAGATGAAAAAATGAAATGACCTACTTACATCAGTGGCAGAGTTGAGTGCCTACACAGTGACTGTGTTTTTCTACTGACTCTGCCACAATAACTTTCTGGGCCTAACTGTGAATCCATTGCCCCCACCGGTGACAGTAACTTTCACCAGCATCACTGAAGTCAGTGGAGCCATTTGTGGAGAAAGGAGCTATTCAGCATGAGTAAAGGCATCAGAATCTGGCTCTCTGGTTCCAGTCCTGATCACAAAATCACTAGTTTGTTTAGAATGGTAGAAAATAAAGATGGGAAAAGTTAGTGTACAGTGCAAGTGCAGATGCGTTCCCTATGGTGTGCTTGTGGGTGCTTTTAGATTTAGTGGCGATTTTTCATATCACAAGAAAAAACATAATTGGGCAATACTGTGTAGTACCCTAAGGGAGACAGAGTTTATGTGCACCGCACAAATAAATACATTAAGTATTCTAATATCTCCTGAAATTACCCATCCAAACTGGAAATTAATTTCATCATTAGGAGTTTTGAACCATAATTCACAGAATACAGTACACTTTAGACTTCACCTGAAAGCCACATCCTCTCTGTACATTTAAATCACTTAAAATATCTAGGTAGAATTTACATGCATCCATGTTAATAAATACCTATGAAGCAAGTGCCATTAGTTTTTATTACTGACTTTAGAAGTCCCTTACCAAACATGCTTTGGGTTTTTTTTGTTTTTTGTTTTAAAAGGATTAATTAGTCCTGAAAAAAGGCTTTGAAGTTCAAACTCTAAATAATAATGTGGGTTGGGAATGTAGCCAAAGTGGTTCAAAGATAAAAGTTCACTTCCTGGAGAGAGGGTGTGTGTGTGTGTGTGTGTGTACATGAGCGCCATTAATGATGTTTGGTCCCTTCTAGCGATTGTTAAATGCAGCCTCACAGCATGAAGTTCACAACCACCGAACCTTGTTGTCTATATTGTAATGTAGTGTGTAGCTTATGTTTCAAGACTTCTCTGATTTGTCCACTGGAGTCTCTCATTTGTTCCTAACCATTTCTGTGCTGGAGCCCACCTTCAAAGCGTGGATGGGCATCCTCCTGTCCCCAGGCATCCTGCCTCTGCAAAATTGCTCTATCATTTGTGTTTTCCAATCCATTGTTTCTCTCCCTCCTGTCCCTTTTCCTTTGTATAGTCTTTGTTTTTCTAGTATTTATATTTGTTAATGATACCTTTTTTTTTTTTTTTTTTTTTTTAAGGTGGTTTCATCCTGCTTATGTCGGGAGAATGGCCATCCATCGGGAGGTGGCTCCATTTGCACTTAGCTGCACGCGCACTCGCGCGCTCTCAAAAAGAAGAAATTGGGCTGTCATGCTTTTCTGCTGCCTAAGTTTGTGTTCCTTCCTGCATGTGTGAGCTGCAACCAGAGCTGGCTGTGTCAGAGAGATGCAAAAGACACAGCGATGAGACAGGTAGAGCTGTCCATTGCTTTGCATTCAGCCAGAGGAGCATGGACAGCTTCCGACACAGCCATGGAGGCATATTTACAATGGGAGTGGTGGGGAGGGAGGGGCTACAGAACAAGAGTTATACAACTTTCCCCACAACTCTTTTCTGTCCTTTACTACTGCAGCTTCTTCTATCACTCCCAGAAAGAAAAGGAGATCTTGTAGGTGTTTGTCTCTGTCTGAGGGGTTGGAGCACATGCGGTTGTATCATAGAGCTTGGCTGTAGACAATGGATCGTGTGGTGTGGTCTGGGTGAAAGCTGGAGGCATGTAGATAGGAATAGCGGTCAGTAGGTTTCCGGTATAGGGTGGTGTTTATGTGACCATTGCTTATTAGCACCGTAGTGTCCAGGAAGTGGATCTCTTGTGTGGACTGGTCCAGGCTGAGGTTGATGGTGGGATGGAAATAAATCAGTTGGAGAATACTTCAATCTCTCTGGTCACTCGATCTCTGACCTAAAAGTCGCAATATTACAACAAAAAGACTTCAAAAACAGACTGCAACGAGAGACTGCTGAATTGGAATTAATTTGCAAACTGGATACAATTAACTCAGGCTTGAATAGAGACTGGGAGTGGATGAGTCATTACACAAAGTAAAACTATTTCCCCATGTTTATTCTCTCCCCCCCCCCACGCCCCCCCCTCCCGGCCCCACTGTTCCCCAGATGTTCTTGTCAACTGCTGGAAATGGCCCACCTTGATTATCACTACAAAAGGTTTTCTTCTCCCCCCGCCCTCCCGCTCTCCTGCTGGTAATAGCTCATCTTAAGTGATCACTCTCCTCACATCCGATGAAGTGAGCTGTAGCTCACGAAAGCTTATGCTCAAATAAATTGGTTAGTCTCTAAGGTGCCACAAGTACTCCTTTTCTTTTTGCGAATACAGACTAACACGGCTGCTACTCTGAAACCTATCCCTCCCAGTGCTCACATGCTATTACTGCTGTTCATTAGTATGGTCCTTCCCTGCTCCATACTCGGAAACACTCATCTAGAGAGAAGTTTGGTCCAGTGGCACAAACCCCGTGGTAGGAACAGGACCTTCTCAGTTCTGTTGCTGATACTCACTAGGGATTCGGTGAGTCATTTAGCCAATCTGTGCCTCAGTTTCCTAATCTTTAAAATGAGAGTAATACTAGCCTACCTCCTAAGGCTACTGTGAGGATTTATGAAATCATTTGTATGAAGTGCTTAGTAGGAGGAGTTATTTATCTGATAGGAAGGAAAGATGGTGTCAGTCTGAGATGTTTTTTGTTTTGTTTTTTGTTCTTGGTTCTTAGTAGAGACTTTAGCCACCTGGAAAGCCTTTATGCTCTCAATGTGAGTTGAGACACTGATTCATTCGTAATTGATATTTTTCAGAATAGCAACAAACACACAGATATCAGTTGTAAGAAACATTGTTACTGCTCTGTTTTGGAACTAGAGATGTCCAGTGACAATATGTTCAAAGTAAACATCTTCTCTAAAGGAAATCCACTTGTGGTTAATTAGTGGTGCAGTGGGTGAATATGAATCAGTGTCTGGATGTTTATACTGGAAGTTCTTTGAGATTTTATAGGCTTGGGTGTACTTGCATTTTAAGGTGCTCTAGAGCCATTGAAAATATATAGAAAAGCTTGTTTGACAGCAGCTGTTTCTACTAAACTGATTGAGCTGAGAGCTGATGATGTCATTTCCCGTGAACTTACTGTAAAATGTCTCCCATGTAAGCATAACACCAGGGAAACCACAGCAAAGTGAGAGAGGCAAAGGCATATGTCCAAGGAACATAGCCAATAGCCCCACCTTGGAAAGGGCCCAGGTAACATTTCATAGAGGAGTGCTGAAAATCTCCCCTTCTGCCTTGAAAATGTTTGAGACACCATTGGTTGGAAGCTGCTGCTATCCAGAGAGGGCACCTTGAGAATTCATGACCACCTAATCTGATTCTTAGAAGAAAAAAGCAGGCCTGTCCCAGACTAGAACGAACGTTCCGTAGAGGGCATAGCTGCCATTGCTTGTGTGTGTGCTTCCTTTATGAAGTTTCATAACTCAAAATGAGGTGTTTACGCTGTCTGTGAGCTGCTTCAAGATGTCTGCCTGAAGTTACTGAATGGAAGTCACCGAGGTGAGTTAGCCTTTGTTAGCCTTTGTAGTATGTGAATTGTGCCCTGGTTTAGTGTGTAAATAAAACATCCCAAGATGAATCAACTTTACGTGACTTTAAGAGGAGACATAATGGCTCAGATTCTCCCCTGTGTTTGGGGTTGTTTCGGGCTATGCTCCTAATGCTGATATAGCTGGCCACAGGAAGATGACCTGTCTCCTGCCTCCACTGGTCCTGAGTTGAGCCATGCATGCCATAGCTGAGGTTCTGGGTCAGTTGCCATGATGTACTCCTGTTTCTGCCTGGTACCTTCTTGCTCTTGTACCAACTCCAGCTTCCTTTATTTAGTGTTTTCCCAGCCCTTTCCGCTTTTACTAATCGGAAAGTTCCTAAATTGAATGAAGCTTCATTGACACGGATGTGGATTCTCTTGACTCTCTCTTCAGTTATGTTAGCTTCTCAGATGGGCAGTGAAGAACTTAAAGCAAAATAAGGCCTTAATGTGGTCACTTGAGATCTATTAAGATCTGTAAGGTGGGTCCATTCTTGTGCCATAATGCATGTTGAAAGCAATGATATTTTTTTCCTTGAAAGGACCACGAATATGTAGTAAACCATAGTTATTTTTTTCAAAGTTTTAAATAAAAAGTCCATTGCATAAATTGTTTCACATTATGAAATTACTTCCTGTGAAATATATTTTATACAATATGGAGTCTCTTTGAGCTACAGGAGCAGAACAAAATAAATGTAAATAAAAATTTTAATATACACTCCTATCTAATGTCTCCCTTTCCCCTACCTCCAAAATAAATCAGGCAGATAATTTTTTAAATTATCTATAAATCCATGGTATGCCCACAGCTTGAATACTGAGTACAGATGTGGTCACCCCATCTCAAAAAAAGATATATTGGATTTGGAAAAGTTTCAGAAAAGGGCAAGAAAAACTATTGGGGTATGGAATGGCTGCCGTATGTGGAGAGAGTGATAAGACTGGAACTTTTCAGCTTGGAAAATAATCGAATAAGGGGGGATATGATAGAGGTCTATAAAATCTTGACTGGTGTGGAGAAAGTAAATAAGGAAGTGTTACTTCTTCTCATAACACAAGAACTAGGGGCCACCAAATTAAATGAATGGGCAGCAGGTTTAAAACAAACGAAAGGAAGTAGTTCTTCACACAGAGCACAGTTAACCTGTGGAACTCCTTGCCAGAGGATGTTGTGAAGGCCAAGACTATAAAAGGGTTCAAAAAAGAACTAGTTGAGTTCATGGAGGATTGGTCCAGCAATGACTATTAGTCAGGATGGGCAGGGATGGTGCCTGTAGCCCAGAGGTGGGCAAACTGTGGCCCACGGGACCCTCCTGCCCGGCGCCTGAGCTCCTGGCCCGCGAGGCTAGCCCCCGTCCTCTCCCCTGCTGTTCCCCCTCCCCTGAAGCCTCAGCTCACTGAGCCGCTGGTGCAATGCTCTGGGCGGCCAGGCAGCGCGGTTGCAGAGCCACGGCCTGACCCGGTGCTCTGGGTGGCACGGCTGCAGCACCGGTGCCCCAGGAAGCGCGGTAAGGAGGTAGCGGGGGTTGGATAGAGGGCAGGAGAGTTCGGGGGTGTGGTCAGGGGTCGGGGGTGTGGATAGGGGTCGAGGTGGTCAGAGGGCAGGGAACGGGAGGTTGGATGGGGGGGTCCCGGGGGAGCAGTCAGGAATGAGAGAAGGGGTTGGATCGGGTGGCAGGGGGCAGTCAGGGCAGGGGTTCCGGGGGCAGTCGGGGGGGGGGGGTGGATGGGGCAGGAGGCCTGGGGGGGCCGTCAGGGGACAGGGAACGGTGGGGGGGTTAGATGGGGCAGGAGTCTCAGGGGAGCTGTCAGGGGGCGAGACGTGGGGGTAGGGGGAAGGGGTCGGATAGGAGGCGGGGTCTGGGCCATGCCTGGCTGTCTGCAGGGAGACAGCCTCCCCTAACTGGCCCTCCATACAATTTTGGAAACCCGATGTGGCCCTCAGGTCAAAAAGTTTGCCCGACCCTGCTCTGTTTGCCAGAAGCTGGGATGGATCACTTGATGATTACCTGTTCTGTTCATTCCCTTTGGGGCACCTGGTATTGGCCACTGTCAGAAGACCGGATACTGGGCTAGATGGACCTTTGGTCTGACCCGGTATGACCATTCTTATGTTACGTTATAAAAATAACTTGTGTATTTGCAGCAGTCTTCTATAATGAATTTTGCGTGAAGTAGACTTTGGGGCCTTATTATTGTAACCAACCCTGTGTGAACCCAGGAAAAAGAAAGGTCAAGATTTCTAAAATAAATGCTTAATTAAATTAATTCCATCTTCAGGCACCTAAGAGGCCTGATTTTCAAAAGTGCTAAGTACCCAGCAGCTTTCATTGAGGATACTAGGCCTAATTCTCCATTGCCTTGCACTTTGTATAGTCATTTACATCTGTGCAATTAATCAGGAAACACTGTCAAATCAGAACTCTTCACTCACACAAGGGCAGCATTTCACACCAGCCTTTGAACTCAGTGGCCCAGATCTCTGCTGCTCACAGTATGAGCTGGTGCAAGTTAGGAAAGGGTGCACAAAGAAGCTGCTTGCAGCACCTTGATTCCACTGCCAGTTCTCTATCAGCCAGGTCCCCAGCATAATTTGGGGCAGATCCAGAGCTGCTTCTAATCTATGCTGATTGCGAATAGGCCTCTAGGGTTCTTCCAGCATCTGGGATTGCTGGAGTGCAGGGGCCCTCCAGGCGCTCTCCCTGTCAGCTACATCCCCCAAGCTTGGGGCTGGAAGGGGGTTGTAATTGAGCTGGCTACATTGTCCCCGCTATTCCTTCTACAGATCCCTCATGCTGGGTTAATTGTCTGTTCTGTTAGGCTCTAAAGACAGCTTATATGCTGCTTGTGCAGCACAAAGTAGTAGTATAGGGACCAGGAATCTGGCCCACTTTGTACCGATGACTACTCACGGTGCAAGGCATTGGAGAATCAGGCCAAATGAGCTTTGACTGAGGTTAAGGTTGTTGATTTTGGCCCAACGTGCCGAAATCCCCTGTGTACTGACAGGAGAATGAGCTGTCTAGCTGAAAGGAAAACGGAGAGTGATTTACTGAGAACTGCTGCACACAGCCCAGTAGAGCAAAGCAATCATTAATCCTTTGCCGGTAAACGTAACAGAACTGATCCTTAGCATGTGCAGATAATCTGATTTTTTTGAAAAGGGGGAAAACTTTAAAAGTTACCTTTTTCCATTCAATATGGGTGTTTTCTTCTTGGAACAGTTGGGTGGAGGGGATGAAGCACCCCTCCCCCCCAAACATCTTAGTTAAATACTCAGAAGTTGTGTAAGTGCATATTTCATGAGAGAGAGAGAGAGAGAGTTCTGTTTTTAGTGCAGCGATATTGCATTATCGCAGATAAACTAAGTTTGAAGTAACATTTCTCTAAGCCTTTTCTGTTAGAATTTGATCAGTGGTTAAGCAACTGTAGCTGATTCCAAGAAGACTTCAAAGCAGACACTTCTTATTGCTCGTTCGCAAGATCACCTTCTGAGACTGAAGTTCTGGAAATACATTTATTCAAAGAATGTGTATTGCATTAGTCCTCAGTTGGCCAGTAAAATCATCTTAGGCATGTCTGAGGCAGCCACTAAAATAAACTTAAAAAGCATTACTATTATAGTCAAGATCAGGGGTCTCAAACTCAAATGACCACGAGGGCCACATGAGGACTAGTACATTGGCCCGAGGGCTGCACCACTGACCACCCCCACCCCAACTGCCCTGGTCCCACCCCCACTCCACCCTTTTTATGAGGCCCTGCTCCTGCCCCGCCTCTTCTCACTCCTTCCCTGCCCCTATTCAAACCCCTTCCCTGAAATAACCACCCCAGCTCCACCCCCTGCCTGCCCCCAGGGGGTGCAGGAGGGGTGCAGGGTGCATCAGGGGGTTCAGGGCAGGGGTGCGTGGTGCGTCAGGGGGCTCAGGTCGGGGTGTAGGAGGGGTGTGGGGTGTGGCAGGGGGCTCAGGGCAGGGGATTGGGGTGTGGCGGGGACTTAGGGCAGGGGGTCAGGGTGCAGGAGGGGTGTGGAGTACAGCAGGGGGCTCAGGGTAGGGGTGCGGTAGGGGGCTTAGGGCAGGGGGTCAGGGTGAAGGAGAGGTGTGGGGTGAAGCAGGGGGCTTAGGGCAGGGGGTTGGGGTGCAGGAGGTGTGTGGGGTGCGGCAGGGGGTCGGGGGGAGTGCAGCAGGGGGCTCAGGGCAGGGGGTCGGGGTGCAGGAGGAGTGTTGGGTGTGGCAGGGGGTCGGGGTGCGGCAGGGGGCTTAGGGCAGGGGGTCAGGGTGTGGCACGGGGTCGGGGTGTGGCAGGGGGCTTAGGGCACGGGGTCAGGGTGCAGCAGGGGGCTCAGGGCAGGGAGTTCTGCTGCAGGAGGGGTTCGGGGGGCAGGTCCAGCCCAGCACGCACTGGAAAGCAGCCGGGACCTTGGGTGGGGGGGGGGGGCACAGGGGTCTGTGTGTTGCCCTGGCCGCTCCTCCAGGTACCTCCCTCAAAGCTCTCATTGTCCGGGAATGGGGAACCTGCCCTGCCCCCAGTGCGCGCCGGGCCAGAGCTGCTCTAGGTAAATGCTGGGCGGGTGGGGGGCTGTGGGGAGCTGGCGGGCCGCAGAAAATAACTGGCCTGCGGGTCATGTGTTTGAGACCCCTGGTCAAGATGATTGCATACAGTTTTCGACACAAAGTAAAACTAAATAGGTTCAAATGAATTAGTTCTAAAGGGATTTCAATTCATATAGACCTGTAAAAAAAGAGTTGCTACAAATGAAGGGTTTTTTTCATTATTTGATGGTGCATGAAGCCTAAGTTAGGTAAAGAAAAGTAAACCCCTGCTCTCTTCTGCCGTTCAGTTACTCCTGGTTTGCATATAGTGTATCAAGTCAGTGACACTTGATATCCTGCTTTGCCTTTCATCAATCAAATGCTAGATCTACAGTTGCCAGAACTTTACAGCAGGAAGCAAAATATGAATTATGTTGGCTTTTATTCAGTCAGGGTTTGAGAATTGGGTAGAAGAGGGATATTAGCTTATAAACAGTCATTCATGGCCTCTTTCTCTGATGGTTCCTCCTGATATCTTTTGAGTGTTACCTGCTCAAGCACTGAAATGATCCAGCTGTGTGCGAGAACAAAATAATAGGAAGATCTTTTGCTTTAAAAAAAATCTGCTTCATTATCTGATGGAATAGTACTGTGCAAGATTTCATGGTTTTTTATGCCCCAGTTGAGCAAAGCATTTAAATCACTTGCTTAAGTCCATCCCTATTCAGGAAAGTGCTTAAGCACAGATTAAGTCAGTGGGATTCAAGCACATACTTAAATGTTTTGCTGAAATGGGCACTTTGAGTGTCCGTGTAGGTATTTATGAATTATTCACTGAGGCCCATATTGTATGTTTCCATGTAAATTAGGGACAGACATAAGAGGCACGGACAGGAAGTAAGGATGTTAGCATTTTACACCAATTTTTCACAAATAATGTGCTGGCTTCACAGCCTCTCTGGAAGAGATGGCATAACTTCCAAAAACAATTAAGAAGTCAATATTGAGGGAATGCTAGCGCCAGCTTAGCACTCTGCATGGCCACCGGACACACCTTGGCCTATGAGTCAGGAGTGCACCAGCCACAGTCTTGGTCATATGGAGATTCCTCTACCACTGGTATGCACTTTGGCCTTCGTCCAGCACTTTTCCTATGGACACCTGCAGGACTTGGTTCAGGAAAACCTCATGGAGCTTTTTTCCACCTTCCAGGGTGTTGCAGTTCATTGCCAACTAAAAATTTATCTTACTACTTTTTCTGCAGAAATTATGTACATTTGCAGGGCTAGCATGTATTTTAGGCACTGGCCTTGTCATCTCTATCTAACCAGCCACATGCAGCGCTCCTGTTCCTCCCATGTACGGCAAAGTCACAGAGGTTTTGTGGAAGCAAGTATGTTTTTAAGTTGGTGCGGTATGGAGGTATACCACTTAGCCAGCAGTGGCTTCTGTGGGTGAGTCATTTGTAGGTTACGTTTTTTTTATTGCCTTCTTTGTAAGTATGCATCCAGGAATGTTACAGGGTCTTAGTTCCCCTCTTATGTGCCTGCAGTGCTGCTACTGATTAGTAATAGTCACAGTGTCTAGAGGTTTTTGGTACCACCATGTTTTTTTAAAACATGATTAAATCTAAATAAAAAAGGCTCAGGCACTGTGATTGGATTCATACAGGTGTAAAGGTGTACCCCTTAGATCCAATTGCAGAAGTGGAGACACATTTTATCTTCCCCACATGTAGGGAGAAAAAACTTTAAGAAACGGGCATAACACTAGTTGGGAGCAGTGGCGTAGCTAGGTAGTGCGAACAGGGGCAGCGGACATAAAAAACGGTGCCACCCGCTTGTACTCACCACGTGGCGCTCCGGGTCCTCTGTGGCACTGAAGGCCCCCAAAATGCTGCCGAGGACCCAGAGCGAGTGAAGGCCCCCACCAAGGCGGAGTGCATGAAAGCCAGTGCCGCCGAGGAGCCAGAGTGCGTGAAGGCCCACACCGCCGAAGACCTGGGGCGCCGCCGGGTGAGTAAAAAATTTAAAAAGGCACCTATAAATTAAAAAGGCGCCACTTGTGCTCAGAGGGGGACTGGCCACTTCCCCCGCTGGCTATGCTACTGGTTGGGAGATAGAGAGGTATAGATGTATATAGATAAGGTGATCTGCAAAGCAAATGGGATGTGTGCTCTTTTTTGCTTCAGTATTATATATGAAGAGGCTAGAAGTCTCTAACATCCTCTTCCACTCTCTCTCCTTTTATTTTTATATACTTTTAAATTTTTTGCATTTATTTTTTCTCAGCTTTTCTTCCCCTCTCTTTCATTTTAACCCCCACCCCCACCCGGTCTTTTCTATCCTGATTTCCCCAGAAGACTAGCAAATTGAGTAAGTTTATCATCACAGATGCCATGGAAATGAAACCTGATTGACCAAGAAGGGGATGTCGTTTTTCATTGGGCTGCTTCACCCTTTTTTGTTAATTCTAGCATATTGTGTACTCCTCCTTCCTGTTTGTCTATTGAATCCACCTGTTGCACTTTGTCATAAACTTAAATCATAACCTCTTTGGGTTAGGGACTGTCTTTCTTGTACAGATCATAGATCAGTATAACCCTGAGCTTCCTAAGTGATATTGTAACAAATACAGGTGGCCATTGAGGACCAGAGAGACTGACTGCCCAGAATCACACAGGAAGTCTGTGGTGGAGCAGGAATTGAACCTGGGACTACCGAGTCAGAGTTTAGTGTCCTGACCATGGGACCAACTTGCTTTGCAACTGGAGAAGTCTCTATTCTTCCCTGACTTCCACTGAATAATGACTTCCCCCCTTCATTTTCATATTTGAAAGTGGGGATGAGAAAGAAAGAATGTAATTAACTGGAGCCTGGTCATCTTCCTGTCTTTGTTTAGTGCACAGATAGAATGGTGCTTCAGAGAGAAAGCAGAAGTCAGTAGTAATCTCGTCCTCCTTTTGCTTAGCTTCCTTTTTACGCTCTGTGCGAATTTTAGTTTTTAGAAGTATTTAAAACTCTGCTACCTGCTTTCAGGACTCATGCTGTGGTGAGTCAGCATTTCTGTCACTGACAGAAAGGTGATGCTCCCACAGGTTCTGGTTTGTTTAAGGAAGAACAGATGGCAGCACCGTTGGTTGATTTATTTATTTATTTAAATGATTAAATGGGGGGCATCAGTGTATGCAATTCTGTTCCAGCAAAGGGAGAAGAATCTGTGTTTGCTCAAGACTAAGGCTGGAGTAGTGGCAAAGGGCCAGAGAAGAGACTCCGCTATAGCCCTTCATCTTGGCCCTAGGGAGGACTATGGATTATTGGAAATTAATAGCCCACTGTGTGACTGGGGTCCATGTGTGTACAATGGTTAAAATTATTGCTGTGCATTATGGAAGGTCTACATAAGTGCAAAGTATGTTTATTGTTAATATTATGAATACAGAGAATGGGTAGTATATACGCAGTCATGTCTCTGTGTGATATCTGTGTATGTTACATTTTTAGGGTACTGCTAATATGACAAAATATTTGGTGATAGTATACTTGAGTGCAAATTTTTGATGGTCTGTGTTTTGCCTCATGTAACAGTTTGTCTGAGGTTCAGCCAACAGTTAAGCAGTAACACCACATTTTACATGACAGTGTTTATAGAAACAAGCCCTGCATTGCTTTTAATAAAACCATGGCCCCGTCTTACACACACTGAGTTTGTGGTAAGCTGACTGCTGATGAATTCTTCAGGCCAACCGCATAACACACAGAATTATGAAGCAGTGGCAAATGTGGATGGTGCTGCTAATTATAATAAATGTAACTGTCTGTCTGTTGTTACTGTATCAGTTCACATCTCCCCCACATGCACCATCTTCGTTATAGTTGGGGAGAGACCCAAAATGCAATCCTTCCCCACTTTTTTACTTCACCGAAGTACAATGGTCTGGGTAGGACATGTCCTCTTTCTATGTAGGAACTGGACCAGAATTGTGGAACTTGCCAGCAGCAGGGAGAGAGAAATGTGATCCACTAAGCTCAGGACATTCAGAACTCTGTCCTTCAATTATATTTTCACAATATATATGGAAGTAAAACCCTACGAAGTAATGAAGCCATTTCTCCTACCAACTGAGAAGAAAGAGGAACAGAAATAACAGTTAACTCTTTGTGTCTGTTTTGAAATATCTGGTTAGTGATCAGATACTGCAGAGGTGGGGAGCCATATAAATTCATAGATAATTGGACACTGAGGAAGTTGTGTTACTGTTGTGAGTGGGAGACCAGGAGCTTTCAGTGGACACAGCACTGGGACAGAGCTGTGCAGGAATAATGACTTAAAGTGGCTGAAAGAGGACATGCCCTTCCTTTCTGCATAGGCTCAACTATATGTCAATTGCTTTTTTATTCTTACTAATTATTTAACTGCTGGCAATGTGCTGTAAAGGGTGGGGGGAATAGACCATCCTTCCCCCTGAGCGTTCCAGTCTAAATGATACAAGATAAGAGCCACTGGAAGACCCAGAGGAAGGTGCAACCATAGCATGTGTTAAGTTGTTTTTTTTTTTTTTCTCTTGTGTCAAGTTGGTAGTGGAGCTGGCACTTGATTTAATTGGGCATCCCAGAAGAAACAAGTTCACGAATGAGAGTCTGGCTTGTTGGGGTTGGGAGGGTGTTCTGGGCATTGGTGTACCATGAAAGAAGTCACAAAGGCAGGAGTGGGAACAGGAAACTAAGAGGAGGAGCACGATATGTATCCTCAGCAGGGTGAGGAGGATAGAAATAAGGGATGAGATCTCAGACATGGGGCATGGCAGAGTTCTTCAGGGCCTTGAAGACAAGGCCTTGAGCAGTTTTTAAAATGTATACCTCAGGGAAGATAGTAGTAGTAGAGTGATGAGACGGGGTGTTTGTTTGAAGGGTCAGGAAGATAATTTTAGCAGCTGTGTTTTTGATGGGAGCAAAGCAGTAATCTGGTGTGCTAGAGAGGAGGAGGAGATTCGATGAGATGGTAAATGTTTTAGCTGTTGTGAAAGAAAGGACTGGTCTGATACTTTTTATTTAAAAAAAAAATGTGCAGGAATATGTATCAAAACTTGATAGCAGACTGAGTGGACGGGGAGAGTGAATGAGAAACCCAGGAAAACTTCAGGAGGTGAACAATATTTGAAAAATTTGGGAGCTTGGGAGTTTTAATAACTTCCAGCACTGTATGTAACCTGGGTCATCGTATTATGGCCCTGTGCATGCTGGAGTCAAACTCCTGTTTCTTTGAGTGCTTGCTTGTGTCAGTTCAGTTCTAGTGTGCGTGCGCATCCAGGTGCACAGTCGTTGGAGACTTTTGCCTTAGTGGTATGCGTAGGGTTGGCTGCAGCGCCCCCTTGAGCGCCATGCTCATGCATTGGCGTATCAGGCACTGCTGACCGGACGCCCTCTAAGTTCCTTCTTACCACCCGTGACAGTTGGTTGACAGTTGGTCGGAGCACCTTGTCTTGCATTGCAAGAGCGTTAGTGGTTCTTTCACCCCATTGTTCTGTCTCCTTTGTAGTTAGTTGTTAGATACTTAGTTCAACCATTAAGTTAAGTGTTAGATAATAGTTTTAGTAGTTAGAGTCCCGGCTGGGGCATGCCCGTTCCCCAGGCTTTAAGCCATGTTCACCCTGTACCCAGCTGATGCCCATAAGTGACCCCCACGAGAGCAGTTGGAAGTGTCTGGGGGAGTCACACAGAAAAGACAAGTGCAGGATCTGCCAGAACTTTTGCCCTTGAACTCAAAAGGAGCAGGATCTCTGCTGAGGGCCCTCCTCCCAGAGGCTGCATTTTGTTCTGCCTCAGAGCCCTCCTGATCAGACTCCATGCTTAGTACGTCGGTGTTGGCGCACAGCCACCGCTGGCACCAGAATCCGCCTGGCATCATTCCCCCTCGCTGGCACCCAAGAAGCGGCTGAAGCTGAAGGTCCCATCGGCACCACAGAATAAGGGGGCTTTGGGCAAAGGACCTGTTAGGCCACGTGGCTGCCCCAGAGCTACACAGAGGTACTGCTGTGGCTGGACCCCCTAGCCCAGCCAGGGATCCGCCTCCCAGGAGTGGCAGGGGATCCCAGCCCCTTGTAGGGTCACTGGCGGCCCAGGAGCAAGTAGGCCAGCTGGTACTGCAGACACCAGGCCAGGCAGTGGACCCGGTTATGTGATCTCCCTCTAAGGCAACGGAGTGTTCTTGGACCGCAGGCGTCGATCCCCGTCACTGCAGCCTAGGACCCTGGTGCTGCAGCCTCAGTCTCTGGTTAGAAGACCCAGGTCCCTAACCAAGGTCGCCACCTACGGAGCATGGGACACCTGAGGCACGACGTCAATCCCCGTACCCACAATACCGCCGGGCTTCCCGCCAGAGATCGCTGTGGCGCAGATCTCCATGGCCTAAGTGGTCCCCTGGATTCGATCCTCCTCTGTGTGGGATCGTTCCTGGTCGTGGCACCGGTCTTCGACTCTCCGGTACTGCTCTTTGGGCAGGCACCGCTCCTCACCTTTTCCTTACCAGTCGCCAGCGAGGGACAGCCAACAGACTCAGGCATCTAGAGCTCTGCCCTGGTTGCCAGAAGGGCAGTGGTCCGAGTCAGAGGGAGAGATCAGCCCCTTACCTAGGAGAAGCGAATCGCCAACAGCCCGCAAGATGGGCATGGCCCCAGCTGCAGCAGCGTGGCAGCAGAGGCAGTGGCCCACTCAGTAGCAGTACTGGAGACCGTGGGATGTACCCGTCATGCCAGTCCTGTATTCCCACCATTCCTCTTGGGCCGCATCGGACAAACTGCCACTGGCATCGGAGCACAATGCTGAGTCCTTTGTGGGAATGTTGCAGCGGGCCCCGATGCCCAATGAGCCGTCCTCTGGCAGACAAGGGGAGACTGCCCCTCCCCCTGCGGTACAGTCATCTTCGTCCTCTCTGGACGAGGCGGTGGTGGGCCCCTCACAAACGAGCAGCGTCTCCCATCTCATCCCCACCACCTCAGTGACTTCAAAGAGCACCAGGCCCTGCTCAAAAGGGTGACTGCTAACCTGAACTTGGAGGTCAAGGAGCTAGCGGAGGAATCTGACAACTTCTTCAATGTCATACCCTACTCCAATCTGGCCTGGGTCGCATTGCCCATCCATCCTGTGGTCCTGAAAATTGCCAAGTTGGTGTGGTAGGATCCCCTCTTCCATTCTGCCCATCTCCAACAAAGAGGAAAAGAAATATTATGTCCCGGCAAAGGGATTTGAATATCTGTACACCCATCCTCCAGCAGCAGGGTCCCTGGTAGTGTCTGCTGTCAATGAAAGAGACCGGCAGGGCCAGGCCAGTGACACAGCCAAAAATAAAGATGCTAAGGCTGGACTTGTTTGGAAGAAGTATTTATTCAACAGCCAGCCTGCAATTTCGGGTGTCTCACCATCAGGCCCCGCTAGGCAGGTACAACTTCAGCTTGTAGGACTCCATCAGCAAGTTAAAGGAGGGCCTTCCACAGGATCAAGCCCAGGAGTTTGCCACCTTACTGAAGGAGGGCAAAGCAGTGGCGAGAGGCGCCCTCCAGATGACCTGGGAAGCTATGTCCAGGGTGGTCGCCTCTGCAATGGCCATGAAGTGCAGCTCCTGGTTACAGTCCTCTGGGCTATCCCAGGAGATGCAGACTGCCTTTCAGGATCTCCTGTTTGAGGGAGCAGGGCTCTTCTCAGAGCAACCGATGCACGCTCCACAGCCTTAAAAACTCCCGTGCCACCCTCTGGTCCCTGGGCCTGCTCACCCCTCAACAGGCTAGAAAGCCATCCTGGCCTCCACCGTCAAGGTCATGGGGTATCCCCGGTCCAGCTCCTACAAAAAGGAGAGAGACAAGGGGTTTAAGCAACGGCACCCTTCGTCTTCTCGCTCCTCTGCCTAGCCTGGGCCCTCCAGAGACCAGAGCAGCCAGAAACGGGCATTCTGAGGAGGTGCTCGAGGACGGTGCCCCAGCCACTGCCAACAATCCACCCCCCTGCTTTTTCCTCGATCGTCTATGCCCCTTCCGGCCGGCCTGGTCATGGCTGACCTTGGAGCGTTGGGTGCTTGACATAATTTCTTCGGACTACACCCTGCAATTGAACAATTCTGCAGAGTCTCAGAGGTTAGGGAATGGAATAAAGAAAATGAAGGGGCGAAGGACTTGGACCCTTTCTAACATTTAATGTCTCATGGGGAGAGAGAGAGAGTTGGATTCTGTTTTTTGCAAAGCAGACAGTCTGTGCAGACTCTTAGTAAATAGACTTAGTGCTGTGAGGAGGAGGTGTGACTGGTCATTCCCTGTGTGTATTTTAGAATGAGCAAGTTTGTTTCATGGAGCTGTTTTTGAGGGTTGAGTGGGTGTGCGGACCAAAGGCTTAGTCACTGGGGGTGGGAAAGCTGTCTTGACTTCTTTGCCCAAATATTTGTGCATAAGCTTGTCACTACCATCACATTATTTCCCTATTGTTTTAATTGTATATGTCAATTCAATTCTTTTCGTTTAACAATGTAGAAATGAGCAGAGATTAAAGCAGTGTGTGTGTAGATAGCATTCCCTCATGTACATTGTATCTCTCAAATTAAGCTGCGACAGCCTTGGTCATTATTTAGGGGAGGTGTGGGTAGTGAGATTTCCCATCCAGGGAAGTGGTCTTGGTGATTCAGTAAGAGGCACTCTCCCTCTGAGTCATTGTTGAACTAGGGACCTAGCAAGTGCACTGTGCTGCTGGAAATGAGATGTAAAAATAAGGCTCTAATTGCTTGTTGCCATTATGTGCCTCCTGGTGCTTTTAGGAGAAGTACACTGTGCCTTAGGCTCCTGTCTAAATTTCATCTCGAGTAATTATGCTTTGCCTCCTAAGTTTCCCCTCCAGCTTCAATCGGTTTCAGTGGTTGTGTTCTTCACTTTGTGCCCTAAAGTGCTGCATAGTGTTTCTATAGGCTGTTTAACAGCTTCTAGGTTCCACCCCAGACTTGACTGTGTTTTGGTAATGAATTAATTGATTCTTATACATGTTTAGTTTACAAAGTATTTTGTGATTCCCAAGGATTGAAGGATAAGCAGTAAATAGGAGGGGATGGTTAAGGAGTATAAATTCAGTTTGGTAATTCTTTGTGAAATGAGCTTGGTTAGTGTCTAGTTCCCAGAGGACAGGGGTCAACATCGTGGAAACCACCACCATTGGCAGTAATTGGCAGTCAATGTGGAGACTGCCAAATGAACAGGGATGGAGACTGAACCCGTACCACTATGTGTACTCCGTTCAGGTTCAGGTTGAGGCAGTGGAAGGGTAGTCTTGTCTTGTTACAGCCCATACTGTACTCGTTGTGTGGATAAATAGGCTGTCAGTCCCCAAGACTGTCAGTCCAACATCTTTTACCAACATTAAAGCCCCGAAGGTTGCCTGTGCTAAGATGGGAATTCCACCTCTATGGGACCCTGTTTGTGGAGGATCTGCCTGGGCTGTTTAGTAGGAATAGAGGAACCGAGGATGAATGAATTGAACTCCACAGCACCATCTGCTTGCAACCCAGCTACAATTCCACATGGCAGTTGGACTGGCTATGGACAGAGTTCTGAGCTGTATTAACTCCCCTCAGTCTCCTATGGAGCTGTGGCTGGAGGGCATCAAAGGAAAAGGGCTTAAAAAAGCGGGGGGGGGGGGATTGAAAAGTCCATATTTCTGGGATTTTGTTAAACTTTTTTTTTTATAATTCTGCCGGTAGGGCTGCCAGTTTCCTGGACAAGCCAAGTCACTGTTGCTCCCTATGGCATGCATCCTCATTTCCCCCATGTCTCCCCACCCTGCCAGATTTGACTGGGAATGATGTGAAGCTGGCACAGAAATCAAAAGCAGTTTTAAAACATGCTCTGGCTTTTTCAGTACAAACTAATATTTACCAGTGAGTCTGCTTCCCCTTCTCCTTTGCAGCAAGCTTTCAAAAGTCCTGGTTAGAAGCATTCATCCAGTGAGGTTCCCAGTACAGGTATTAAATAACATTCCTCTGGTTTTAAGCGGTGTAGTTGTAACTGTGTTGGTCCCAGGATTTTAGAGAGACAAGATGGGTTAGGTAGTATATTTTATTGGACCAACTTCTGTTGGTGAGAGAGACAAGCTTTTGAGCTACACAAACAGAAATCGGTCTAATAAAAGATATTCCTCTAGTTTGGCAGGGAGGGGATGACAACAAGAAAACTGCTTTAAATGTCTGTCTGACTTTTGATGCAGTTGATGTTTTCAGCTGTTCTGTGTGGAGGCCTCATGGAAAAGTTTGGAAAAACATTTAATTTAGCAAAAATTTGCCTTTGTCTGTCTGCAGGGGCGCGGTGGGGATGGGAGGGGCGGTGGCTCTTTGTGGTGGGACTAGGGGAGGGGGTTGTTTTTATGTGTGTGTATTTGTTTTTTTTTTTTTAATGGGCTCTTCCCTGGGTTTTAATTACTAATGACATTTTCATTAATATGGGATATTTTGTTTCTGATGAGCTCAACTCTTCTGGTTGTTTGTTCCCTCTTAATCCCTTGTATCTGATATCAGCTGACACCCTTGGCAAAGACAAAATCCTTTACAAGGATGGATTTAATTTTCTAATGATATGCCCAGGCCTTGATGTTTTCATAGAATATTATTCCTGCCCCTCATCGCCCGCCTCATTCTCCATATTAGTTACTCTGAGCTTGAGAAATTCTGCATCTTGCACCACATCTGTTACCACTAAAGAAAAAGATCTTGGAGTCACTGTGGATAGTTTTCTGGAAACCTGAGCTCAGTGTGCAGCTATTAGGGAAGGGATAGAAAATAAACACTTTATAAATCCTGTGGTGTGCCCACACCTGGAATACCGTGTGCAATTCTCAAAAACAATATAGTGACACTGGAAAAGGTTCAGAGAAGGGCAATAAAGATTATCAGGAGTATGGAACACCTTCCACATGTGGAGAGACTAAAAAGATTACAGCTGTTCAGCTTAATAAATAGGCAAATGGGGGGGAATGGTTATTATGGAGGTCTATAAAATCATGAATGGTGTGGCAGAACTAAATAGAGAAGTGTTATTTACCCTTTCTCACATACAAAAACTAGTAGTCACCCAATGAAATTAATAGTGAGCAGGTTTAATATAAACAAGAGGAAGTACTTTTTCGCACAATGCACAATTAACTGTGGAACTCATCGCCATGGGATGTTGTGATGGCCAAAAATATAACTAGGTTCAAAAAAGAACTAGATAACTTCCTGGAGGATAATCCTACAATGACTATTAACCAAGATGGTCAGTGATGCAAGGTTGAGCCTAAATCTTCTGCTTGCCAGAAACAAGGAGCGCTGTTCTGTAGACTCCCCATGAAGCTCTGTTACTGGCCACTTTCGGGGACAGGATACTCGGCTAGATGGACCATTGGTCTGACCCAGTATGTCCATCTAGTCCAGTATCCTGTCCCCAACAAGAAGGGGAAGACGGGTGTGGATCATCCCAGTGGTGCAGTTCTGTACATCTCATTAATGCTTATGCAATACTCCTTGTTAATTTCAGTGTCTGGCCCTGTTGATCCCTCTGCTACCATGCAGCAAGGGATCTAGAGCCTAGGGAAGTGAGGGTAGAATGAAGTGGGAGAGAGAATGCCTCTCTAGCTTTTATTAGTCCTATAGTCAGTCATCTTTGCTGACTCTGAGGAAGCCTAGCCATGTAAGTGGGTTCAATGGATAAAGGAATACCGTGTGTGGAAGGGGGCAAGGAGATGGTCAAGGCTCCTCATGGGAATTCTTCCAATAAGTTGTTAATGCCCACGTCAACATAAATATACCTGCTTCTTCCCTCCCTCCCTCTTTTTCTCCCTCTCCGCAATGCCTTGGAATCAGGCTCTGGGCATTGGGTAATATGGAGGTCCTGGGCAGCATGGACTTTAGAGGAGGAGGGATGCCAAGGAGCTGTAGAGGACTTGGAGTGGGAGGGCTGAGGCAATGCAGACACAGAAACTGTTTGCTTCTGCAGCATCCCCCCGAATCCCTATAGTTCTCAAAGGATGGATCAGTTTGGGGGGGCTGAACTCCTGAGGATGGGGTGCTTTTCCCTCCCCCAATCCCACAGAAGCAGGGGGAATTTTTCATAGCATGAAAGCCTCTTTCTGTGTTTCCTGCCTCATGTACATGTGTAACCTCTGTAGTGATTGGTAGGACCCTTCATACTTAAATTCCTTGTGTTTGGGCTCAACAGCGTTTAAGCATTAATAAGCCAGGATATACTGATGTGGCATAAAAGAGAAAGCACAACATTAAGTGAACATTTCTTTGTTTCTTTGATCTGTTGCATTTTGTCACCCAATGAAATGTCATTTATTGCTGCTTTAAATACATTATATCAGGAGTGCTCTTAGGGGAGAGGGTCAAATTCTATTTATAATTTATGGTCCATGGGCTGAAGTATAAATTCAGGGCTATGTATGGTACAATATAAGAATGGCCATACTGGGTCAGATTAATGGTCTATCTAGCCTAGTATCCTGTCTTTTAACAGTGGTCAGTGCCAGATACTTGAGGGATTGAACAGAACAATGCAATTACCGAGTGATTCCTCCCCTGTCATTAGGGTGACCAGACATCAAGTGTGAAAAATTGGGACGGGGGTGGGGGGTAATAGGAGCCTATATAAGAAAAAAACCCCATCGGGACTGTCCCTATAAAATCAGGACATCTGGCCACCCTACCTTGTCATCCAATCCCAGCTTCTGTCAGTCACAGATTTAAGGACATCCAGAGCATGGGGTTGTGTCCCTGACCATCTTGGCTAATAGCCTATCATCCATGGATTGTTATGTTGTGTGGTTGTAGCCATGTTGGTCCCAGGATATTAGAGAGACGAGGTGAGTGAGGTAATATATTTTATTGGACCAATTTCTGTTGGTGAGGGAGCATACCTCACCCAGTGCACAAAATGCCCCCATAACAACTATGTGGGTGAAACCAGACAATCACTACAGTCTCAAATGGACCTACACTGGAAAATAAGACAAAAATGTCGTATCACCTGTGGGTGAATACTTTCCACAGAGCAATCCGTCTACATCTGACCAATCAGTCCTCATCCTCAAAGGAAACCTGCACAACACTTTCAAAAGATGAGCTTCGGAGCTTAAATTCGTTATTCTGCTAGGCACTAAAAATCATGGACTGAACAGAGACACTGGATTTATGGCTTATTACAACAATCTGTAACCCATTAATCCTCTCTATTTGCCCTATGATTACAGAGGTAGGCCACTCTCTACCTTGAATGGTCCCTTACAATATGCACTAACTTACTATTTAAGCAAACAGTATGTTCCATCTTGCATTTGCGATGATGCTGGGAGTACTGATGAAGAGCTGTGTGTGGTTCAGAAATTTCTCTCTCTCTCTCTCCAACAGAAGTTGGCCCAATAAAAGATATTACCTCATCCATCTGGTCTGTCTGAATATTCTCCATGAACTTATCTGTTCTCCAGCCCCAGATGAACTCCTACTGCTGTCAATGGGGAGTTTACACAAAGATCAACTACAGACCTGCCAACCTCGAATGTTACAAAATCAGAAGTCAGACCCCCCCCAAAATTGAGATTGGTTTAAAAAAATCATGAGATTTGAAAGAAAACAAACCCCACACATTTATTATCTTTCTGCTGTTTGAACCTTTAGGGTACACAGGGGATACATTTTCGTTCTTTTTCTCTGCAACCGTTAGAGCTAGTAACTGACTCCTCCCCATCCACCAATGAAAGCTAAGGCTAGGTCTACACTAGCACCTTTTGTCGATATGACACAAGTGAGCGACATAAGTTACACCAACAGATGGACCAGTGTGGACAATGGTGTGGAAATAGCTACCGCTGCTCGTTGGGGATGGTTTAATTATGTGAACCGGAAGGCTCTCTTCTGTTGGCATAGAGCAGCAACATGGAAGATCTTACAGCAGCACAGCTGCATTGGTACAGCTGTTCCACTGTAAAAGCTCTCCAGTGCAGATATGGCCTGATATTCTCATATGTTCACATAACTCAGTAGCTGAAGCTTTAAGATTTTGGATGCCCACCATGGAGTCACGCTGCTGTAAAAATCCCATTGGATGGATCTCTGCACCCTTTGCACAATGAAGAGTAGAAAAATATGTGTGTACATACTTGAAAATTTCTTTTCTTCAAGTAACAAAGTCCAAATATCCAGCCCACCCTGAAGACAACAGAACAGAGATGGAAATTGACATCCAAAGATTTGGGTTTATTTCGTTAGGGGAACTTTCCTGTGCACTGCAGTAGGAGAAATGACTGTGCTTTTTCATCTAAGTATATTCCACAGACTCTGTAATTTAGGAAAATAGACTTGAACTTCAACAGTAAGGATAATTATCTCAACCAGGGAGGTACCTGAGGGCCTTTCTTTGCTGTCAGTGACTGAGGGTGTGGTTCTGCCCCCAAGCTGAAAGCCGGGTGAAGTACCCATTATCTGTGAACCTTATCTCTTGAGGAAAGGAAATTTTCAGGTAAGCAGAGTTAACTTTTTCTATTTTTTGATAAAGCAGCTATTTGTGGAAAATGAGTCCATTTCAGCTGAAATTTTATGCACCTATTTCCTGAAAATAACACTACCCAAGTATTGAATAGTCAGCTTATTTTTAGGAAGTCTGTTTCCATATACAAGTATAATTCACAAAACTCAACTCTACCTTCCCCAAGCCTCACCCCTGCATAGACTTTCTGTACAGCTCCTTCTCCCAGGAATTTACCAGATCCTTCTCTTAAGAAAAATACCCTTGCTCATTACTATACATTGAGCTTTGCCAAATCTGCTAGAGTTTTAAAAACATCCTGCTTTTAGAAGTGTGCTGTAATACTTAGCTGTAAGAGAAAAAATTATGAAAGATGCTTTGTTTTTTCTCTTGTGGTCTAGAGTCCCACATCTCACTAGTAATTACAAAGGCAAGAATTTCTAAAAGGTTAACTTTTGTGGACTCGTAACAAGACTTTTCATCTGAGAGCTGCAGCGTTCCCCTTACACAGTGCACTTTTTACGTTTATTTGTGAAACTAGATTTCTCCTGCATTGATGGTGAGTCATAATTGAGGAAGTTGGAGCTGTAAAATTAACACAACTGGCCTTTTAACCTCCCCACTCCCTGCTCTTTCATACATGTTGGCATTTGCTCTTAACTCTTTGGAAACTTCAAGGCTTGTTTTGGTAGTGAGAGGGAGTTCTTTATCATCTGCTTTATCTGACCAGAGAGGGAAGTCTGTGAGAATCCTCTCTGTGATGAAGCGTGCAGTCTACACACAGGAAATGATTCATCCAAAACTGATTCATTAAAACTTGGTGAAGACCAGAGTGAGCTGGAAGGTGGGAAAACTCATTTGGAAAAGAAGAAAGAGGTGGTTAATTGCTGGTCTGATTCTTGCTTTGCTGGGGGAAAACTGCTTAGTCATTTCATTTTAAAGATTCTGTAATCACTTTTTTTATATTTGGTAAAAAGAGTAAGTTGTTGACTGTTGTAAAAGCAAGCTAATTCCATTAAAATGGTCAGGGAGTTGCTTTTGTAACTCCACTTGTGAATAGTTCCATTAGCTCAAAGGGATTATTTGCATGAGTAGAGTTAAGTACATGCAAAAGTGGGATCAAGCCCCATGTTTGTGATGCATTTTAGTTAATATGAATTATGCAGATAGTTGGACATCTGTGTTGCTTTTTAAAGCTGCTTGAAAACCAGGTTAATTTAGAGAAGGTGAGATTTGGGGTAAAACTTTCAAAGGCACCTGAGTGATGAAGTCCCAATAACTTTCAATTAAATATAAGCTCCTCAATGCATAAGTCATTCTTGAAAATTGGATTTAGGCACTTCTGAAAATTTTACCCTTGATCTATTACTCAGTCCAAGAAAAAAGTTTGGCTCACAACATCACATTTTGGAATACCTACTTTTCAAACTGAAAGGAAAGCTGTGACGCTTTTTTTTGACCATATAATAAAGAAAATAACACCAATAAAGCTCAAGTAGCCTCAAACTAATCCAAAAAAGATAGAGGCTGTTGCATAGTGCATTTTTAGTTATTTCTGTTCTAAAGCACATGTGTTCTCTGCACAAGACCACCAAAGTGTTTCCACTGGAAAGGTTGGATAAATTCCAGCTTGATAGAACACAAACCCTTATTTGAGGAGTCAGTTCCTAACAACCATATGCTGCTCTCAGCCTTGAAGTTCCCATTGAAAACAGTGGGAATTGAACAAGTAGAGGAGAATGGTCCAGGGCCTTAAAATTGTAATTGTAGTGATACTGCTAATCACCCACTCATCCTTTCTGTTTTAAACAGCATGTGTGTTTTTGAGGTAACAATTTTCTCCACCAGTTGAAAACTAGGCAATGTAGTAATTTCTTTCAGTGCTTAGCATGCATATTAATCCTTGTATTCTGTTTTGTTTCTGACTACTTAGGGAAATCTCCTCAGATGGCATAAATTTTCCCAGTTCTGTTGACTTCAGGGGAGCTAGGACAATTTATACCAGCTGAAGATTTGCCACTTGGTGTTTAAATAGTCAGAAATTTTAGGGCCAGATCCTCAGTAGGTGTAAATCAGTATAGCAGCATTGGAAATCATTGTATCCGTGCTGATTTACAGCAGCTTAAAATCTGGTCCTTAAATTTTTGTCAGCTAGGTAGTGTTATTGTGTAGGCATATTACACAGTCCTCCTTTTAAAGACTTTTGCATTGAATGCACCAAGTATTATACAAAATGCTTTGAGTCATTTTGACATTTTATTCCCCTGCCTTATGAAACTTTCCTTCATGGCCTGCAAACGCACCCATCAGTATGCCTGGAGCCTCCTTTGAAAGAATAAGCCTGCTGGTACAGCTGGGATGAGAGTGCATACTTTCAGGAGTTTGAGACTGGCGTTAGACCCATGATTTTGGGGTGGTAATGGTAAGCTTTGGCTCATTCATTAACATGCTTTCAAAGAGGGATATGCCTTTTTGAGAGACTGAACTTCTCACCATGTCTTGTTCTCCCCACTTCAACTACCATCAGGCTGAAATACAAATAAATTTAAATGAGTCTGGTGCAGAGGTTAGTAAATAAAAACCGTCAAAACAGTAAAAGGACCAGGGCTGTTCAGAAGTATTGTACCTAAAGTTAAGATATTAGAAAAATGTACTAAATGTCAGGTTTGCCTGAGGGGAGTTCAGCCACGCAAGGGACTGTAGATGGGGATCTGAAATTTGTGTTTGCATTTTCTTTAGTTGTCCTTTATTTGATATTTTAAATATATTTTAAAATCTTGGGGTTTTTTTTTTGTTTTGTTTTTTGTCTTTGTTTAAGAAAACAACTAAAATTGGAACCTTTTAAATATTTCTGGACACAATTTCCACCTTCTTCCCCTACTCTGTGCCAATTTCTACTTGTGGAGAGCATGGTAGATTTTAAAATGATCACTTACTGGGTGAAATAAAATTTGCTTTCTGCAATGAAAAGTTTTTGTGGTTTGTTAACTTTCTTGATTCCTAATAACTGGCAACCATGGGCTGCCCCAAGTGAGAACCATTTACAAAACAGTGGGCAAGGGGCAAATTCAAAAGCATTGTGTGCTGGCTTAACTGCATAGTTCTCAGTTGCGGTCATTAGATGCCGAGTGTCTACAGCTCTGTGTGCTGCTTGGGAAATGTGTCCCCCACATTCCCGAAGGTTAATGGTATATTTTGAGATCTACAATCTTCCCTGCAGTATATATTCTACTGGACAATGAATTCAACCCAGGAAGAGTATAGGTCTAATAATTGAGAAGTTCAAAGCCAGAGTCCATAGTTAATCAGCCCTAATACAGCATCAGGCCCAAAGATGCTAATTAAGGAATGTAGGATTGGATCCCTAGATTATGTCTCACTGATGTTGCTGTCTAACAGTGGAGGAAGGTGGAAAAATAGATAAACATATAATCCATACTTTAAAAAGGAAAGAAAGGTATGTATGGCTGTCACCTTATGCCACCAGTGTAGCACATTGTGTACCAAAGTGGCACAAACAATAAAGAGATTAATAAACAGTACTGAGGAAAAACTATTAGGATATAACCATCAGGTAGTGAAATGAGCAAGATATAGCCACAGCCTTAAATAAAATTAAATTAAGAATAGGCTGTTGAATGGATGCCAGCATGGAAAACAAGTAGGTGAAGCTCAGTGGTTAAACATCTGCACAACAGAAGATGAATTGAGGGAAACTTAACAAAGTAACAATGGACAGACAGTTTATGGTAATCCTAAAAACATACTGATGTCTGAATCTGAAATTGGACATTGAAAAATATGGTCCCAAGGCCCCTTCTAAAGTGTTTAGCATTGCTGGGAGCTTAATAAATGACTCATGCTGTCATAATCTGATCCTGACATCACCTTTGTGTGCTGTACTTCGTTAGCTGTTGACCAGAAAAAACAAGAACCAAATACCAAAAATCGAGACTAGCACGTTTCAAAGGGTAATGAAGACTCTGGGAGATAAAATATGCAAGGGCCAGCTTAACTGTGCCTGTAGTGTCAAGCAGGCTGCCACTGCTGTGAGGTCAAAATCTTTGCCTCTAGTATGGCAGCCCCTGTGGGTAGCACTCCCTCTGCACAGGATCTCATGGCCAGATGGTACACTGAGTTGTGCCACCCATTGGCTATGACCCTGTAAAGCAGGGGTGGGCAAACTTTTTGGCCCAAGGGCCACAGTGGGGTTGCGAAACGGTATGGAAGGCTGGGTAGGGAAGGCTGTGCCTCCGCAAACAGCCTGGCCTCCGTCCCCTATCCACCCCTATTTGAAAGCCTGGGAGGTGCCCGCATGACTGCGGGAGAGGATGGACAGTGGGGGAGGGGCCGGGGACTACCCTCCCCGGTCGAGAGAGGGGCCAGGCAGGACGGTCCCATGGGCCTGATGTGGCCTGCGGGCCGTAGTTTGCCCACCTCTGCTGTACAGTGAGATGAATTAAGACCCACAGAAAACTGCACAGTGACAGCCCGAAGGGACAGTAATCCTGTGGGGGCTCTAGACTGTGTCCCCGCAGGGCTGGCTCCAGGCACCAGCTTTCTAAGCAGGTGCTTGGGGTGGCATTGAGAATGGGGCAGCAGTCTGTGTCCCGCGGCGGCTTTTGGGTGCTCTTCCGGGGGGGGAGCGGCAATTTGGCGGCAGCTTCGCCGCTGTTGCAGTGGTGGCAATTTGGTGGCGACTGCTTGGGGTGGCAAAATTAGTAGAGCTGCCCCTGGTCACCTGCCACCACCTCACACCATTAACTGCACTGGTTCTGCTGCCTTTTGCAGCAAATTTAAAAGGACTGGTAATGTTCAGAGGCTTAGTACCTAAAGAACATTTAACAGATCAACAATGTATATGAAGTGTCAGATGAGTGGGTCTGGATTTACCCCTTGGATATTTTTTCTGATTCAGAAGGAGGGAATGTTCAGTGGGAAGAGCAAGAGGAACGGGAATTTCTTAGGCTATGGCTACACTACAGCTTATGCTGGCATAGCTTATGTTGCTCAGTGTGTGAATAAACTACCCCTTGAGTGACATAAGTTATGCTGACATAAGCGCTCGTGTGCATAGTGCTAGGTCAGCAGGAGAGCTTCTCCCACCGACATGGCTTCTGCTGTTCATGGAGGTGGTTTTATTATGCCAATGGGAGAGCTCTGTCCTGTCAGAATGGAGTGTCTTCACTAGACACGCTATATTGGTGCAGCTGTGCTGCTGCAGTGCTGTGCATGCAGACATGCCTTTAGATATACATAGGTGCAGATAAGAGACATGGTTACCAGGATGAAATAACTCTGAGGTTATAGAAAGAGAGCTGTGATCTTGGGACAGCACTGAGTGTAAGGAATTCCTGAGAGCTAATGCTGGCTCTGACACTGACTCATATTTGGCCTTGGGAAAATCACTTAACTTCCATCATGTCAGTTTTCACATCTTTGAAATGGGACTATCAAATACGTAATTTCCCCACAAAGATGTGATAAGGATTAATTATATATTTGTCAGGTAGTCAGAAGTGCTAAGTAGAAGCAGTATTAATTTAGTATTGGATTCCTGTATGCTTGTGCACACATAATATATCAACATTGCAACCCTTAACAGAATACATTTACTCCCATTTCTAGAAATTGAGTAATATCATTGTTAAGATGAATCACATGTTGAGGAGAAAGAAATGGCAAGGGATCAACTTTTGAATTACAAATGTGCTGCATGGGTCATTTTTCATTCAGTGTTGCTCATTTGGCCAGTGTTCAGGGAAAGCTGAGATTTTATCCAACTTTTCTGTGAAACTCTATGGATATTTCAGTTCTCTGCAAACAAAAGCCAGATTTTTGTGAATAAATGCTTACTTTCCTGGAGTACACCAGGTGTGTGGTCAGTAAGGAGCTACTTATCACATTTGGTGCTTAATAGAAAAACACAACCTGTAGATATAATTCTTGGTAATGGTGCATTTTAAAAGCATACTGACAAGCCACTTGTCATTTTAAAAACAGACTTCTGCTCGCTGTTTTTAATAAGAACCCCTTGGAAGCTTGGGACTTAAATAATTTTTCTTCAATTTTCTTTTTCCATCCTTACCCTTTCATTCCGAATGCACACTGGTTTGTTATTGTACAGTTTGGCAGTTAGATTTGGTTTGTATTTATTTGTTGTAAGGAATATTGAAGCATTTGGCTTTTTTGGAAAATGAGGGGAATGGATATAAAAGTGTTATGCACTTTGCAAATTAGAGTATGTGTGGCAAGGAGGGGGAGTGTTGTGTAGGATGGATTTAAGGTAAGCCAAATTTTGAATTTAGCCACCCTGATAGTAATCTCACTACAACTGTGCATCATGTGTAGTACTAAGCACTGCTGACTTTTGTTTGCTTTAAAGGGATTGAATTTGCCATGACCAGTAACTGTATGGTAGATGGTTGAAGGAAAGGATTGAATAATCCAGTCTGATGTGTGGTGTTTGGTTTTTTTTTGTTTGTTTGTTTGTTTTTTAAAGACCAACCTGAAAATGCTAAATGAGGAAAAGTGGAAATGACAGAGGTCCCACTCCTGAAAGGTGCTGAGTCCTCCTGTGAGGTGGGACGCATGCTTAGTTTTCATTGACTTCAGGGGGTAAGAGGGCGTTCAGCATCTCACAACGAAGAGAACAGTTTAAAAGCACAACCACATTTTATGCATTAGTCCTCCAAACCAAGTTCCCATTCTGCAATGCAACATTCTCCTACTCACTGCTCAACTTTTGCAAAGTTTACTTCTCTGCTTAGTCAGCAGAAAGCTATAGCGGGGTGTGAAAAATATTTGCTTTAGGTGTTTTCTTTAGTGTTTTCTCATTACTGCCCTGTACTCTTTGGGCAGCAAATAGCTTGGATACAGTTTGAAGTAACACTTTCTTGAGTCCAGTAGACTTTCTCAGTTATGTAACAAAAGGGAGTCTGAACAACATAAGGATGGGGTCATTCTTAAATCTGTGTAGTCTAAAATATTACTTCTGTTGATGCTGCTGGGCAGTTGTGTTGACTGTAACTTATGCTCTTCTTCAAGCATACAAATGTAATGAGTGTATTCTGGAATCTAGATCTCATTTGATATTTTACCACCTATGACTGATTATTAGATGACTGATATGGTCCATGGGGGAAACATCTCAGTCCATTCTCAAGTTCACATGTATCACGTTCACTTATTCTTATATTGCTGCCTCTGAATACACACTGGCTATGTTGGGTAAACCAAAATGTGCTGCTCTTGGGCAACGGCCCGGAACAACCACATGAAGCTCCACCTATGAAATGTCTGCGTCATAGGAGACTGTTGTTTCCACATCCTTTGCTGTTTAGTCCCAGCACGCAATTTTGGGACACTTCACAGGTTCAGCTGCAGCCAATGGTAGGAAACATAATTTCCTGCCACAGGAAATGGTACTGCAGTTGGAGAAAATCACCCAACATTACGACCTCATTTAAGGAGCCTGAGCACTGAAAGAAGATCCTGTCAAGTAGCCATGAGTGTGGAACTGTATCCCGGCTGGCATCAAGTCGATCTACAAGTGGAGAGCTGCTCAACAGAGGTTGGTTAAATGGAAGATGGGGGAGCAGCTTCGCAGAGAACTGGAGAAAGGCTACGATGGACACTGGTCTTCACTTCAGCTGAGAATATATTTGCCATGACAATGGCCACTGTGGTTGAGATTTGACTGCCCAGATCCCATTCATTTTTATAGGAACGGGATGTCCAAATGCCTTAGGCAGCTTTGGAAAATCTCAGCCTTAGAGTTGAGGTTATGGTTTATGAAAGGTCACTGGTGAGGATGCAGGGAGGGAGATTTTGGCACCTGCTTAGTGGAGAGATCATGTGTGTGTGTGTGAGAGAGAGAGAGAGAGAGAGAGATCTGCTTACTTGGGTTGTCAGTAAACTTCTGTTGCGTATGGTAATCAGGCTCCCATGTTCCAGTTACTGCCTTGGTTTCAGTGCTTCAGCCTCTAAATATCCTTCCATATCAACCAAGCAGAACTCTACTTAGTACAAACCAGGAATGCCTCAGGCTGCAGACCTCCTATGCTGGAAAGCATTGTTAAATAAGCAAGCTAAAAAACAAAAGGCTTTGTGTTATTGCAGTTAGCTGTTCCAAAAGCCACTGCCTTTTTCTGGTCATTCACATCTGCTTCTGCTGGTTGGCACCATGTGTTTCTTCCAACCCTTTTACAGAAGGGAGCATCTTTGAGAAACGCTGGAGGATGTATTATAGCATTATCTGTGTCCTGGTGCATTTGAATGGGATGAAAGTAGCACAGGGAGAAGACTCATACAGGGCATGTGGTGCCACAAGTACTCCTTTTCTTTTTGCGAATACAGACTAACACGGCTGTTACTCTGAAACCTGTCACAGGAGGACAGAAATCCTAGTGATTAACTCCTCCCGTCTGGGTCACAAATGTAACACTTCCCCACCAGGCATCATAGTATCATCCAAGCACTGAGGGGAGGATATAATAGTCTCCTCAGTCCTGCTTCTTTTGGTAGTGAGACTTGCCTCTATCCTATCGTGCAGGGCTCATGCCTTCTTTTATGTTTGCACAGCACCTAGCACGCTATGGGTGCTGCCGAAAACTAATAATAAATAATAAACTAGAGATAAACAAAATGGAAGCCAAAGATATATTTCTTTAGACCAGTGCAGAAGGATTTAATTGAATGACTGTTATTTGGACCATTCCAGTGCATCACCTGGTGAGGTGCTAAGCAGATTGTGGTAGCTTACTGAACAACATGTTTATAGCCCAGTAAACCCCTCAGTCATAAGAAAATAGGAATTGGCGTGCTGGATCAGTCCCTCTAGTTTGCTATCCTGTCTCAGACCGTGTCCAGTATCAGCTGTTTTAGGGGAATTTAGATGGGGCAACAGAAGAAGCAAGGCTGCCCTCCCACCCAGCTGGAGTTCTTCCCAAGACGACATAAGTGGGGCTGTCTCATCCCAAATCCCTTTACAGAGAGGGCTGAGGAGAGATTTCACAAGAATGAAAATATAATTAACCCATAAGAGTGTTTTGTGCAATCTTAATTCTCCCTCTATCGCCTTTTCATTATTACTGTGTTTTGTATTCTGTTAATGTATTCTGCTCTGTTTCAAAACGTTTTCCTTAGATAAGACCCTTGACTGGTCCATCTCTCCTCCTTTCCTATCACCGAAATAGCACTCACATTGCAAGTAACTTCAGATACCAAACACACTTTCTACAGCTTGCATAATATCTAACAAAAATATGGAACTTCAGAAGAAGTCACTGTGAATTAACTGTTTTTAACCTGTTGTTGTTGTTTCACATACTCACAATGGAGCTATACTCACACTTGCTGTCTGGTCACTCTATCGATGAGAGAGCGTCTCCCATCGATGCAGTGTAGTGTAGACACCCCGGTAAGTCGACCTAAGCTATGTCAACTCCAGCTACGTTATTCACATAGCTGGAGTAGCGTAACTTAGGTCAACTTAACCCGGAAGCATAGACAAGGCCTTAGTGTTATCTGGCAGACTTACTCATTTAGTCAGATAGCAAAGGCTAAGGCTTTTGGTTCCAGGTTCAATCCCTCTACCAGTCACTGTGCATGTAATGATACACAAGTGTGTATCTCATTTAACACGTGATAAAATCCAGTGGCCCATGTATGGGGTAAAGGATACTTTGATTTAAAAATAAATAAATAAAATTAACCTCCTCCCTGCATCTTCATCCTCTCTTGTATGCCACATGCTCTACTGCCACAATGGGAACATAAGTACAGACAGTCAGGGGAAGCAACAGGGACTGACACAGCTTTCCTGGATTTTTGTTGGCTGTTCTTGTTGGATATTTGGAAACTCTGTGAAAGTTTGCATGTGTTCTCACATGGCATCCAGGAAATGAGTAAGACATACAAGGCCAACTCATTTGCATTGCTTCACCTCCCCTCCCCCTATCTCCCTCAGCACCTTTTACCAAGGGTACGTGGAGTACTGGGAGGAGATTAATCTTCCCTTCAACTGATTGAAGAATTCTCCTTGTAGGTATAAAAAGTCTGTCCCATCCTGACAAATGTATAGGAGAATGATCCTTGTTCACCAGTCATTCACCAGTTGGTGCATGCTCTGTGTTAGACCTTCTCTCTTTCTTTGAAAGCTTGCTGAAGAAGCTAAGACACATGAGGAAACAGATGGATTAACTTTCCCCTTCAGTTTGTACAGCAGACAACTATTAATGTCAATCCAAATCTGTCTGTGCTGCTGTGATGGCAACAGTGATTGGGACTTGTTGGAAAGTGTGTCAGGATTATGCTTTCTGTGGGACTCTGGATGATTGGGATAATCTACGTGCTTTTTTCCCCCCTCTGTCCTTTGCCCCCATCCAGATGTGGTGAATTACACTAAATAACTTTGTCCTTCCTAGCAGACATTGACTTTTTATACATTGTCAGTATCAAGGAAGTGGGAAAAAAAGTAGTCTGATTTAATTCCTTGTTTCTTTGCTTAACTTTAATAAATAAACTCCTCCTGTACGAAAATAATTATTTTGAACCTGTTGATATTGACTTAGAAATTTTCCACGTTATCATCAACTAGTAGATGGAGAATAAAGATCTAATCCTGCTCCCACTGAAATAAATGCCAAAGCTCCCATTTATCTCACTGGAAACCTGGTCAGACCCTATAACTTTAGGTAATGTAGATTTTGTTGAACTCGTTGCTCTAGAATCTGGAAAAAGAAAAGGAGTACTTGTGGCATCTTAGAGACTAACAAATTTATTTGAGCATAAGCTTTCATGAGCTACAGTTCACTTCATCGGATGCATGCAGTGGAAAATACAGTGGGCAGATTTATATACACAAAGAACATGAAACAATGGGTGTTACCATACACACTGTAACAAGAATGATCAGGCAAGGTGAGCTATTACCAGCAGGAGAGGGGAGAACCTTTTGTAGTGATAATCAAGGTGGGCCATTTCCAGCAGTTGACAAGAACGTCTGAGGAACAGTGGGGGAGCGGGGGAATAAACATGGGGAAATCATTTTACTTTGTGTAATGACACATCCACTCCCAGTCTTTATTCAAGCCTAAGTTAATTGTATCCAGTTTGCAAATTAATTCCAATTCAGCAGTCTCTCCTGTTTTTGAAGTTTTTTTGTTGAAGAATTGCCACTTTTAGGTCCGTCATCGAGTGACCAAAGAGATTGAAGTGTTCTCCGACTGGTTTTTGAATGTTATAATTCTTGACGTCTGATTTGTGTCCATTGATTCTTTTACGTAGTGACTGTCCAGTTTGACCAATGTACATGACAGAGGGGCATTGCTGGATAAATCCCTTTCTAATAATTCTCTTCCATCAAGCCCCCAGCGTGCCCGAATACCATCTCTGGTCACCAGTCACTTGGGTATCCATTTGGAATGTATCCATTTCAGCAAGATCTACAGAAACATAGATAGCATGGCCATATTTGCTATACAAAAACCTTTGAAGTAAAGGTGGCTGTCAGAAAGGGAGTCAGCGTGTCTCCTATAGATGGATTGCATGTGTTATGTTTGGAGGCTAGGGACTGGAGAACGCAGCATTTAGCAGCTGAGAGACCTTCATGTTTAGGTGAAGGATACTCCGTGATGGGCCAGTGTCCAGGGTTTCTTGATCATGCTTAAGATGGCTCACATCGCCTGAGAGTCCATGCTTGCCAGAATCTAAAAGATTTGGCCTGCTAGTTGCACCTTTGGTTTCCTCTGCTGAAGCAGGGTACTTATGGGATATATGACAGGAATGCAACTGCATTATACCCCTTTTTGCCCCTTTTGAGTCCCACCATTAAGTTGAAATATTTTAAGGAGTACATTTGTAAAAAATTAAAAGGGATTTTCACAATAAAGTTCTCGTTGACTTTACTAACAGTGCCTAAAACTCCATTGTTATGCTTTTAAAAAAATACCTGTACATGTATTAACAATAAAATTCTGTCAACATGTAGAAAATAAACTCAGTGAAAATTTTAAGTGGATAATTGGATAGTGGATGTTCAATGCCTGATAGACTTTGTCTTACGATGGATGGCTCTTAAAGCAATGTTGGTGCCTCCTGATTTAAACCATCAATACAGTGAACAAGAAGTGTGATGTAAAACCTTCCATAACAAAACAAAACAAACATCCTTTTTTCTCTGTAGTTAATCACTGTACTCCGTACAGGCTAAAAGACACTGAAGTAGAGTTCCTCTCTAATCATTAACTGCACTGGTATATTAGTGCTCTTGGCTTTTCCTCAGGATTCTTCTCTATCTAGCATCATCCAAATTAATTAACAGGCCTAATGCTTGCTTCCTTGTATGTCTTACTGCTTAATTAGAGTTACATGGGCAGGTTTGTATTAAAGTCAGTTCACCTCAGCTCACCCAAGAGTTTCTCTTTTAGTAACTCCTTTAAGCTGACTCTTGGTTTTGGTCTTCTTATTCATCATCATTATTGTTGTTGTTAATTATTGTTATTATTTATTTATTTATTTATTTTTCTAAATACCATCTAAACAGATGATGTGAAACAGTGAAGCATGATTTATGCTGACATGCAAGTCCTTCCTTCCTGTTTCCTCAGAAACATTTTATATTTGGCCTTCTTCTGTTGAGTCTTTCACCTGAAAATCATGTTTCCTGCTTGAAATGCTCGAAGAAGGAATGGGGCAGATTGTTAGCAGCAAAACTCAGCCTGAGAGGAGATTTGGAAAATATGCCAGATATTCAAGTGTTTGACCTCCCCTTCATGGAAAAATCTAAAGAGTGGGATACACCCTTGCTCTATTTTTGCACGTAGAGAATGTGTGATCCATAAATAATAACAGAGGAGCACCATAAAGAAATGTGTGTGTACTATAAATAAACCCCATGGGCTCTAAGCCATATTTCAGGGCTGTAACATAATCACAGGTTTTGGGTGTTTTTATAACCTGTGAGAGCAGGCCCCTCGGTGGTACAGATTCCTTATATGCTTTCTGCATACAGTTATTTGCAACCTGTGAGCTCTGCTTCCTTGCTAAATGAAGTGCACGTCAGCTATAGCCAGTATTAGTCACATCACTCCTTGTTATAAAGATGTTTACAAGAGGTGTGTGTATGTTATAACAGTCCCCCTAGCTCTTCTGTTGGGAAGTGTCTTGTTGGACTGCCATTCTCCTGTTTTTTTAAGACTAGTTTATAACTCTTTTTGGGGGGGTGGGGGAGATCACTACTGCCTGAACCCAGACAGAAGATTTAGTGGGAAAACAATTCTGTTTGTTTATAGATTTTTGGGGTCAATGCAGTGTAGGAATAATAATTTTTAAAAAACCCTAAACATAGAAGCTTCATGTTCTTACCTACAGACTGTGGAGTAGGTCTTCTGGTTTCATTTTCCCACTCCCTTTTTAATTAGGCATCTTAAGTGTGGGAAATTGGCATACAGTCATTTTTTGTTGCCATTTAAAAATGTGAGTGCCTGTATTAATTTTATTCTGCATCTTCATTGTGGATGATTACAATGCAATAGACTACAATGTCTTTTTATGTTTTTTTTAAAAGCTATAACCTTTCATTAATATGTTTTTAAAACATATGGTCTTTACATGTGTAGGGCCAAATTCTTAGAGCTATCCAGAGTCCCTTCAATAGGGCAAGTAAGCATGCTTCAGAAGCACCATTCATGTGCTGTATTCTGGTAGGCAGCAGCCTCCCCCAAATTAGTTCCTGCCAGGAGCATGAATGATCTGCCCCAGGGCTGTTAATGAATAAAGCCATTTCTGAGTCAGAGAAACTGACACATCCCTAGACTTCCTTACATATCTAGGCCTTGTCCCAGAATACTTCTTTGCAGCTCCTGTTGCAGAGAAGTGGCCTCTGGATTTTGAGGCGAGCCAGATCAGGGCAGCTTTCATTCTTCTGCTGCTAGCTGCAACCTTCCTGCTGGGTACCTTTGCACAGTACTTGCCAGAGCCTGGTCAATAATCTGTGTGTATTTTTACATATACATTAGTTCCAGGCCGGTTGTCGACTTTTGTTGGTTTTCTTTAATGCTGTACATCTCTGAGGTGAGGAAAAGCAAAACACACGGATGTTCATTATCATCATTATTTTCTTAATGCAGATCACTAGATGGCCGGTTGCAAGTATCCCACCGTAAAGGGCTTCCCCATGTGATCTACTGCAGGCTATGGCGTTGGCCAGACCTTCATAGCCACCATGAGCTGCGTGCCATGGAGATGTGCGAGTATGCCTTTAACATGAAGAAAGATGAAGTCTGTGTTAACCCCTATCACTACCAAAGAGTGGAGACACCAGGTATTGTGGACATTCTCAATATTTCAGCTTCTCCATGCAAGGGCAGGAGTCTGTTTAAAGTTTCAGGACAAAATAAAAATAGCATGAGTGGTGTTTTAAAACCAAAAGGTTTCTATTATTGGCTACCCCCTCCCTGACTCCCTCCCACTTCTTGTGGTGAAATAATGCATCTATCTACAGCTTTATTTATGGAGAAGGAAAGTTCAGCACACACAAATCAACAAAATCTAAGTTTACACAGGTTGCATTCCTGCCAAGCTCCAAACATGTTATTTGTGTGTGCATATAGATAGGGTCCAAACTTTAATTCTCTTCCAGGGGTGTTCTGTACTTACTTAAATAACAATAAAGTTCCTGCCAGATTTTGCTGATGAGTAGCTGTTTCTAAGGATTGCTCCCTGTGCCTCCTAGAGATTTAAACACTCTTATATCCATAGTTGTAGCTAATAGGACCTAGCTGCTATCTTTCAGTGTCAGTCAGCAGAACAGCCCTAGATTTCTATACAGAGACCAAGAGTATAACTGCTTTAACTTAGAATTTTCTTTTTCTGTCTCGGTGTATCTTGTCTCTCTTAGATTGCTAGTATCTCAGGGCAGGGATTATCTTTATTTTTGTGTCATATACAGCACCAAACATCTTGTCAGCACTTACTAATAGACAGTAATATTTCACCACTAGCCTTTCCTGGAGCCACTTGCATGGTAATTGGAGTTATCTGCATTTGTGAGAGTGTTATTCCAAGAAGTGGGTTTCTTCTCATTTTCCAGCATTTCATGTTGGTTCAGTGTAAGGTGACATGTTATAAACTTGCTGCTAATGTCACTGTCCTGCTCTGTTTTCTTTCCATGTGGTCAGTTTTACCTCCAGTGCTGGTACCGAGGCACACAGAGATTCCAGCAGAGTTCCCGCCATTAGATGATTATAGTCATTCCATTCCAGAGAACACTAACTTCCCGGCAGGTATTGAGCCACAAAGCAACTACATTCCAGGTACTGTATGGCCTTCATCTAGCAAACAAAGGGGGTGAAGAAAGGATCTATTGCCCAGTAAATGACTGATACATATGTCCTGTAGGTTTAATATTAGGCCCCAAGGGTTATGTGGCGCATTGGCTGAGCTCTGTTTTTCTCCATTTCGTCATTACCCTCCTCATTAACCTTTAGAACTCCTGGGCTCCCTAACTGACTGAACCAGATTGTGTTCAGATCTGGAGGTAAACAGAACCCATTCTTAATCTCTGATTTTAGCACAGTGGTATATTAACCAATGTTGTTATCAGCCAAAAACACACGCACTGCTCCTTAAATGTTTTGCTGTACATTCTGTTCTGCCCCCTCGGTGGGATGGATTTAAAATACATTGTAGAGTCTAGTGTTGAGAGAACTTTCTGAAAACAAATTCATATTCAGACAAAATTTAGCCATTTCACATTTGGATAAGCTTTTGTGACTTTGAAAAAGCTATTTAGCGTATCTTACTGTATAACTGCATAAGGGTGTGTTATAGACCTACAACTCAGCTATACTGGCAGACCAGGAAGGTGCAATTCAGAAAAGAGAAAAACAAGAGGAAGGAAAACTGCAAAATCATTGTGAAATTTTATCTGAAACTAAAATCCTGACCATCTGCTCCGTTACCGTAAAAAGGCCTCCACTCACCTTCTTGTGTTCCCTCCCCTTTGATAAAGTATTTCATTGGTCTGCTATGAACAGAGGTCAGAGAAATTAATTTTGATAATGTATGAACTCTGCAATCAACTCTAATGACAACTTAATCTCCTGATTTCCAGAGACACCACCTCCAGGTTATCTGAGTGAGGATGGAGAAACCAGTGACCATCAGATGAACCACAGCATGGATGCAGGTGGGTCATCTTAGGCCATTTCCTGTAGCTTTCTGGGTCAAATCCTGAGACTCTTACTTAGTTCTTATGCCACCAGCGAGTTCCCTGACTAAGGGCCTTGGCATCTGACCCTATATTTTTAAATATGTCATTATAGTGCATATTTATTTGTTACACTATAACATGTAGAGGATTGTGGTTTTGGGGCCATTTTTATATCTAGGCTTCTCTTTTGAGTGCTGATGAGTAGATTGTGGTTGGAGGCTTTTTGATAGGACAGGACAGATGCAGTTTGGATTCCACAAGGTGGCTTACATTGTATAACACGCCTTAAACCCACTGGAAAAAGGTTCACCATGCACTCCCGTGCCCCAGAGCACCTGCTGCTAGACACTAGTAAGCAGAAGAGAGGAGCACTGACCACTGGCCTTCCACCTTTCCTTGCAGTCAGAAGTTCTAGTGTCAGCATTTAGTCTGGGTCCTTATTATTAGAAATGCATGCATGCATGCACAAATTGTGTACCCAGTCAGCACATTCACTGCAAGCAATGGTGTGATCAGACCAAGTGTTTGCCCTTGCAAATGGCCAAGTAAGTGTGTTTGAATATTGGGCCGTGAATATTTAAACGTTCAGAGACTTCTTTCTTTGTGTTTAGCAAGTGCTTCCCTGTAAACCATCAGTCCCCTTCTTCTCAGGTTCTCTGTGGCATTTAAACAAATACTGTGTATCAGATTATTTGCTCTTGGAATTAGTGCTAAAATATATGAACACAAGGTAGTTAAACATATGAGGGCCTACAGTCCTTACTCACGTAAGTAATCCTTACCCAAGACATCCTGTTGATGTTGGAGTTACCCTCGTGAATAAGAGTTGCTGAATCTGTCCCTTAGTTTGTAAAAGCTGTGGTTGAAAAGCAAAGACACATCTCTGGTTAAAATGGTTACTGCTTTACAAGAGAAATACACAAATATGGGCTGCATTCAAACAAAGATAGGAGTGCAGGGCCTAATTAATGCAAATAGTGCACACAGTCAGCTTCCTTTCTGTGAATGTTTTGGACTTCAGAGTGCATGTGGGATTTTAAAAGAGGAATGACAGATTTACAGTCTTTCTCCACGATACACATGGAGGAAGGCAAGCGTGGGTTTGTTTGTCCATATCAAACGTGAGCCTACTGACACAATCCATTTTTGTGCATGCAGTTATTGGTACTGTGGTTGACATCCGGACTGTAAATAGGGCCTTTGGGGATAAAATACTGGAACAGAGTTGGCCGAGAAGATACCATAAATGCCCAATTTATGTTCAAATGCTATATCCGTTCTCTCTGCGGGTCCTCCACTCCCTCAAATGTCATGGACTTTGTTCTTTTTATAAGCACAGATTTTTAAAAAAGCTAACGGAGCTCAGTGGAAGGCAAGGCTCTGCAACGTGCTCTCATACCTGCCAAGCCTTCATATTTTCTTGCAAAGCTCCAGTGTAATGCCTTCTTTTTTTATTGGAACAAATTCTTTCAGATGTTCAAAATGAATGTGCATATTTTCCATACAGAATTAGAATGATAAAGCCTACAACTCTCTGGTAATTGTGCATGCAAATTTACCTTTGATCACCTGATTCTCCATGGCCTTTACCTATATGGGAATTTACACCAGGGCAAAGTGAGCATAACATGCTACCATACTTATGATAGTGAGTTACATTCACTTTGCAATAATTTTGCACGCGTGTAAATAAATACGTAAGGTGCAGGGCAACAGAAAATCAAAGCTGTAGTTGTCTGAGTAGTTACCTTTGTGTGTAGTTGCCATGATGGTACATGCAGTCATGTAATGGCATATACAAATGAAGCACACGTGTCTACGTGCACAGTTTTGAAAACCGGGTCTCTTGTAAATGAAGACCTGGAGCAGCATGAAGATGCTTAGCAATATTACTTTGTATCATAATGATAGTATCTCTGAGCCTGTATAAATAATAATTGGCTGTTGAGGAAACTGCAAGTCTCACTTTCCCTGATCACAGAATGAAGTTCAACTGGGGCATGGGATGCTTAAGAATTCCAAGATTGTTACATATTTCATATATATCCATTGGGTTTAAGCAGCAAACACAGTAGTCTCAAACCAAAAACATAAGTGCCCTTGGTTTGATCTTTAGAACCAAAAACCCATGTCAGCATTGATGTCTCTGTTTCACTGTTTTTTCTATGCAGTTACCAGCTTAACCATCATCATCTTGATTTTCAGGTTCTCCAAATTTATCTCCAAATCCTATGTCCCCAGCACATAATAATCTGGGTAAGTATGCTGTCTTCATAACCGTGTGTAATTATGATGCTAGGCATACTGAGTATATATTAATGATGACATTACTGATGTGGCATTATTTAATGCTTCTTTGTGCTAATTCCTATTTATTATGGCAACAGTGATTCACGGTAGCTCAAAGTTAATACAGAGATCTGAGCTTACAACATAGGGTTGGATATAAAACAAGATGCAGTGACAGACCAAAAAAAAAAGGTGGGGGGGAACGCCAGGGTGAATGAGTGTGAGGGCTATAACAAAAATATGATCTGGTGATCACATAGGTTTGCCAGGAATGCATCCTGCTGGTTCTTATTTTAATAAAGGTGTTTTAAATTAAACTCTCTCTTCTAGAAAGCACCTATATAATTTTAGTTGCTTATTAGCTATCTAAGGTGATTATCTGACCACCATTATCTTACTGAGTGCCTCACAATCTTTAATTGTATCCTCGCAACACCCTTGTGAAGCAGTGCGAATATCCCTTTCATAAGACAGGGAACTGGGGCACGGAGAGACTAACTGACTTGCCCAAGGTCACACAGGAAGTCTGGTAGAGCAGGGAACTGAACCCAGATCCCAGGCTAGAGCCCTGGCCACCCGACCCTCCTTATAAATTTTGTGTGTTGGGATAATTGAGTAGGGGATGAGATTGGTAATGGGATGTTGCGTGATGGAGTTTTGGAGAGCACAAGGGCACAGTGGGGAAGATGAGACCGGGAAAGAAGAAACAGTAGTAGGCTAAAAAGCAGGTGGCGTGCTGAAGCACTTAAAATATGAGAGAGGCAGATGACAGAAGTGAGTTCAACATACTTGAATTGATGACTGTCGATATCATGGTGCTCACGTACCGGATCAGTTGTTCTGTTGGTTTGGTCCTGCAGGGTGCAAAGCACTCCTATCAGATATAGACAGTCCCTGCACTGAAGAGCTTAGGGCCAGATTGTAGCTGACCCCTCCAGGGACACACAAGGTGAGGTCAGGGACCATTATGTTGCTGATGCAAGTCGCCTGGTTCCCGTGTATGTCCTTCTACCTGAACTCAGGGGTGGGCTTAAGGCAGGCCCTTTGCACTGGCGAGAACATCCGAATTCAATCTGGGGACCTAGGCAGCAGTGTAGGCCTCTGCAGCCCTGGGCTCATCTTTAGGCATCAAGAGCATAGTCCAGACCATTGCATTATACCAACACATCAGTGGTTCTGTTTTCATCCTATCAACTAGAGATATTTAAAATAATAAATAAGAGGAAAACTAAAGATGTAGAGATCAGGGTTGTGTAATTCCCTGAGATAAGCCTTGTAGATTTTGAGAGTGTATCTGATTGTGCTCTGTATTTTCATGCAGACTGACAGAGGGGTCAGATCTAACCATATTGTTGAGCTCACCCCATTTGAAATTACTCTGAGCAGTCACCCTCATAGAAAACCCTTACAATCCTGCATACTGCAGGATCCATTATCTAAATGTTACTTAAGCCAGTAGACACAGACTACTTCAGATTACTCTTAAAATGCCACAGCCACAAAGCTTACATATGCTTACAGCCCTGGCACAGAGTATCTTGACAGCACTTCAGAATTTCAGGCATTGGCTGGCTTGTTTTTGGATGTCTCGGGCTAGTCAATTTTTTTTTTTTAAAGAGGGTGCTGGATGGATATATATATATATTATATATATATATATATATATATAATATCTCTGGGTGGTACTAACATTTTTCTTGGCTTAACTGTCAAAGCCGAAGAGGGGTTTTTTGGGTGTTTGGTTTTTTTGACTGCATCCTTTATGCTCAAGTGTGCTGCTTGTGAGTCAATTGGAATTTCCCATGTTTCTTATCAACATTTTAAAAAACAACAACAACAACAACAAAAAACCCCAATCCGGATTGCTTTTTGTTGCTGCAGATAGCAACCACCTCACCCAAATGAGTAAGGAGTCTCTAGAAATCAGGCTTCAGTGCATGTTTTTTCCAACGGCAAATGGTTATTAAAGGCAATGGTTATTAAAATGTGCTCCTTGGCTGGTTGGTCTGTAGGATGTCTAATGTGGTGTCTGGTAGCAAAGACTAAACAAGGGCAGCCAAAGCATGTTAACCACAAGTAATCCGTTTGTAGTCTCTGAAGCTGGAGTCAGAAAGTGTAATAACTTGAAATAAAATGAAAGGGACACAGCCAGGAGTTACAAGATGAACATTTGTTGTTCTTTGGCAAGTGGAGGTTTCAAAAAATATATATCTTTTTTAAAATTTATTGTGGGGTGTTGAGTTGTGGGTAATTTTAAAATAAGTGAAATGACACATTGATGATCAAACCTGTCCTGTGTCAGTAGTGATGGAAAGCTTGCTGCCATCTACACGCTGTTGGGTGATCTGCCCAAAATGAAGAGTTGGTGGTGGTTACAGGGTAGATGACAATACAAAAACAAAAAAAAACCCAACCCACTTCCTCCCTCAACTGACAGTGTCAGCAGACAAGCCAAGGACTGAATGGGCCATGGGAACTGAACTCCCTTCTCCCAGTACTGCAGATGGTCTCTCCAGATCAGAGGGAATGTTTTGGAATGTGAGTGCACCTGCAAAGGAGTCCACTTGAAAGAACTTTTTTGGTTCAAAGGTTTAGTTGTCAAGCACACGTTTTTAGTGAAAGTTACAAATACCAAGTGATCTCCTATTTCTTTTATTTAAACTAAAAAAAAAACCCCAAAACAAATCTATGGCTACTGGTGCTCTGTAGATATTCAGATTGAGGTCAGGGAGTTTATACAGCAAAGGGCCAGAATTGGATATGCATATTGTTATCTAGGAGTTTGGTATACTGGAAGTCCATTGTCCTCTTCCTCAGTGTTGGCTCTACAAGAGGCTTGACACAGACACTGCAAGTGAAATAACCACATACCATATGGTCAGATGAGTTAGTAATACAGGCCTCAGCTGGTTTCTGTGGTGCAACGCTGCTACTCAAAAAAAAAAAAAAAAAGTGGTATTCCCAAGCCTTTCTGAAAGTTCAATGGTTATAGAATGTAGTGATAATGAGGAGAGTGTACTCAGTCTCGCTTGCTTTCTCTCTCTGTCTTGCTTTAAGGATGAAGTTAGAGATGTGGCAGCCATAACTGGTACATATGGATTAAAATACAGAATTTCTGGCAGAGATTGTCTCATCTGAGAATCCAGTGATGGTGTTGCCTTACAAAAGAAAAATAACTAATCTAAATGTTAGGATCTGAAATAAGAGGCCTTTAATATTTTCTGCTCACCTGCCCATGCCCAGTACAGACCTTCCTGGCCAGCATCTTTGTAATTTAATGTAATTCTTGAATATCATTAGTTGGCTGAAATTTTCCACAGAAAAGTATCGATTTTGATAAAATTTTCCCTACCAGTAGATTCTAAATGAATAGTCAGTATTTCAAAAATTAAATAAATTTTTGCCTTGACTGTCATCTCATGTCAGGTTGTTGGGTTTTTGTTTTTTTTTTTTTGTTTTTTTTGAAACTGAGAAACTTAAACATTCAATTGACAGTTTTTGGATTTTCAGGAGTGTCCCCCCCCCCCCCCCATTAAAAATTGTGAGGAAAGGGTGATGGGAAAACCCCTTTTCACACTTAAATTTTTTTTTACTGTTTTCCAACTGAAAAACAGAATGAAAAAATGTAGGGTTTGTTTGTTTTTTTTTAACCTTTTCACACCTTTGAGAAACTTCTGTTTTGACTGGTTTTCAATATTTGCTGTGGAAAAGTGAAATTTTTGGATCAGACGTTTCAAATGGCCATTTCCCCCACAAAGTTTGGATTGGGAAAAATGCTGGGTTTCCAGCAAGCTCTGTGTAGTATGAACAGGAGGAATGCTAGCTGCTCTGAGCATACATTACAAGTGCTGTTCCTTGCTTGATGCAAGAATTTTCAGAAAGGAGCCACCAGTCTCATTCCATCTTGTTGTATCAAGTACTTCACCAAATTTCCATGAAATAAGATCGGAGATAAATTCAGTGACCGATCTCACTGCAGGGTGAGTGCTGGGAATAGCATGAAATGATTTGTTGTATCAATTCACTTTATATTTTTACTTAAATTGATGTAAAGAGCCTGCAGTTGTTCTCTGCAGCTGAGCCAACAGAAATACTGCTAGAGATCTAGCTCGGAGATTATGGGAGAATAAGTTGGATGGGTCTCATCCCAGTACTCGGGACATTTATCATGATTCAGCATGATAGGGATCGTTTCATGAGAGGGACTTGGGACAGGAAAAAGCAAGCATCTTGTGTATCAGAGTTTAAATGGATTGGCAGTGCCGTGTGTGGAAGATTGAAGGAGGGTTTACCTGATTACTATGTATCCTTTATTTAGCTGTTTGCACAGTCCCTGTGGGCACTGTGTGGCTCTAGCATTACTACAGCTCCTTACTTGCGTGAGCACCAAATCCATAAAAATCAAAATGATACATACAGACCACTTCTAACTCAAGAGGTAACTCACTCTTTCCATGATGGCTTAAAACTTAGGCTAAGCCTTATACCACAATCATAGGGAAGGCAGCATCATTAAACGTTCAGCTGCATTTCTTAGAGACTAGTGCATTTCCAACAAGATTCATGAGTGGTGAGTTTGTTGGTTTCTGTCTTTCCTCAAATTGCAAATTAAGCTGGAAGTGAAATTTCCGTACATTCCTCAGTGGGGACCCGCAGTCCCCTTGAGACACAACCCAAGTGGAGGTGGTTGCTGAAGGAAAGTACCACAAAAGTATATACAGTCCCACAGGTTGAGGATGCTTCTACAACCCAAGGGCAGCATCACTCTGAAGATACCGCTTGCCGGGCTAAAAACTTGTTTTGCTTTTATGAAACTTAATAGACTCTCATTTAGAAATGTTTGCTCTTGGATAAGAGCAAGCATAGATTTTTTTTAAAGCAAATGAGCATGATCTAATTTACCTTGATTAGCATTGCTCTTTGCTATACATTTGTCAGAATGGTTACAACACTCACAGATAGGTGCCGTAGTCCAAAACTGCTAATCGGTGAAAACTGTAGACACACGCTTGACACATGGCAATCCCAGTGTAGTAGTTAAATGAGTAACATAGCAGAAAGAGGCAGAGATGGAAAAGGAACAGCATATATTGTACTTGATGACTCGTGGATTTGTACAATGGCATGTGAACATGTGAGGGGAAATACTCAAAGATTTTTTGCTTTAAGTTTGAAGAAACCTAAGTTTTATGCTCATAAGAATGTTATGGAATAAAAATCTTGTCAGTTGAGGCCAGGGCCCCCCGTAAGTATGTAAATACTCTATTTTATGGAATTACTTTCTGTTAATTTATGCTTTGAGGGTTACACTCTGATTCCTTTGGGCCTCACTTTTTCTTATGCAGGCAGGCATACACCACCTAGGAGAGCAGAAATGTCAGCCTTAGCTTGGGAAGTAGTTTCCTTTTAATTGTTCACTGAAGGGAGCATAGGTTGCCCCTTGATAGAAAAAGATAAAAATGGGCTCCCACCCTTCCAAAATTCCTGGATTTGGCTGGGATTTGCTGGGGTCAAGCGGTTTTCACAGAGCGGACCTTTGCCTTCACATTGCTGCTTGGATTTCTGGCGTGCTGTGGCACTTGGACAGCACATCTCCTGAGGAACCAGCAGCAGGTTGTCGGGTGCCCTGAGAATGCTTTCCCCTCAAAAATTGTGGAGATAAGTTATTACAGTGCAAGTTATTACAGACTATCTGCAGTAACTGGTGCTGGCTTCTGTGGAAGTGGGAGAAGAGGACGACAATCAGCAGAGTAATAATACCTAGCTCTTATCTAATGCTTCTCATCCGTACATCTCAAAACGCTGTACAAAAGAGGCCAATATCATTATCCCCATTTTACAGATGAGGAAACTGAGCACAGGGTGGGGAGAAGTGATTTGCCCAGGTCACCTAGCAGGCTAGTGGCAGAGTTGGGACTAGAACTCAAGTCTCCTGGTCTGGTACTCTATTAATATGAGACCCACCACTGAGTGGTGAGGATACACATTAAATGTTCAGGGAAGTAAGGGCGCTATTTACACAATACCTGAAACAGTGAAAGAATGTTGCATCTGTACTGGTACTCATTCTAGTTTAGAGGAGTATAAAATAGGGCTCAGTCCTGCTGCCACTGTACTCGGTAGGAATTTTGCCATTGATTTCAGTGGAGGAGGAGCAGTTCCACATGGTGCTGCTGGTGTTTTTGAGGTATGTGGCTATCCTCACATCTGTATCCCACTTATTAGGATATGTTAACACTTGCATTGTCTTTCTGGTTCAGATAAATACAAGGATCATTTGGACTGTTCTAGTGTAAAGGCTGCATTTTTGGGTATAGCTGAGTGTGGACTTGAACAGGATATAGTTGGATAGCAGCTTCATTTTCTCTAAGGAGCTGGTAACAGATGTTTTATATAAGAAATGACACTGAACTTATCTTCTTGGGCTGCTCTTCTTTGCAAGGAGAGGAGGAAGAGAGGTGGGGCCTGTCTTTGATTGTCAGAGCTGGTCTCTATAACCCTGTGCCTGGAGCACTGAAGAAATACCATAGGGGGGAACCTAGCAGTAGGAGCTGGAAAGATAGTGCTTTCTGTTGCTCACTATTAAATCTTCTCCCCAACTAAGGAGCAGCAATCGGGTGTTTTTGAAGATATCCTCACTTGCTTAGAATGGGGATGAGGAGATTAAATTACTATCGACTGTTACTGGAATTGACTTTAGCAGGAGTAGAAGAATTTCAATTTCTTTACTCTTACAATCACACCCCTCTTGCATATTTAGTACTGTCCTCTTCAAAATGACTCAGTGCAATAAGATGGTGCAACTAGTTTCAGTTGGGCCCACCGGCTGAATCAAACCACTGCCACAAAACTAAAACCAAAGACTTGTTATCTGTTAAGGAAAGTAGATTTCCCTTTTACAACTTTCCAGATAGAAGAATGATGAGAAATAAGTATTCCCCGTAACCTTGACATGGATCCCACATACATTTGGTGTAAATCAGGAGTGTCTCCACGGAAGATAGTGGAGCTAGACAGGCTTAAAACTAGGGCCAGTGAGCTCAGAAGCTGGACCAATGGGCCAAAATTTTGCTCAGTTACATCCATGTTACTGAGCGCAGAATTTAGCCCGTTGATTTTAGGTAAGGCACAGTAGCTACCTGAAATTAACGTTGTGTTTTCATTGTTTGTTTATGTGAGTTCAGTTTTATAGGTGGTAAAGATGAAGTCAGTTAAGTGGTAGTGTTGGCTATTTGTGATTATTCTGCATGCCAACTGCTTTGGGGTTGATGTAACTTTCTTGCTGCAACCCATTCAAATCTGTCAAGTAATTAAAGCTTGGTTGTTAAATAAACACAGGCAGTGGAGCTGAATAATATTCTTAAATGTTTCATTTTCTTCAAAGGACTTCTCTGATTTCTTTCCTGTTTTGCTTTGTGCAGATCTGCAGCCTGTTACCTACTGCGAGCCAGCTTTCTGGTGCTCTATATCCTACTATGAACTCAACCAGCGAGTAGGGGAGACATTCCATGCTTCACAGCCTTCTATGACCGTGGATGGCTTCACCGACCCTTCTAACTCGGAACGCTTCTGTCTTGGCTTATTGTCTAATGTGAACCGAAACGCAGCCGTGGAGCTCACAAGACGACACATTGGTAATGCCTGTTTTCTTGTTGTTGTTACCATCTGTTGAGTGGGAGGGGAATGTGTAGAGGGTTGGATACAGAGTGCTGAAGATTAAAATCAGCCATCTGTGTAACTTGATCAGTTTTAATTAAGTATCTTCATTATTTTAACATATTAAAATTCCATAATATAAAAATAAAATTAATGTTACAACAGTAAAATAAAAAGATGTTTTAGAATGGATTTATTATACATCATAGAAGCTGAATTGTATCTATCGGTAAGAAATTTATTTCTAAATTTTATGAGAGATCTCTTGTGTTTTTACTCTTTCATGCCTGTTCCCTCATGAATAGAAAGCAGTGGCTTGATCCAGATTTCATTGGAATTAATGGAAAGACTGCCGTTGATTCAGTGGGCCCTATCTAGGCTTTTATAAGATAATCCATCACCTACACACATTTTAAACCAGTAGAACTCCATTTCCTTCAGTGGAGCTATTCCTGATTTACACCATGGAAAGCAAGAGGAGATTCAGGTCCTGACAGTGCTGAATGTTAAATAGCAAGTTAGGGCCCGATTCTGTCCTTGGTTAAACTGGTGTAAAAGTTAGTGGAGTTTTCCCCGTTTACACTGGTGAGGGCAGTATTAGGCCCTTCGTATGCGACTTAATGGTACAAGTTAGTTTCCCTGCCTCCTGCCAGAAAAGCAAACCCTCTTTGACCAGATTTTATTCTTCTTTGTACCCTTCTCTGGGGCAGAACCAGTGGCTCCTTCACTTAGCAGGTGTTTAACTTTTTCATTACTAAAATGGTTCCTGATGTGAGAAATCCCAAGAATCTAAAGTTAATCCTTAAATTCAGCAGGTTCCATATGCTTCAAGCAAGACTGAATGCAAAGTTTCCACACTAGCAGTGTGAGAGCACAGCAAAGGTTTATCAGAGTTACATAGACTGATACCTGAAACTTAGGATTTTTCAACTCAGATGGTATTTATTATATTCATTTATGTATTTCCCATGGGAATTAAAGCGTTTTATATCAGGATATAGTGAATGTTATCTCAGGCTAAACGTAACGGTTGAGAAGCCTTATATAATTTTATTCTAAATCAATTAAAAAAGTGCCATACATCTGTGGTGACTCTAGGAGGAGGTTGAAAACCATATGTTGAACTGATGAAATGTTCATATGGAGAATATTGGAGTGGCTAAGGGGAGGCATTTCTCAAAGTGGCGGATTTGTGCAGTGCATGCTGCAAAGGACAGTGCGGCTGGAGAATGCACTTCTGGCTTCATAAATTGCTCTTCCACTTCTCTCAGCTTGAAGTCCTCACAGAAGTTTGTTGTTCCCAACAGCCATTGAAAACAAAATTACTATGTTCTTTTCCCACCATCACTGACCTTGCTTGATTCCTCCCTTTTTGATTCAGAAGTAAACCAGATTTCTAAAAACTCTTTTTCCAAATGTTTGAGGTTTTGAAGATGATAAATGTTTTCTGCATGCTTCATTGCTGACTGACTAAACTGAAACTGTGCCATGTGTTTTCTAGGAAGAGGAGTAAGGCTGTACTACATTGGAGGAGAGGTGTTTGCCGAGTGCCTTAGCGACAGTGCCATTTTTGTCCAATCTCCTAACTGTAACCAACGCTACGGCTGGCACCCCGCAACTGTTTGCAAGATTCCACCAGGTAACCAAGCCTAGCCTTACTCACTTATGCTGTATGCACTGTCCTGTGTAACATTTACATGTGAAGAATGGGAGCTCTGCATACAGAAGTTGAGCTGTTCAACAAAATGAACTGGATTTGATGAATATTATTTGTTTATAGTAATCAGAAACCTAAAACCTATTTTATGCCATCTCCACAACTTCAGCAGTGTTCCTTGATAGCATGAAGGGTAAAGTTACTGTTATGAGAGTTTGTACTGTATATCCAGCCATCACCAGTGTCCAGGTTCATAAAGGTAAATGTGTAGGTACCTTAAATAGATTCTGATTTGTTTAAGCAAGAACACAGTCGGGCTCCTAGTCTGGATGTGCTTTGCAAACTATTGGTACTATGCAAATAAGAAATACAATAGTAGTAGTAAATGTTTTTAAACCTTTTGCTGAATGAATATATGAAGAAAATCCTTTTAATTTACATGCATCTATGTTCTTCTGTTATTTTCCTACTTCTATTTTATGTTCTTCTTCTAGGGAAACCACATATGAGGCAATTTCATTGTCTTGGTTGTAGTACTTATATCTATCTAAAACCTACTGAAAAGTCACAGGGGGATTTTAATAGGCTTTACTTAAAAAATAAAAATACATTTATAAACCTTGTGTCAGATATACATGGGTGGGTTGCGTTAGTTAAGTCAGGGTGTGAGCATATTAAGCTTTTTCAAAAATAAAATTTTTATGGCAAAAGTATCTAGAAAATAATATTTGGAAATAATGAGCAAGCCCACCCTTGAGATAGGGTTTTTGTTGGAGGGTTCACACACTTGATGTGGCTTTGGGCCCATCCATGGCCTCAGTTTCCCTTCTCAGATAGCTCACCAGCAGCTTCCAGTGCTTTTAGGTTGCTGAGGTGACTTAACCCTCTGGCTAAATCACAAGAGTCCACTAGAATCATAGAATATCATCCCAGCCAGGGCTTTGTCAAGCCTGACCTTCAAAACCTCTAAGGAAGGAGATTCTACCACCTCCCTAGGTAACCCATTCCAGTGCTTCACCACCCTCCTCGTGAAAAAGTTTTTTCTAATATCCAACCTCAACATCCCCCACTGCAACTTGAGACCATTACTCCTTGTTCTGTCACAAGCTCCAAAATTAATTGAAGTCCATAAGCAAACACAACCCAATCTTCTGCTCCGGGCTTGTGTCTGGCACAGACCTTCCTCTGCAGGTCTGCACTCCTCCACCATGGTCTTTAGCCCTCCTCTTGGGCTCAGCGTCCAGCCTTTTCTGACCTCTAAACAGCCTCAGAGAGTTGCAGCATAGGGGGAACTCATGCCCACTACATGCTATGGGTTTCCAGCCCATGAACCCTAAACAACTGGGCAATCTGCCCGTAATACAAACTGCCCTGTCTTTCCTTTCCAGGACCTCTTTGTATGTGCTTTGCCTGGCTTCCTCACTGGCCTTTTCCTGGCTCTTCTCTCGCTTTTTAGTGGAGCATCTCCCTGCCCCCAGATCTGCTCTCTCTGAAGCTTCTCCTCTTACTGAACACAAGCTGCCATATATCTTCGAGCAAGATTTATTCTAGGATGGCCTGTTCCTTAATTTTCCCAGTGGAACTCTTACAGACTCAACCAATGGGTAGCCAGGTCCTGTAGCCGTCGGGCCCCTACATGTGGACATGCTCCCAGCAAAAATGGTTTGATCCCCAAACAGATGACAATATGAGTTATGGTCAGGCTCAAAAAGCATGCTCAAGCGTCACTTTTTTAATCACTTATAATTCGTCTTGATCCAAGCATTTGTTTTTCAAACTTGGACATACTCCCAAATGAACACTAGTCATGTGCCAAGTTTCTAAGTCCAGCACTTAAGTTTTCTGGGTTTAAAAAAAAAGTGTGGCAATAATGTTTTACTCTGGGAAACTTGTTATTTTTCAACTACCCAGAACTCAAAACCCGCTGAATGGATTCTTCTTTAGCTTTCAGCTGGGACCAATCATGGAAAATTTCAATTTGAAAGGGGAAATCCTTGGAACGTTATGAACAAGAGAAAAGAGTGTTATAACTGAAACAGTTGCGCATTCTTAACTATAGTACTTGCTACCAAACTATATAGTATAGTCCTGACATCTGACTTTTGACAGCAAGAGCTATTTTGGCAACTGGCTCTCTACAGGATGGGGTGGTGATGACTTCTGCTAATGGATACCATCTAAATTCAGCTTTTATGGTTTCTTTTGTTTTTAGCTTGTACATTTCTACTAATTCCTTAATTACACTGTCAGAAAAATTAGCAAATATTAAGAGTTGAGGTTGTAATCAAGGTTTGCATTGTAATGCAGAGGAGATGAATGTGCTTTGTGTAGTGCACCTTCTTTATCCTTTTTGGAGGTAGAAGGAAGTGCCATGTGGTGATGCAGTCTGTTTTCGTCAACATAAACATGCTGAGGGGGCAGTAGGGTTCAGCATTGTGGTCCATAACTTGGTATTTCCTTACTTTTTTAGGGGTTGAATTGTGGGGGTGTTGCATTTATAACCAAACTTAATTTCTTTTAGAAGTTTGCTTCTTATTTATGCAATCTGTCCATAATGTAATATGGTTTGGGGATGGGGAGAGCAGAGTTAAGTGGTTTCTTTCCTTAGGCAGAAAGAAAGGGGATTTCTTAATTTAGTTACACTAATGCCATGTTGTCATGTTCCTGACAGGGTGCAACTTGAAGATTTTTAACAACCAGGAATTTGCAGCCCTCTTGGCTCAGTCTGTGAATCAGGGTTTCGAGGCTGTGTATCAGCTGACCAGAATGTGCACAATCCGAATGAGCTTTGTCAAGGGCTGGGGAGCTGAATACAGGTCAGATCTTTTGTCTTCATCTTTCAGTAGACAGCACATTTGTGCTTATTACCACAAATCATGCATCCTGCAGTCCTTGATTTTGGGAGTCAGAGTGCTCAACAAGGTCTTTATATGCTGCTTTTAGAGTAGGAGACTAAGCCAGCAGTAGTTTTATTAAAGCAGATAGCATGCATTTCTTAAGAATGTGTTTTTCAAATGTTTTAATTTTGTTTCCATAACTGGAGAAATGAGAGGAAAAAGCAGATCAATCCAATATAGTATAAGCTGCACCATTCCTCATTGGGAGGATGTGTATCTGGTTACAGTGTTGGACAGTACAGGATCTCTAACTGGAGCTTAACTCTAGGTGAATCCAGATGGACGTTGTAAGAAAAATTATAAGTTATTTATTTCTTGAAGTTAGATTTAAATTTGATGGCTGGCGTTTCTAATGAGCAGAATCATTGTGAGCATTTATTAGTGGATTAGGTTTAGCCTTAACATTTCTTTTGTCAGGGACTTGTGGGATTAAACTGAAAGCAGATGGTCTTGGAAATTTACATTTTAAGATATTGGTTAGGGTCGTTGAAAAATTACTGTAAAATCAAATTCTTCTTGCCCCATTCTCATTGCCTGCCACATGGCAGTTGTTGTTTAAATGTCCTTGTAATTACTGATCTGCTTGCTGTCCTTTCCATAACTTAAAGGAGTATTGAGAGGACAAATTAATAATGACCACTGTAGTTAGGACATACAGTGTGGTGTTTCCCAATACTACAGTACTCGTACAGAAAGCACAGGTTAAAAATAAATGCCAGAGCTTATACTGCCATCCTGAGTAGCATTGCATTTATCAAGCAAACAGAGCTTATAAATGCTCCGTAAGTCACAAAGGGAGGAAAGACCATATTTGCTAATGCCAAATGGGGGAAATGAAATTTGTCAGAAAATAAAGATTGTTTTGTGACAGAACAACATGCAAAGGATTAAAACAAGATCTGCTCTTAAAAATAATTATTTGAATGTGTTCCTTTAAATCTACAGCCTTATTTAAAGATTCTGTAGTGATATTTACCATCTCAGGATATGCTTGCAGACATGCCTGGCTGGTTCTTCTTTACAGTCTCCTGCAGCAGAAGGGGTTGGGTGGCGGTGGGGGGTGGGGTGATGCTATAGTATCAGCTGGAGCCCAGGCCTCTCATGTTACTCTCTTCCTTCATCTCTCCAGATGTTTGGAGTCCATTTTGTTTTTAAATCTTCTGCACCCAGGCCAGACCATTTCAGCTGTGGCTCCTGGCCATGGTCACTAATGAAATCCAGATGAGCATGACTTACTGGAAGTCGGCTATCTCATTGGAGTATTGTAGTCAGTGAAACTCTCTGCTCACATTTACTGTAGCAAAGCCCAACATTTGCTTCCGTGCCACGAGAAATTATATCTAATTGTCTTTGTCATAGCACAGTTATTTGTTGAACTGATTCATATGAAAATCTCATTGAGAGCTGCATCCAGAGCATTGTTTTAGTAATCTGTGCTTTAGCTGCTTAACCAGTTGAGCAATCTGTTGGCAGGATGTTTGAGTGTTTTTGTGTTCCAGCGATCAGGGGGGCAATTGCATAAGAAGGCCATGACACACAGGCTCTTCTCTGACAGCAGAGCCTAACGCAGGCATGCCAAAAAGCAACAGAAGGCATCCCTGGTCTAACTTACTGAAATCCATGTTCAAGCTGACATGCTGTCAGTGAAGTCTGATTGTCTTGATAGAGTGTCAAAATAAAGCATGATGTTATAGACTTGGGGATGGGGGGAAACAGCATGCTAAAGAATAGATTTGTATGTAATGGTGCTGAGCTATTTGTTGGCATGCCCTTTTCAGCCAGTGTTTGAGGAGCGGACAAATGTTCCATTTTAACTTCAGTGAGAGTGTTTTAATTTCATGGTGGCCATGAAGGGGATGTGTGCTTCACTGAAATGTCAGAATGAGCGAGACAGTTGTTCCACTCTCCCTTGCAATCCTTCTGTCCAGGTGGCTCAGGAGATTTCCATTAGTAAAAAAAAGACTCACCCTTGGGCCACTGCACAGAGTAAACCCTGCCAATACACCCACTCTTGTGGCGACAAACAGTATGCTGCCAACTCTGGTCAGCCATGCTTGATTTGGAAATGGGTGTGGTGCCTTCCAGGCAGTGTCTCCATTTTAAGACCAGAAGGTAATGGATATACATTCATAGATAGAATAGGTTGCAGCTCTCGCTCATGTAGGCAACTAAGAAGGGGTCTCCTCACTGTTGTTCTGCAGCTCAAATAGCTGTTGCATGATGCATCTAGCAGCCCCTCGGAGATTACCCCAACACCAGCTAGGGTCTTGATTCAGCAGCAGCTTTTCCCAAGGCCACTGAGGCTTTGACTTCCTCCTCTTAAATGATTAATGCTTAAAACTCTTGAGGATGGGTTCTAAGCTGAGAAATAGAGTACGGTTATCTCCAGCCTCTCCCTCTTCTTCCTTCTTTTCTGCAACAGCTGCACCTGCCTCCCGGCCCCAGAACAAGCCCCCTAAGCCTTCCCTTGGTGAAAAGCTGAAATCCAACTTGATACTCTCAAGCAGGAGGAGAGATTCCCCCACACTGTCCCTTGGCCTTCCTCTCCCTGCTCCATGGCCCTCAAGCCTTGTGGAGGCACATCACCTGCTCCAAATGGCATTTGGCCTGAGGGGGAAAGACTTAGTAGGAGGGCAGGTTGAGAGAGGAAGGGGAGGCAGGACAGGATAGAAGTTCCACTAGGCAACAGCTCTGGCTAAGCCTCCTCCATCTACTCACTACAGTTTCCACCTCTCTGCTCTTGAATTGTTCAGGAGATACAGGTTAGTGGCAGCCTACAGGTTAATGATGTGTTTCTGAAATATCTACTGATCTAGGGATGTGTGTGTGTGAAATAAAAATTTATTTGTACAGTGCCTGGCAGTTCTGCTTCTTAGCTGCTCCTTTTATTCAGTTGGTCAAATCTAAACTTTTCTCCTCCCCGCAACAGCCCTGGAAACAGCATAACTGCACCAATTATTGCACCTACAGGGACTCTGAGCCTGTGGAGTGGGGAAGGGTGGGAAATGCAGAGATCCAATGCATGGGTCTGAACCCTCTCTGCAGACCAAGCCACACCTTCAGAGTGGGTGTAGATGTCATCTGGATGACTGGGTGAGATCCCCATACATCTTTCAAAAATTCTGCCATATCTGAACTTTAACCAGCTGCTAAAACCCAATTATTTGGTTGAGAGAGTGTCCTGATTTTTATTTTTATTTTTAAATTACACACACAGTGAAGTGTTCGATCCAATCTAATTATGAGAGACAAGGTCTGTGAAAGGCATTTAGACAGTAGCCTTCCTTTCTATCTAGAGGATCAAATGTTGCCTCCTTTCAGAAATCTTTAAGTAGTAAGTAGATGCTATTGCAATTATCTCCTGCCATGAGCATAAAGCATATGGAAGGGGGAAAGGGTTTTTGGGGTTTGTAATTTTTTTGTAAAAACAATTTGGCAGCATATGCACAAAACATGTTGTTGTAGAGAAGAAAGACATTCCTTTGGGGTAACATGCAGGGCTATTGTCTAAGCAGGAAAGAATGTTTTAGTAGCTGTAAAATCTCTTCATATTTTTAAAGTTCTATAAGTCACATTTCTGTTCTGTTCTTTTTTTCATTCTTCTAGGCGGCAGACTGTGACCAGTACCCCCTGCTGGATTGAACTGCATCTTAATGGCCCTTTGCAATGGCTAGACAAGGTCCTTACACAAATGGGTTCTCCAAGCATTCGTTGTTCCAGTGTATCTTAAGGAAACATCTCCTCCTTGGGGGGCAAAACAAGGACTCTGGAAAATGGAATCAGTTTAACCCTTCGCAAAAAGCATAATAAATAAATTCTCCATAGTATTCACATGATCAGAAAAAACATCAATTGCAAAAACAAGAGGTTGTTTTTAAATGAAGTGCTCATTTTAAGCCACTTCCCTGAAACTATGTTAGCGCACATTATGGGCTATTGGAGTAAGAATTTGAAGCTGATGTTTTTCATGCTAAGAACACGGACTTCCGTTTTAGTGGAATGAAGCAAACATTCTGCATTTAAATCCTTGTAGTGCCTATGTTGCCTCTGCTATGTACAGCTCCAAGCATGGGGAAGCTGCTTTCATCAGGTGCTCGCTGGGTTGGGGGAGGTTTTCTCTGTGTTACTGAACTTCAGCCCAATGCAACGTAGCATCTCTGTAAAGCAGATACCATTGAATGTTGCTGCTAAGCCCCGCTTCTGTGTTGCTCTCCGACAGCCTGACAGGCATGTGTCTGCCCTTTCTGAATGGGCCAACCACAGCAGAGGGGCAGAGGTGTTAAATAAAAACAACACACTCACAAAAGAGATCCCTCCAAAAAAGCACTGAGGAGTCCCCCAGAGAGAGTGTTTTTCCCTTGTCAGACAGCGGACAATGAGGCAGGCCTGGCTTTGTGCGTGAGATGTATAGTTAATATCACCGTAATCTTGGAGACTGGATTTACGTGAAGCAAAAGACCAATGTTAAGGTTTGTTTTAATGTCGCTGCAGTGATATTGATTGGCTAAGGCAGCTCTCAGAAAAGTGTTTGTAACTCATTGCAATGAGCTCTTGCCACATCTGGATGAGTTAAGCCTTCCTTGCTAGGTAGTCCATTTGCATTAATTACATGAACTTCTGTATTGTATCCTCTTGATATGTTGAATGGTATCTTACACTTTTTAAATGTTATGGGCTCAGTGTACTTAGTGGTGGGCCCTAGAGAGGAGAGCTACCCCGTCCTTGCTGCCACATTCAGAAAGAGCACATGGGAGTAACCTGATTTAGAGCATACAGTGCCATCACATGCCACTCTAAAAATTTAGCTATAATATCTCAGATACAGAAATACTCTCTGTTGTTAAAACCTATGGTCAAGGTGTTTTGTTGCCTGTTAGAAGAAAGTATAAGGGGAGAGCGTGTTTTTTACGTGTATTATAAAATACTTCTGTGTTTTTGTTTTTTTTTTTAAATATCCTCACTTGACAGTTATAATGGTAGTTGTTCCCAGTAATGACTGTCATGGCAAGCAGAAATAACTTCCACAACTGGAAAAAAACAAACAAACAAACACACTGCTTGTTACAAGCTAAAATTTGCCATACACATTTCATAACTACTTCTTTGCCACTCGATCATCTGTTTTGTTTTGTTCCTGTTAAATATCATACATGTTTGTGCCAAAATGTCAGGGAAAAAAGCCTACCACATTCAGAATTTCCTATGGAAATCTGATGTAGAAAGTGAATTACAAATCTACGTCTGTCTCTGGGAAGTATAGAATGCTCTTTGCAGTGCTTTGTGATAAAAAAAAACCCTCAATCCTGCAAGCACTTACGCACACGATTAACTTTTAGACATGTGAGTAGTTCCTTTGAACTCCATGTGACTAATCTTGTGTGTGCGCATTTGCAGAATCACGGCCTAAGTCTCATAACTGGGCAGGGAGCTTTTGATACCATTTCACAGATGCATTTCAGGTGTCTGCATGTGTCTGGTCTGTCTATGTACTAAGGCTTTTATTACATACTTATTCCCTTGGTACCCATTTATGTACTGGCCAAAATAATTGGTTTACAAAATCACATTTTTGTATTTGGAGGCATCACCAAGGGAGGCTACAAGGGAACCTTTCTTTAGTACGCATACCGGACAAATTCTCCTAGATTTACCCTGCTACACAAGCTTTCTGTCCCTACGTGCAGGAGAGTGACTATGCTGTCAGTTTCACACTCAAAATGCCCTTCAGGAGGTTCCTTGCCAGTATTGTTTTCTCCTAGCAAATAAAGGGATGTCTTGGAGGACGACTTTCCATCAAACGTGAGGAATGACCTCTAGTGTGTAATTCATGCTTGTACCGAGAATTCCAGAGCAGATTTGCAGACGGACTGATGCTCCCACTGAAGAATCTTCCCCTACAGCTTTGACTAGAGCTCTCGTGGAGCATCAATGCTTGAATCAGAGTACTGGAGGTTTCTGTCATTCAGTATTTCTGCAGTGCATCTGAATTTGTTTAACTATGAATGCCTGTGATTCATGCATGGAGAGGGGTCTGAGTAATATGGTATTCGCAAGCCATTTAAAAAGAATAGGTCTGACTGTCATTGTGGATTGATTTGTTAATATGTTGGCTTCTTTACTTGCAGATATGGGCTTCTGACATAATTGCATGGAAAGATCTATTCTGGAACTTGTTACAGAGCTGTTTTGAATTGATGTTATGGTTAAAAAAAAAATTGCTATGTAAAAACAGCCTCAGGTTTCTTCCCTGAGCATCTGTAGTCGGATCTGCTTATTTCACTGCACAAGCCCTGTTTTACCTCCTTACATAATCATGGAGGAAGCTGGCCTCTATTCTTTCTGGTGCCTTAGCAACAAAAATGACATCTTAAATTTCTGATTGTTGAATCTTTATGACTAGTGATGGTGTAAAACAGAGAGAATCCAGTTTGACTTTAAGATTCCAAACTGAGTTAGCAGGGTAGCAGCTGGGGGGGGGGGGGGGGCGATTTGTCTTTTTTTATATGAAGTTCACAGAGAGAATCTCATTCTCCAAATCTGATTTTCATGTGGACTTATTTGGCAAAGCAGGTATCTGTTTTATTTGGCAGAGGGTTAAAACCTGCTAACCTTTATTAATATTTAGCAGTATGCAGATCATGATGGTAAACTATGGTTAGCAACATCATCATTCCTGTAAAATGAATTCAACTAGAAAACATAAGTCTCTCAGTCAGTACAGTTAGAGAAAAATGAGGAAAAAAGTTATCTTAACTTGAATATTAACTTCCTTTCTTCGCCTTCTCACTAATTCATAATAGCTTTATGGTTTTAAAGTCACCTTTTAAGTTCAAGTAGAGAGTACTGTGCCATTTAAACAGCTGAAAAGACTAGGGGAGGAGAGAAACATTGTGATCCAAGGGTTTTGTGTTGCACAGTTTCAAGTGGATGTACCGATAAAACCTTGTTCCCCATCAGGTTTGAAACGTACTTAATGTGTCTTAATCATGCCATTTGTGGGTGACACTACTGAAAGGTAGCACTTGAGCGTAGCTTATTGTACTCAGCATTGCTCCAGAGGTGCATGTGTGGGTTGTTTTGTTTTTTACTTATTTTCTAAAACTTTATTATGGTAGCTTTGATATGTAGCACAAATGTATGCAGTCGACCATGCCTTAGCTTAGATTACATATGTGTACTGGAATATCCTCTCATTTAGCTGTAGTCTTGGCTAGTTTACCAGGATTTCATACATTTTTGTTACTAGCACAGAGTCATTAGCAGGAACTTTGACTCTTTTTTAATTGGCGTTGCCATACACAAGGGCACGGCTGCTGGCAGACGTTACAGATCGCCTTGTGATTTTAATGACTGTGGTGAATTTTTTTTATTAATGTATTGGACTGAATTGCAGTGTGTATTTTGTGTTTAGCTTGTCTTAGACTAAAATCCAGTGCTATACCTTTGATTTAATCAACAGCTATAAAGTATGTGTGTGTGCAAAGCAGGAGGAATTGGAAGCATCCCCAACTTTCCTCAAGGCTCTTGCTACAAACATTTAGTAAAGGAATGATGATGGATGGGTGACCTTAAAGAAATAATTTCTATTCGACCAGTTTTCTCTCCTCTTAGAGGGAAGTATACTTGGAACAGTACAGAGACACTCTAGGGTGACAGATTTTCATAGCTGAGTCTGAAGCAGCTAGTGTAGACGTCCATATCTCATTCCAGTTACTAACTGGAAGAAGCACTAGGAGGTAGAGCATAGCTCTGCGGAGGACTTCAACAACACAATAAAATGTCTCAGTGTGAGCTTTCCTGGTACTCTGAGGCACTGGGTAGGTAGAAGGAATAGAATATCAAGAATAAACTGGTCTAAGCTAGAATGAGAAATTATTAGTCACTATATAGTAGTTGATTGAGCTGTATGGTTAAGGAATTCAGTATATTCTTATACATGTTTTTATATTTATCTACTTTCTTTGAATATTCAGATGAATCAAATATTTAATTTTTAACAGAGCGCTTCAAGGGTTCCTATTAAAGATCTGAGGTTTCTCATATGCTCCTCTCTGATGATTGTTAATAATTAGGATGTTACTGATGTGAGAGCAGCTAGACATCTGTCCAAGAAATGATCAGCAGACCCTTGCAAATTAAACAAAACATTGACTTTTGTTCCATTTACTTCAGTTTATGTTGCAGAAGCCCTTGTTTGGGTGGCTGTTCTTTTGTCTTTTAGCAATAAATGCCATACACAGATGGGCCATTGCACTGCGCTCTTCAGGTCTTCTAGTTTGATTATTTTACAACAAAATGAGACTTTAAAAATAATGAAAGAAAGCATTACTCATAAATGTTTTGGTTAATCTTCTGCTTCCTCCCATCTGTGACTACTAGACCAATCTGCACCATTGCAGCCTGTTCCATCTTGAGGCGGGAGGAGGCCCATCTCTTTGTTTCTGGAGGGAATTATTCCCCCTTTTTGTAGCTGCCTATGAGCACGTTTGCATTAGTATTTAGATTTTCTTACCCTGAGATTGTATGTTAATGAATGGTTCAGCTGCCTATGTGCTTTAGCTTAAGCATTATTCACCTGTTGTTACTAAAGGCCTGTACCATGTATGCCCTCTTCTTTCATATGTGAAACTTCTATTTTTGTCATTTTAATAAACTTTAATTTGAAAACAAGGCTCTTTAGCAAGTAGATGTCATTGTACTTAGGGTATGTCTACACTACGAAATTAGGTCGAATTTAAAGAAGTCGGTTTTGTAGAAAGCGTTTTTATACAGTCGATTGTGTGTGTCCCCACACAAATGCTCTAAGTGCATGTAGTCGGCAGAGTGTGTCCACAGTACCGAGGCAACCATCTACTTCCGGAGCACTGCACTGTGGGTAGCTATCCCACAGTTCCCACAGTCTCTGCCGCCCATTTGAATTCTGGGTAGAAATCCCAGTGCCTGATGGGGTTAAAACATTGTCACTGGTGGTTCTGGGTACATATTGTCAGGCCCCCCTTTCCTCCCTCCCGCCATGAAAGCAAGGGCAGACAATCGTTTTGCGCCTTTTTTCTTGAGTTACCTGTGCAGACACCATACCACAGCAAGCATGGAGCCCGCTCAGCTAACAGTCACCGTATGTCTCTTGGGTGCTGGCAGACGCGGTACTGCATTGCTCCACAGCAACAGTTTATTGCCTTTTGGCAGCAGACAGTGCAGTATGACTGGTAGCTGTCATCGACGTAGTCCAGGGTGCTCTTTTAACCGACCTCGATGAGGTCGGGGCGCCTGGGCAAACATGGGAGTGACTCAGCCAGGTCATTTCCCTTTTAAGTTTCGTTTCATAGTGATTCAGTCCTACTGGCAGTGCACTGTCTTTTAATCTGTAGCCAGCAGAAGAAGATGGCCAGCAGTCATACTACACCGTCTTCTGCCGAACACCCAGGAGATGACGATGGCAAGCGGTCGTACTGCACAGTCTGCTGCCAGCAAGATGTATAAAGATAGATGAAGTGAATCAAAACAAGAAATAGACCAGATTTGTTTTGTATTTATTTTCTCCTCCCTCCCTCCATGAAATCAATGGTCTGCTAAACCCAGTTTTGAGTTCTATCCTTGAGGTTTTGAGTTCTATCCTTCAGGGGGCCATTCTGTTTCTCGCAAAGCCACCCCCTTTGTTGATTTTAATTCCCTGTAAGCCAACCCTGTAAGCCATGTCGTCAATCGCCCCTCCCTCTGTCAGAGCAACGGCAGACAATCGTTCCGCGCCTTTTTTCTGTGCAGACGCCATACCATGGCAAGCATGGAGCCCGCTCAGATCACTTTGGCAATTAGGAGCACATTAAACACCACACACATTATCCAGCAGTATATGCAGCACTAGAACCTGGCAAAGCGAAACCAGGCAAGTAGGCGACATCAGCAAGGTGACAAGAGTGCTGAGGACATGGACACAGACGTCTCTCAAAGCACGGGCCCTGGCAATGTGGGCATCATGGTGCTAAGGGGGCAGGTTCATGTGGTGGAACGCCGATTCTGGGCTCGGGAAACGAGTACAGACTGGTGGGACCGTATAGTGTTGCAGATCTGGGACGATTCCCAGTGGCTGCGAAACTTTTGCATGCGTAAGGGCCCTTTCATGGAACTTTGTGACTTGCTTTCCCCTGCCCTGAGGCGCAAGAATACCAAGATGAGAGCAGCCCTCACAGTTGAGAAGCGAGTGGCGATAGCCCTGTGGAAGCTTGCAACGCCAGACAGCTACCGGTCAGTCGGGAATCAATTTGGAGTGGGCAAATCTACTGTGGGGGCTGCTGTGATGCAAGTAGCCAACGCAATCAAAGATCTGCTGATATCAAGGGTAGTGACCCTGGGAAATGTGCAGGTCACAGTGGATGGCTTTGCTGCAATGAGATTCCCTAACTTTCGTGGGGCCATAGATGGAACCCATATCCCTATCTTGACACCGGAGCACGAAGCCGATGAGTACATGAACCGCAAGGGGTACTTTTCAATAGTGCTGCAAGCACTGGTGGATCACAAGGGGCGTTTCACCAACATCAACGTGGGATGGCCGGGAAAGGTACATGATGCTTGCGTCTTCAGGAACTCTGGTCTGTTTCAAAAGCTGCAGGAAGGGACTTTATTCCCAGACCAGAAAATAACCGTTGGGGATGTTGAAATGTCCATAGTTATCCTTGGGGACCCAGCCTACCCCTTAATGCCATGGCTCATGAAGCCGTACACAGGCAGCCTGGACAGTAGTCAGGAGCTGTTCAACTACAGGCTGAGCAAGTGCAGAATGGTGGTAGAATGTGCATTTGGACGTTTAAAAGTGCGCTGGCGCAGTTTACTGACTCAGTTAGACCTCAGCAAAACCAATATTCCCACTGTTATTACTGCTTGCTGTGTGCTCCACAATATCTGTGAGTGTAAGGGGGAGACGTTTATGGTGGGGTGGGAGGTTGAGGCAAATCGCCTGGGCCGCTGGTTACGCACAGCCAGACACCAGGGCGGTTAGAAGAGCACAGGAGGGTGCGGTGCGCATCAGAGAAGCTTTGAAAACCAGTTTCATGAGTGGCCAGGCTACAGTGTGAAAGTTCTGTTTGTTTCTCCTTGATGAAACCCCCCACCCCTTGGTTCACTCTACTTCCCTGTAAGCTAACCACCTCCCCTCCTCCCTTCGATCACCGCTTGCAGAGGCAATAAAGTCATTGTTGCTTCACATTCATGCATTCTTTATTAATTCATTACACAAATAGGGGGATAACTACCAAGGTAGCCCAGGAGAGGTGGTGGAGGAAGGAAGGACAAGGCCACAGAGCGCTTTAAAAGTTTAAAACTTATTGAATGCCAGCCTTCCGTTGCTTGGGCAATCCTCTGGGGTGGAGTGACTAGGTGGCCAGAGGCCCCCGCACCGCATTCTTGGGCGTCTGGGTGAGGAGGCTATGGAACTTGGGCAGGAGGGCGGTTGGTTACACAGGGGCTGTGCTCCAGCTGCCTTTCCTGCAGCTCAACCATATGCTGGAGCATATTAGTTTGATCCTCCAGCAACCTCAGCATTGAATCTTGCCTCCTCTCATCACGCTGCCGCCACCTTTCAGCTCAGCCCTCTCTTCAGCCTGCCACTTACTCTCTTCAGCCTGCCACCTGTCCTCACATTCATTTATTGCTTTCCTGCACTCTGATATTGTGTGCCTCCACGCATTCGTCTGTGCTCTGTCAGTGTGGGAGGACAGCATGAGCTCAGAGAACATTTCATCACGAGTGCGTTTTTTTTGCCTTCTAATCTTCACTAGCCTCTCGGAAGGAGAAGATCCTGTGATCCTTGAAACACATGCAGGTGGTGGAGGGGAAAAAAAGGGACAGTGGTATTTAAAAAGACACATTTTATAGAACAATGGGTACACTCTTTCACGGTAAACCTTGCTGTTAACATTATATACATAGCACGTGCTTTCGTTCCAAGGTCACATTTTGCCTCCCCCTAGCGTGTGGCTAGCCCTCATCCCTCCCCCCTCCCCATGGCTAACAGCGGGGAACATTTCTGTTCAGCTACAGGCAAACAGCCCAGCGGGAACAGGCACCTCTGAATGTCCCCTTAAGAAAAGCACCCTATTTCAACCAGGTGACCATGAATGATATCACTCACCTGAGGATAACACAGAGAGAGAAAGAACAGATGTTGTTTGAACGCCAGCAAACATACACTGCAATGCTTTGTTCTACAATGATTCCCGAGTACGTGCTACTGACCTGGAGTGGTAAAGTGTCCTACCATGTAGGATGGAATAAGGCTGCCCTCCCCAGAAACCTTTTGCAAAGGCTTTGGGAGTACATCCAGGAGAGCCGCGAATGCCAGGGCAAATTAATCATTAAACATGCTTGCTTTTAAACCATGTACAGTATTTTAAAAGGTACACTCACCAGAGGTCCCTTCTCCGCCTGGCGGGTCCGGGAGGCAGCCTTGGGTGGGTTCGGGGGGTACTGGCTCCAGGTCCAGGGTGAGAAACAGTTCCTGGCTGTCGGGAAAACTGGTTTCTCCCCTTGCTTGCTGTGAGCTATCTACAACCTCCTCCTCATCATCTTCCTCGTCCCCAAAACCTGTTTCCGTGTTGCCTCCATCTCCATTGAAGGAGTCAAACAACACGGCTGGGGTAGTGGTGGCTGAACCCCCTAAAATGGCATGCAGCTCATCATAGAAACGGCATGTTTTGGGCTCTGACCCAGAGCGGCCGTTGGCCTCTCTGGTTTTCTGGTAGGCTTGCCTCAGCTCCTTAAGTTTCACGCGGCACTGCTTCGGGTCCCTGTTATGGCCTCTGTCCTTCATGCCCTGGGAGATTTTGACAAATGTTTTGGCATTTCGAAAACTGTAACGTAGTCCTGATAGCATTGGTTCCTCTCCCCATACAGCAATCAGATCCCGTACCTCCCATTCGGTCCATGCTGGAGCTCTTTTGCAATTCTGGGACTCCATCATGGTCACCTCTGCTGATGAGCTCTGCATGGTCACCTGCAGTTTGCCACGCTGGCCAAACAGGAAACTGAAATTCAAAAGTAAGCGGGCCTTTTCCTGTCTACCTGGCCAGTGCATCTGAGTTGAGGGCGCTGTTTAGAGCGGTCACAATGGAGCATTCCGGGATAGCTCCCGGAGGCCAATACCATCTAATTGTGTCCACAGTACCCCAAATTCGACCCGGCAAGGCCGCTTTCAGTGCTAATCCCCTTGTTGGGGGTGGAGTAAGGAAATAGATTTTAAGAGCCCTTTAAGTCGAAAAAAGGGCTTCGTCGTGTGGACGGGTGCAGGATTAAATCGATTTAACGCTGCTAAATTCGATCTCAATTCCTAGTGTAGACCAAGGCTTCGACATGAGGATTGAGCTGGAACACAGTTGCAATTCTAGAAATCACAGTTAACAATGCAGAACCAACAATATCTTCAGCTACTGAAAATGTCCCAGGTTGTGTGTTTTTAAATATGGGATTGCAAATAAGAAAGATCATTGTTTTGCAAGTTATGCTGTGTGAAGCCCACAAGAAAGTGATACATGAAGTCACAACAGGTTTGTTTATTTTTATTTTATTTACCACTTGACTGGAAAGTGTTGAAGCATCATGGTTTAAGATGAAAGGGATGTGCTGCCAATTGCGGGAAGATCAATCATGGCTAACTGTTCAATGCTTGCCTAATATACCAAACTATCCACACTCATCCAGCAGTTTTGAAATGTAAAAACTCACTGTCAGAGGCCTGTGAAATACATAGAAATATCTACAGCTTTAGCTTTGACCTCTGTTTCTAAAATGACTAGTATTTTACACCTTTTGAGATCTGAGCATCAGACATAAAATCCTTGAAGTCTTAGGTTGAAATATCATGGGCAGCTCAGCCCTTCATCTTTCCAAATAAGATAAATGTAAGTGGATGGATCTTGATGTCCATATAGGGCATCAAGGGCGTTTTTCCAGTATAGTTCTATATACACCATATATTAGTAAAAAACCATAAAGCCATACTAATGGGTAGGTCTGTAACCAGGCTGTCATTCGTTGTGATAGGTGGGTTGAAAGCCCTTCCCTTAAGATAGTAAGATCAACAAGTAAGGATTTTGCCCTTTGATCAGGGTTCCTGTAGTAGAAACTTGTTACAGTTGTATTTGAAAATGTCTGGCTGCCCAAGAATTGCCCATCCTTACACAAAACAGCTTGTCTGGAAGATAATGCGTGTAATTATAATTGCCTGCCGGTGTTTTGGAGATTGTTGGCAACTTGTTAGATACTGAACCCCTTTTCTTTCAGAAGGAGTCGAGATAGTGGTAGTGTATGTATTCCCACTAATCTTTTTTTTTTTTTTTAAAGCCTGGAACAATAAAAAATACACCATGATGCAAACTTATGGAGTTTGGCAATCTCTGCTCAGAGAGTCCGCTACTGAAAGAGTTAGTGAGAAAATGTATGCTTTGGGATTGCCATGGGGAAGTTGCACGCAGCATCTTTATTATGCACAACTCCAGTCCTTCCTGACTTGCATTTTTGTGAACCGTAGCAGTCATCAGTTGCCCACAAAACGTACAGCATTCCTGTTAACAGTGTTAGTATCGGTTGTATATATCTCCCCGCTTTGGGGACCACATCCTGTAGTGGCAAGGCTGAAAATAGCTCTTCTCAGCTCTGTCTTGTAAAACTACAGACTCTGGATCTAATCTTCTCTGGATGCTCATGTGTAGCCCACTAACTGGAGTTGAATATGTGCATCATGGAGCGATGGTACAGTTGCCTTGGTTTTGAGTTGAACATCTTTTGGGTGTGCATGCTATTCCTGCTCAGTAGAGCTCTTCCAAACCTTGCATTAGGAAATGACTCCTCAGAGTCCAGTTGTATTGTCAGAAGTGAACCATAGCTTCTTCCCTCTGTGGTTACTTGAATTCAACAGGGAACTAGTTATTTCTTTATTTTTGGCATGTCACCCCAACCCTATGCCAGACTCTCAAATACTTTGTCAGCACTAGCAAACTCCATAGGTATAATTTTCCAAGCACCAACTCCACTGATGGCAGATATAGCACAGACGGGGCTCAGATGTTTGCCAACCAATCTAATGGTTAGGCAGTGTGGTGTTGAATGCTTTAGCTCTGTCTACACTACAGCTTGCACTGTTGTATCTCTTGCTGGAGCTGCACACTGGTGCATTTATGCTATGAAGTTCTAGAGTAAATGCAGCAGCAGTCATGGAAGGTAGTTATGTTGAGAGCGTAGCTTAATTCTGGCATCACAGAGTTTGAGTAGGGAGACAGCACACTCAAAAAGCATTGTTAATCAAGTAGAGTAACTTTGAGCCAAAAAGCCTATTTCTATGAACTTGTCTAATTGCCCTCCTAGTGTGTCATAGAATTGAGCAGTACACTTCTTCCTCCGTTCCCCCCCCCCCGCCCCGATAAGGGGTTTAAGGAAGAATGCTTTTTCCACTCCACTTTCCAACGATGTGGTAATGAACTGGCTTCGTCCAGATTTTCACTAGGTTTGCCAAAAGCAAAGGTAATGTAGTAAATCAAGTTCAGTTCTCTTAGCAGTCACCTTAGTTTATAATTCTTGATTTTCTTGTACTTCAGCATCACAAACTAGTCATTGCAGTAAAATTAGAGATATAAACAAAATACATGTTCAGTGATAAATGAAAGATATAATGAAGCAATTACACATTGCAAATGTATTATCCAAAAAGTTTGAAATGTCATTCCTCTTAAGCTTTAATTTAAGCAAATGTTGCATAACAAATGACTGATACCTACTGGCAGGAAACCCTTCTTGTAAGTATAATTATAGAATTATGCATTTGTATTACAGCTTGGCGTGCAGAATTTTTTAATGCCCCAATACTAGAGCATGATGGAAAATTCCTGATTAGCAGATCTATAGTTCTCAAATTATGGTGGGTCTGTTGCTTTGTTCAATATGCATAATTCAATAATCAGTTTTGGATCCCTACCCTGGACTTTTCCTGCTATCTTCATGGATTCCAAGGCCAGAAAGGACCATTGTCATCATCTCCTCTGACCTCCTGTATAGCACAGGCCATAGAGCTTCCCCAAAATATTCCTCTACCAGATCTTATAGAAAAATACCTGTTTGATTTTTAAAATGTCCATGCTGGAGAATCCACCACACCTGTGGTAAATTGTCCCAATGGTTAATTATCCTCACTGTCAAAAATGTATGCCTCATTTCCAATCTGAATTTATCTAGCTTCAACTTCCAGCCACTGGATTGTATTATACCTTTCTCTGCTAGATTGAATCAAATATTTGTTCCCATGTTGGTACTTACAGACTGTAATCAAGTCGCCCCTCAACCTTCTCTTTAAGCCAAATAGATTGAGCTCCTTGAGTCTCTCACTACAAGACATGTTTTCTAATCCTTTAATCATTCTCATGGCTCTTCTCTGAAACGTCTCCAATTTATCAACATCCTTCTTGAATTGTGTACACCAGAACTGGATGCAGTATTCCAGCAGTGATTGCACCAATGCCAAATACAGAGGTAAAATAACCTCTCTGCTTCTACTTGAGATTCCTATTTATGCATCCCAGGATTAGCTCTTTTGGCCACAGTGTCAGATTGGGAGCTCATGTTTAGCTGATTATCCACTATGACCCCCACTGCTGGAGTCCCCCATTGTGCAAACATGGCGTACGTTCTTTTGTTCCAAGATAAGTTTACATTTAGTCGTATTAAAACACATTGTTTGCTTGCACCCAGCTTACTAAGCAATCCACATCACTCTGAATCAGTGACTTGTAATCTTTTACAACTTCCTCAATTTTTGTGTCCTCTGCAACTTTATCAGTGATGACTTTGTTGTCTTCTAGGTCACTGATAAAACTGTTAAATGGCATAGCGGTCCTGGGGAGACCCCACTGGAAATAGATTCAGATTCCCCATTTGCAGTTACATTTGGAAACCTATCAGCCAGTTCTTAATCCACTTAATGTGTGCTGTTTTGGTTTTTTTAATCAAAACGTCATGATGTACCAAGGCAAATGCCTTACTTGAAGTCTAAGTACATTATGTCAACACTATTACTTTTATCCATCAAATGGGCCAGTAAGCTCCTCAGCCAGCTCTTTCAAACTCTTGAATGCAATTTATCTGTAGCTGCCTATTTAAAAATATCTAACTTTAGTAGCTGCTGCTTCTTCTTTGAGTGCTTGCTGATGTCCATTCCATATTAGGTGTGCGTGCTTGCCTCATGCACCGGTTCTGGAAGTTCTTCCTTTAGCAGGATCTGTAGGGGACCGGCTCTGGCACCTTTGGAGTGGCGCCCACATGGTGTGGTATAAGGGGCACCACCAGCTCCCTCCACCCTCAGTTTCTTTTTGCCACCAGTGATGGTGCTGGAACTTCTGCTGCTTCGGCTAGCTTTCGCTTAGTTCAGTGTGTCTCACGAACATTTATTTGAAAAATAGTTGTATATAGTTTTAGTAATTATCCTTAGTATTAGTTCTAGTTAGTTGGTCCCGGATGGGACTCAGCCTAGGGATCCCCAGGCTTTAAACCATGAGATCGTTGTAAGTGGCCCATGCCCATCAGCGACCCACACGTTAGCTGTTTAAGGTGTCTAAGAGAAGGACACATAAGCAACAAGCGTTGCATCTGTAAGTAGTTCAAACCGAGAATGAGAAAGGAGAGAGACATCCATCTCAGGACACTCCTGATGGAGTTGGCACTGACCCCAGCACCGGAGCAGAGGTCCGATTCAGCCCCAAGCACCGCAGCATCAGTACAGAGTGCCCTGCCGGTGCTGTCTACGAGCTGGAACCAATCCCACTCCCTGGCCAAGAAACCCAAGAGGTCCATGAGGGAAAGATCTCCCACTTCCCGTAAGGGAAAGGGGAGGGCCGTGCTGGGCGGCTCAACACCTCCGTCAGGGAGCTGGGTCCCAGCTCATGTCGAGCAGTTGAGCACCTCCCATGCTCTGCCTGCCACACCGGACAGTGACCAAGGCCTCCATCAACTCGAAGTCCCGTTGACGCCCGAGGCCCTGCAGGCAGCACAGGAGATCCTGACGCTACCAGTGCCGCCCACACCAGCTCCGGCAATACCCAAGCGCAGGGGTAAACCCGACTTCATACCGTTCCGCGTGTCCCCGACTCAGCAGCGCCGCTCCTGCCAGCGCTCACCCGCACCGAGCCGTTGTGCCCTGGACTTTGGGAGGCAGGCTCAGAGAAACCCTCTTCGGTCTCTGGATGGGAACCTGGGAGGCAGTGACCATGAGATGGTCGAGTTCAGGATCCTGCCACAGGGAAGAAAGGAGAGCAGCAGAATACGGACACTGGACTTCAGAAAAGCAGACTTTGACTCCCTCAGGGAACAGATGGGCAGGATCCCCTGGGAGAATAACATGAGGGGGAAAGGAGTCCAGGAGAGCTGGCTGTATTTTAAAGAATCCTTATTGAGGTTACAGGGACAAACCATCCCGATGTGTAGAAAGAATAGTAAATATGGCAGGCGACCAGCTTGGCTTAACAGCGAAATCCTTGCTGATCTTGAACACAAAAAAGAAGCTTACAAGAAGAGGAAGGTTGGACAAATGACCAGGGAAGAGTATAAAAATATTGCTCGGGCATGCAGGAGTGAAATCAGGAAGGCCAAATCAAACCTGGAGTTGCAGCTAGCAAGAGATGTTAAGAGTAACAAGAAGGGTTTCTTCAGGTATGTTAGCAACAAGAAGAAAGTCGAGGAAAGTGTGGGCCCCTTACTGAATGAGGGAGGCAACCTAGTGACAGAGGATGTGGAAAAAGCTAATGTACTCAATGCTTTCTTTGCCTCTGTCTTCACAAACAAGGTCAGCTCCCAGACTACTGCACTGGGCAGCACAGCATGGGGAGGAGGTGACCAGCCCTCTGTGGAGAAAGAAGTGGTTCGGGACTATTTAGAAAAGCTGGACGAGCACAAGTCCATGGGGCCAGATGTGCTGCATCCGAGAGCGCTAAAGGAGTTGGCGGATGTGATTGCAGAGCCATTGGTCATTATCTTTGAAAACTCATGGCAATCGGGGGAAGTCCCGGACGACTGGAAAAAGGCTAATGTAGTGCCCATCTTTAAAAAAGGGAAGGAGGAGGATCCCGGGAACTACAGGCCAGTCAGCCTCACCTCAGTCTCTGGAAAAATCATGGAGCAGGTCCTCAAGGAATCAATTCTGAAGCACTTAGAGGAGAGGAAAGTGATCAGGAACAGTCAGCATGGATTCACCAAGGGCAAGTCATGCCTGACTAATCTAATTGCCTTCTATGACGAGATAACTGGTTCTGTGGATGAAGGGAAAGCAGTGGACGTGTTGTTCCTTGACTTTAGCAAAGCTTTTGGCATGGTCTCCCACAGTATTCTTGCCAGCAAGTTAAAGAAGTATGGGCTGGATGGATGGACTATAAGGTGGATAGAAAGTTGGCTAGATTGTCGGGCTCAACGGGTAGTGATCAATGGCTCCATGTCTAGTTGGCAGCCGGTATCAAGTGGAATGCCCCAAGGGTCGGTCCTTGGGCCGGTTTTGTTCAATATCTTCATAAATGATCTAGAGGATGGCGTGGATGGCACCCTCAGCAAGTTTGCAGATGACACTAAACTGGGAGGAGAGGTAGATACGCTGGAGGGTAGGGATAGGATACAGAGGGACCTAGACAAATTAGAGGATTGGGCCAAAAGAAATCTGATGAGGTTCAACAAGGACAAGTGCAGAGTCCTGCACTCAAGACGGAAGAATCCCATGCTCCGCTACAGACTAGGGACCGAATGGCTCGGCAGCAGTTCTGCAGAAAAGGACCTAGGCGTTACAGTGGACGAGAAGCTGGATATGAGTCAACAGTGTGCCCTTGTTGCCAAGAAGGCCAATGCCATTTTGGGATGTATAAGTAGGGGCATTGCCAGCAGATCGAGGGATGTGATCGTTCCCCTCTATTCGACATTGGTGAGGCCTCATCTGGAGTACTGTGTCCAGTTTTGGGCCCCACACTACAAGAAGGATGTGGAAAAATTGGAAAGAGTCCAGCGGAGGGCAACAAAAATGATTAGGAGGCTGGAACACATGACTTATGAGGAGAGGCTGAGGGAACTGGGATTGTTTAGTCTGCGGAAGAGAAGAATGAGGGGGGATTTGATAGCTGCTTTCAACTACCTGAGAGGTGGTTCCAAAGAGGATGGATCTAGACTGTTCTCAGTGGTAGCTGATGACAGAACAAGGAGTAATGGTCTCAAGTTGCAGTGGGGGAGGTTTAAGTTGGATATTAGGAAAAACTTTTTCACTAGGAGGGTGGTGAAACACTGGAATGTGTTACCTAGGGAGGTGGTGGAATCTTCTTCCTTAGATATTTTTAAGCTCAGGCTTGACAAAGCCCTGGCTGGGATGATTTAGTTGGGGATTGGCCCTGCTTTGACCAGGGGGTTGGACTAGATGACCTCCTGAGGTCCCTTCCAACCCTGATATTCTATGATTCTATGATTCTGTGACCCTGGATTCAAGGCGCGGCTTACCAGTAACCTGGCGCAGACCTATGGAGGCATGCGTTCCCTGGCATGAGCATCAAGACTGACCCAGCGGGTCTCCAACATCTCGGAACAGGGTCACTGGTCACCCGCCCACTTGCAGCTGGCACCAAGACGCGAATCTCTTCTATCGGGGAGATTCTATCAATGACCGGCCCACTCTAGATCCCGTTACAGGTCAAGCACCGTGAGACATAAATTGTTGGTCTACCAGCACAGATCTGCCGAACGATGAAGATTCCCCGGGGCCCTGCGGGAGGAACTCGTCCTGATCGGACAGGTCGGCGTTGAGGCACAGAGGCCGGCACCGCAGTGAGGAGGGCCAGCCAGTCATGGTCACTCCGCAGAGTCCGTTCCACCTACAACTCCAGTGCTCATCAGGAGGCCCTGGTAGCAGGAGAGGCCCTGGCACCTGTGGTACCGTCACCTTCATCAGCACCACAACCAACCCCCTGGCCTCTGGGCCAATGGCCAGCAGCGTGGTACCCTTGGGATCCCCCATGGGGGTTCACCCAGCCTTCCCAGGCCGCCCAATCAGTGGTGAGGGTCTCAGGCCATCAGCTGCAGCATCACGGCCCTCTCCGGAGCTGGAGGCCCCACAGGGGAAGCCCCCCGACCATGAGGACCTAGGGGAGCAGCCAGTTGGACCACCAGGGGATGTGGTGCATCCCTTGGCGCTGGCTTCGTCGTCCTCATTGCTGGATGAAGCAATTAGGGATCCCCCTCACCCAGTTCCACAAGGTGATGCCAAGGCTCATCAGGAACTTTTAAAGAGGGTTGCCTCTAACCTGGGGCTCCAGGCAGAGGAACTTGAGGAGCCACCGGACTCAATGTTCTATGGCCTTCGCTCCAAAGCACCCGCTAGAGTAGCTTTACCCCTACACGAGGGGGGGTATCGAAAATAATTAATGCCCTATGGCAAACCCCCTCTTCCCAGCCACTTATCTCAAAAAGGGCTGAGCTTAAATACTTTGTGCCAGATAAAGGCCATGAGTGTCTCTATACTCACCCAAACTCCCTTGTAGTTGAGGCTGATAACCAGAGGGAGAGGTAGGGTCAACCCGGGCCTACGCCCAAGAATAAAGACTCAAAGAGACTGGATCTGTTTGGGCGAAAAATTTATTCGTCTTCTCGCCTTCAGTTGAGAGTGGCCAACCACCAAGCCCTCCTGGGCTGCTGTGACTACAATATGTGGCAGTCTATGGCCAAATTCGAGGTCCCGCTGCACCAGAGCCGGTCCCCTACGGATACTGCTAGAGGGAAGAACTTCCGGCACCGGTGCATGTGGCGAGCACACACACCTAATATGTAATGGACATGAGCAACACATCTCGAAGAACACCAATTACGGAAAAGGTAACTGTCTTCTAACATCCTCCAGACACTACTGGAATGAAAAGTATGTTACCACCTCACTATGAGACTATATCATTTGGTTTTTCTCCAAATACAGACCAGAAATAATTACTGAGCACTGCTGCCTTTTCTGTATTGTTGTTGATCATTTTACCATTTCCATCTAGTAAAGAGCCTATACCACTGTCAAGATTCTTTTTGTTACAAATGTATTTAAAACTCCTTATTGTCCTTAACTCTGCTGTCTATATATTTCTCTTTGTGTCCGTTGGCTTCCCTTATGAATTTTCTACAATTCCTAACTTCTGCTTTATGTTCATTACTGTCAACCTCCCTTTTCTTCCATTTGTTACAGCTGCCTTCATTTCCCCTCAAACCAGGTCCGTTTTTTCACCAGTAAAGCTGCCTTCCTCAATTGTGGCATTTGAGGCACCTAGTAAGGTGTTGTTAAATGATGCCCAATGATCATTCTTATTTTTCTGATTTAAATTCTTCCCCCCACCTGATTTAGTTCATAATTGTTTTCAGCTTCCTGAAATTGGCCTTGTTGAAGCACCAAGTGTGTATATTACTGGTCTGGATCTTATCCACATTATAAATGTGATCAAGTCATGATCACTTGTACCTAACCTGCCATTAATTCTTAGTTCTATGATCAATTCCTCTTTATCGGTTAGGACAAGATTTAATAAAGAATTCCCCTGTGTTGGCTCTAACACTTTGAGTTAGGAAATTGTCATCTGTATAATGTTCAGAAATTCCAAGGGTGTTTTTATTAATGGCCATGTGAGACAGCTTATTCATATGTCACTCAAATTGAAATCCCTCAGATCTCTTCCCCCCTACACACTAGACACCAACTAATACCCCATCTTGTGCTTTATCTGCTTTGGATCAAAGTTCTAAGCATTCAGAATCACTTTCTTCCAAGTCACCAGTAACTCAGAAATGGACAATGCCACTCCCGCTCCCCTCTAACCCTTTCTAAATAGGTTATAACCATTGGTTTTAACATTCCAGTTGTGCAGAAGCTCTCTTTCCCCAGGTTTGGTAGGGAGCTTCTCTTCCCCTAAGCAACATTTCCAACACGGTGCTGCATCCTCACTGGACGTCTTCCCCCCATGGCCACACATGCGACTAGGGCCTTCTAAAGGCAAGCAGGCGGTTGCTTCAGGGCCTGCTTTGAGCTGGTTTCCTTGTCCTAGCTGTACTGTTGCAGCTCTGGTGTGTTACTCACCAGAAAGGGCTCCTCTAGGGGAGGCCATTTTCTGCTGCAACCCTAGCTGGCTATTTGGGGGAGCAGTTCCCGGGGGTACACAGCACAGGCTCCCTTTCCCAGACCTGGCAAGAAAGAACACTCATACCCCTGTGTACAGCTGTATGTGCAGGGGTTGCCCTAACATATTTCCCCAGTGTAGATAAGCTACATTGTGTTCAATCAGGCCCTTGTCATGGTAACTAACACAGTTTTAGGCACTCAGTGTAGAACAAGGACTGGTGTGACTGATGTCATGTCAACAGGTCATGCTAGGGATTAACTGCCACCAGTTGGTGCAATATTAAACCTGACAGGCCCTGTCTACCCTGAGTATTTAACACTGTCAGTTACTAGGGCCCATTTAGGTTATGTTCTACCACAGGGAATTTCCCAAGGCAGACTAGGGTGGTTCAGCAGGTGAAGCACTTCCTTTCAGGTTAGTTTTCATAGCGTGACCTTGACTGTCAAGAAGAGTTGGGTCCCACTGCTGCAGCTCCTCTAGTCACTGAGAGACGAGGAATACTGATGCAGTCGCACATTAACAAGAGTAATCTCTTCTACATGTACTAAGGACAATGGAGGTATCCCACAAGAATCCCATTCTAGCCACGTTCTTCTCTTCCATCAGAGCATCTGCTAATGCTGTTCAGAGAGTCTTTCTCCACGTCTCATTGTGGTAGTCCCCTGACTCTTCAACACAGCTCTGCTCTGGACGTTATGGCAGGAAACGTAGTAGCTGGGCTGAGGGAAGGACGTGTAACCTGGTAGCAGGGAATGTGGTGCTCTCTGAAGGCTGGACAAGATGGAGCAAGTGGTTCTAAGGAGGACAGTAGCAGAACTCTCTGCAGGTAGGAAACTCAACTTCCCCTCCTCCAAGTCCCAGACCCTTCCCACCTTCCCGTTCTAGGGTTCCATTTCTGACCTCATCCACCCCTGAACATTAGCCACCCCCACCATAGGCTGACTCTAGCTAGGCAGTGCTTCTGCTTCCGCTTCCAAAGGTGTGTTGATTCTCCACTTGGTATAGGCCAGGCATTCCCACACCCACAATAACTTCTTCAGCGTAAACAATAGCAATAGTACTTGTCCTGTTATGAACCAGTGCCGTCCTGTCAACAATGGGACTTTTAATCATGTTTCAACTGGTCCCCTGACGTGCTGGGTAAATACAGATATCCTAGAAGTAATGGTTCCAACTCAGCATGGCTGATAGTCCTTCAGCAAAGGATCTCACTTGAAGTATCTTTCAGAAAAGGCCCTGTGTACCTGGGCCCTGTTCATGTGTTTAGAGCTTTTGGCCACCATTGGCCCTGCATGCAGTTGAGTGCCATGATCCATGGCAATTGTCCAGATGGCTGCTACCTTCCCGCTAGCTGTGGGGCAGCAGTTCAGCAATGCGTGAAGCAAAGCTCTGGTTTGTAAGGCTTCGGGGGGGGGTGCTATAGACAATAAACCCCGTAAAAGGATATTTCCTTCCCTCTACCGTCCTAAGCAACCTGTAGAATTCACTACCACATTTGCAAGGCTAAGAACTTAGTAAGATTTAAAAAAACAATGCTCCACTGTAACTGTAACATCCACAGTTCCTTAAGAATGGGTAAGGAATAAACGCTCAGGACATAAACCTACCACTGACTAGGCTAGGAAGAAATGTCCCTTTTGCCTCAAAAATGCCAAGTATAATTAGTTTAAATCTGAAATACACTTCTGTTGTTCTTTGCAAGTAGCACCTTTCCCCCTAAGAATTCTCAGCCCCTTGGGCTGAAGCAAAATGAGTAATGCTTTCTTTTTACCTTGATCTAGAATCATTATGTTGACACCACATTCCTGTAGTCCTCATGGTTTCTCAGGGTTGGAGACTTGCTAACAAACAATGGTATTAAGTCATTAGGAATTTTGGCAATTTAATTTCTGATAATTTTACAATCCGTAATAAGCTAGTGACCAGTTCAGGCACTGTTTTGTTTATTACACAGAATTCCAACCTGAATGGGACATAGAACAGCATGAGAGTCTCTCTGGACTGTAAGGAAGTACAAACTGTTCCATATAAAGAACACAGTCAATTTAGAAAGTCTACCAAGTGCGTTTTAGGAACTGTAAAAACATTGTCAAGTCAGAAGATGCATTTCAAGAAGATGCAGACATACTGCTCTGAAAAGGCCAATCAGCATATGATAGCTTTAGGGGTTTTTTCAAAGACTGGATAATAAATACTGCCAAACCTGAGCTCATCAGTAGGCCTGGGTTATGTTTAGAATAGATGCAGACTGGTATTTGACAACTGAACCGGTCTGTAATGCACACTCACCGTTTTTAACCAACTTCTGCAGATCCCAATTGTGGATTAAAAGCGCAAGGGACAATTTCAGATGGAAGCCAGGCAAGTGACTGCTAGTCAAGAGATGCAAGTATCTCCATTTATACTCAGTATAAATGATGGTGACTTTTTTCTAACTGAGCAAAGTCTCAAGTTTTTGGAAGTACTAAAGCTTGCATTTTTGAATCGCATAAAACTAAAGCGAATGGATGAGATTAAAGTTAGTTCCACTGCTTTCATTTCACAAAATGTAATGGGTAATCCAGGAGTTTTACAACATTTTCCTGTAATGTGGTTTATGTTTTAATAGGGAGATTACATTTGGATGGACTAGCTCCTCTGGAATTTGGGAACATGTTCAACAGCTGCATCCATGGTAAAACAATACTGAGATGATGATTCTGTACCATTTGCTTTCTAGAGTGCAGTTTGTCCTTTCAGTGAGAAGTGACATTACACACACTCTACTTTTGTTCGTTACCTCCCTCACTCCCATCTGCTCAGTTATTTCTCTACTGAAGTCAGCCAGAATCATATGACCAGCCAATCCTCCATGGACCAGTAGGTTAAACTAGAAGTAGCAACACAGAAATTGATTGAGGGATCTCTGAAAGTTTATCCCTTTATAGTATGTCTTCTCATATTGTATGGGGTAGTAGCAGCTACACCATATTAAAAGCTAATTATTGGTGTCTTGTGGAAGCCCAAGTTTACTTAGCTAAAATCCTCACCTGAATTTTCTTGATTGCAAAGGTTTGAGGGGGGTTGGAATGTTCACCTTAATCCTTTTTAGCGTTAGGGTTTCTGTTTGTAAGCTGGGTTTGGTGATAAACGGACTTGCAAAGGTTGTAGCCCTGGAGCCAAAGTAACTGACATTTTCAATTTTAATTGCAGCTTCAGGGTTTTTCTTTGGGATCCTTCAAGACACTATTTCTGGGAAAAAACCAGCAGCTATTTGACAGTATACAGCAGTACTGCACAACTGCTTAAGGGCCCAGTTCATCAGGGTACTTAAGCACGTGCCTAACTTTAACCATGTGAGTAGTCCCTCTAAAGTCAAGTGTTTAAGTGCCTTCCTGTGTTAGGGGTTAAGCAGGAGGGAGGTACACTTGTCCAATTTAAATTGCAAAGGGAATTTTTGGTAGCCACTAGCTTTACCCTAAGCTGTAAAGTAGACTACTAAAGGGCCTGATCAAAAGCTCAATGGAGCCACTAGGATGCCGGTTTTCCAAGAGCTAAGGAAAGTTCACCTGTTGCAAGCCATGTCCTTATTTAACTACTAACATGAGATTAAAATTGATTTCCAAACTGTTACAGATGTATTTAAATAGCATTTTAATCAGCCCATTCCCATGTTTACAATGCTAGTTTACACATTAAAGAAAACCCTAAACAAAAGGATACAGCAGCTTTTCATTTTGCTTTTCCACTAACACTTGCTTTATTAATTTCTAAAACCTCTACTGTAAGAAATTTTGCAGCCAAAAAACAGAAAAAAACACCACCACACAAGTTCTCAAAAAATACAATTCAATAATCTAAGAAACGCTGAACTTAATTCCATCCTATTTTCTAGCCACAACAGCTAGTTTGACTCATGAATAGATTTTTGTTTAAAGTGCTTCAACTGCTGGGATACAAGTTTACAGCACTAAGCTGTTTCAGAGCACTCCTTGATGTGCTGACACGTTGGGGCAAGTGTTAAAACCCGCTGAAACGAATGGCCGTTACAGGGGCTAGACCACTAGTGCCAGTGGAAGTGCATACTGTACTCATTTCCCCATACTGTGCTGACAATCCTGGCTAGTTACTGCTGTTCGGGAGTCCTGGCACTTTCCTGATCAAATACTGCCAATCGTATCGACTTGTGCTGGTCTTTTAAAGACTTCTCACCCCCCTCCGTCCCTACCCCAAATATCCCTCCCCGTTAGCAGGAGGACAGGGTGGTTAGGTTGAATTGGTGTACTCCTTCCCTGCATGCCTTGGGTTCTTACCTCTTACTGGTGTCTCTTGCTTCAGCTGCCAGCACTTTAAAAAAAGTCAGTCAAGATCTTAAATTTTAAACTACGGCCAGATGTACCATGTGAATCTGCTTTAGGGAGCATTCAAATGCATGCTGCTCTTTAGGGTATTTAAATGAGTCTTCTCTACTCTTTTGCCACATGCCTCCCCACCACCTGACCAAATATTTAGCAAAGGTAAAGTCTCTGCCTTCCACGAAGCAAGGAGGCATGAAAGACTATAACTCAACAGAATATAACTCCATGATCTCTTCCTCAAAGCTCTTTCTGCTTGGAGAAGAGGATAGAACAGGATGAGATGGAAAAGAACAGAACAAGAGAGCTGATGCGGAGAGTTGTCTCAAACCCCTTCAGTTTGATTTCCAACACTGTTGACTGGGAGGATGGTTCTAAGGAGAGAGCAGTGCCTCCCAACACAGTCTTCTGCGTACAAGGAATCAGATCCATCCCTGCAGCCTTTCACTTTAGACTCTTGCCTGAGGAGGTCTGAGACTTTCCCATGGCTCCTGCAAAGTCAGTCCCAGGAGAAACACACAAATGACTGGACACAGAGGCAGGAAGCAGTGTAAGGTCTCTCCATACAAAGAAACCACCATTCAAAAAGGTCCACTTTGCTGTGATGGAATCACAGGTGGCAAGCCCTTACAGATGAGCCTCAACTATGATCAAAGCAGCATTAGTTGCTATTCATAATGGCTTCATAATTTTCAGTTTTGACTTGTGGCTTTGAGTGTTCCTGCCACCCTACTGTTTCATCATCATTTGATCCTAACCCAGGATCAAAACAGACCAAGTTCTGTGGATGCAAAAGACCCTATTGTCATAGGGCTTCCAGAAATTCAGGTTTTATGGATGCATTTATGGAGTTTCACTGAAAGTATAGGCTCAAGAATCCCTAAAATTTAATTTACACTGCGGCTCAAGTATCAGAAAAGTAAAAGCTCTCTATCTTTTCAAAGTAAAAAAGATTGTCTTGACATTGACTATTTTCATGTGGGTTAGGGAATACAGAGTGTTGCACATGACAAGCCTGAGAAGCATTAGAGAAGCCTTGGCTCTTGTGCTGAATAGTTGCAAGACGGCTGGTTGCATCATCTAAAGTGGCTTTTCTCTTCTGCTGAAGTTAGCATGAATGACATATTTTATGGGCCACTGTTTAAGGTAGGTCCCACCTCCTTTCACTGAATCCCTATCTGCTCTCTGATGAGGGTTAGTTATGTTTGATGAGAAAAGTAGACTAAACTGGTAACTGGCTTTTCCTTTACCTTCTTACCCCACATCCCCAACCTTCTTCCTTTCAGATTTCTTGTCTTCATGGTGATTATCTCAATGGTGCCTGATATGCTTATACTCTAAATGTATCTCCAGTCAATCTTTGCTTCCTAGTGTCCAGGGAGGAAAAGAGACACTCAGATTGAGCATCTACAATGAGGCAGAGGGGAAGAGGAATACTTTGCCAAGTACGCTCATTGTTAATCTACTATACTTTTTCTAGCACTGAATACCACTACAAAGCAATACTCCTCCCCCTTGCTGGTGCTCTAATACTTTCTAGTCTCCCGATTAAATACAGGTGCCTAAGGCTGTAAGGCATGTCATGTGACAATTTAGTGTTGTTGAGGTGATGGCTTTTACTCAGCATTTAGGATAAAATTCACCAGCACTAGGCCTGTGCCCTTCCCTAGGTCATTTTTAACATTGATGGCAATCAGTTAACAGGACTAATTCTGTGGCCTTACTCTACCATCTCTCAATAGCGTGCAATTCAGCAGTTTTCTTTTCCTGGCTCAAACAAGTCTGGTTCCTTTAAACCAGTAAATTAGTTCTAAAGCTACATAAAAACTTGAGACCAATCCAGGCCTCAAATCTTGAGTTTAGATTCAAGTACTGATTTGACAACCTCATAGAAAAAAAGACAGATGGTGAATTTGTTTTTTAAAAAACTAAGGAAACAACAAAAATGGTTATTTGGAAAATATAAACTGGTTTGCTACTTATGGTAAAGATGGTACACACTGCCTTAAAAATATAGCCACACAGAGAGAATACAGGCAGGAGAACAAACACAATCTAATGCAGTTTCAGGTGTTATGGAATGTGTTACTCAATGATAAGCAAGGAGGATCACTTAATTTCTAAGCAAACAAAGTCCAATAGCAGCTTCAGCAAAAAATGAGTTGTTTGTCGGAAACGTCCAGCATTAACTTTTAGGATATTGCATCAGGTCTACTACAAACAGCTACAGAGAACTTAGTTTTCTTCATCTGAGGAGAGGCCTTCAATCTCATCTCTGTCTCCTCCAATTGCCATCCAGAATGCTTTGGCCACCTGTGGGTCAAAGGTAGCAAAACAAGCTCAAGACACTTGAAGTTTGTGCTACATGCTGATAAATGTAAAGTGACCAGGAGTTAAACTCTGTAGCGACAGCTATATATAGTACTTCTCGCTGAAATGTTGTTTTCTTTCTCTGGCTAAAATCCCAACAAAATGGGTGTGACAATTTAGAGGGCTTTGGAATCTCTGCAAGATAAAATCTGTTTGTGAAATTTGTTAAAGCTTGATCTAATTCCCACTAAAGTCAGAGAGTTTTCCACTGACTTCAATGGAGTTGGTTCAAGCCTTCAGTTCTACTCCATGATTTCTGAATTTCCGATAACTGTAACCCTCCCTCAACTTTAAAATTCCAGATTGTTGCCATTTTCCTGGGAGATCAGCAGCAGGCCCATTGGCCAGATTAGATCATTTGTATTCTGTTTGGAAGATGCTCTATATGTATAAAACTCCAGGAGCAGATCTATTTTTCTATTTATGAAATAGTCATTCCTTGCTAAATGTCCTCAAGAGTAGCTGCTATTTAGAAACATGAACACGCAAAGCTGGAGAATTCTGGAGAATTTAAGTTCTTGTTTCACACCTCACCTTCTCTGCATGTAGTTTTCTCTGTTCATGGGGCAATGTTGCTGCCTTGTCTGTAGGGAAAAGAAGAGTAATGTTAGATTGTCTCCCTCAAGGGTTAGCAGAGTTACTGAGCATTGAGAGAAACAGAGATGGCCTACTGCAGTGCTCCAGGAGGGATTGGAAAGTCATTTCTGAACTACTGGAAAATCATGGGAAAGGAGAGAGTGGAGACTTTAGCGAGGACTTCCAAAATTCAACTACGCTAGAAATTCAGTGGTTTTAAGTATTTTGGATTCCACCTCACAACCATTTCTAAACCTCCTTAAACCTTAAGATTAGCATGAAGTTCTATTTTTTTTTTAATCACATAATTCTTGTCATGGAATTGTTCATAGAAGATTGTGGAGTAGAAGATCATGATAGACTAGTGCAGAATGTTTGAGCTACTCCAGTGGGACCTACTTAGATGTTCTTAAAAATAAAGCACTATTTACCTACAATGATGAGTTTGATTGACAAAGGACTATTGCTTTCAAGATCAATACTAGATAAGATGAAAAGGGAAGTACAACAGATCAAAGTGTTCAACAAGATTTCAACCATTACAAGAATAACTTTCAAGATGTTCACATGGACGCAATGAAGTTCCCAGGTCTGCTAACTGGCTTTTTGACTATTAACTGTTCAGTCACTGATGGTGTGCTCTTCATTTACAGTACCTTTCATTTCCTTCAGCTTTGAAAACAGTCTTTCGAAATTCTCCAGATCTCCTCCTCCTGTGGTAAGACTGGCTAGCTCTTGAATATCCGTATCTAACATGGGATCTGAAATAAGTATATTAACATTGATCTAAGCAGGACTGTTCCTGCTGGATAGCACATTAGTTTGATGATAAATTGCTGGATATTAAACATTATATGGAGTACTAGTGAAAGACTCCTGGCTCCCTTTGCAATGTGATGGATAAAAGGTTTGAATTTTCCATTGGTTCATGGCATTAATTACTATGTTACTCGGTTCTGACGTGACACACATTACAAGGTGTTTTAAAATCTGACAAAGTTCAAGAACATGGTTTAAAATTGCTATAAATGTCAAAATATAACAAGTTTTCTTGCTGGTCTTAACACTATCTGCCTTAGAAATGGCTGGGGATCATTACAAATCGAAGTGCTGACTTAGTTTTTGCCTAAACATCACCATCAATCCCCAGAAGACTAGGATTTGGACAATGCCTGTTAAGCACTCAATACCAGGTAGTTTAAAAGTTCTCATATTAGTCCCCTCTAATACATCCCAGCCCAATAAGTTAAATACTGTACGTTGGAAGCTAGGGACTTTTACATTTATACACTCAATGTTGTGAACAGGGAACAATTTAAATCTAGTCTTAACCCCAAAATATATATTTTTAGTTTTGTTTCCATACTGTAAAAGAACTAAGCCTGTAACCTCTTTCCATCAGAAGCAGAGGCATCCATGGAACTATGTTCTCTTCCAGTGATCTGAAGAGTAGGTTGGGGATGAGGCTGAGATAAGTGTAGTTTTGCTAGCTCTCACAACTTGATAGTCTGGTGATGGTCTGAGATTTACTTAAAGCCCCAGCTCCTGTAGTCATGCAGGAGGATCTCAGCTTTCATTTAAAAAAAATGCTTCTAGCCCTCATGGTTGTGGAGAAAGACTTGAATGCTCTGAGTTAGCAATATGGCAAGTGGAACCTCTGTCTTAAATTCTGAGGGAATCTGTTCCCGGCCGGGTTGGGCCTTGGTTTCTCAAAAAGAGGCATGATTTTGATGAGAGGGTTACTTAGTTTCTAGGGGCTCTGGCAACCCCAACCCCAATTATGCTATTATCTTTGGGGAGAGGATGGGGATGGCCAGGAACCATTAGCCTTCTGTAACTATCCAGCATAGGGGTGCATATATGCCTGCATGTGCATGTTGTTCATCATGTCAACTTTTTAATAGGGAATACAACCATATGCTAAAATCTTTGATCGAATGGTAGGAAATGTCAACTACTGACAGCAATGAAGGCTAAGGACATGTAAAAAATGAGGCACAGATTTGTGTACTGTCTCTTTAAAGCAAGATTCTGCCACAAACAAGCTAGGAAAAAAAGGAGAAATTGCTTATCTGTAATTCCGCTTATCTGAAGAGGTTTTTTTTTTTTTTTTTACTCCGTTCCCGTTCTTGGTCTTCTGCTTAAAAGTCCCAAGAGCAGGCATCCAGTCAACGTGGTATCTTTAGAGAAGTACTATTATGCAGTTTCTAACTGGAAACTATTCTGATATTGGTTACCCTATGGGCCAGAGAACTAAGCCACAAAATCATCCAGTTATAATGAGTAATGGCTCTCTTCCCACACAGTTTTTTGGGAATGTTCCTTTTTTGTACACATCATGGTTTAGTTTCTACCTCACCCTGTAAAACTCATCAGAATTTTGTTTACTAAGCAAAGGAAGAACTTACCTACAATGCTGTCAATCTGCAAGTTGTTTGTGCTAGCTGCATCTCCTCTGTTGTCTAAATGAGATTCTGCTCTGTCCACTGCTGGTGGATGGGGCTGTCAGGGAAACTACCAGTTATTACTATAACCAAGAAGAAACAGCTCTCTCTCTATTCCAGTTCAAACATTCAGGAAGCCAATAGGAGTTCAGAGAGTCAGATATTTATGAAAGTCTAACGAGTGTTTAGAAGAAGCATTCTTGATAGTCTTAATCATTTTTTTTAAACAATATCTCAGCTGAGTGAAAAACTTAAAGCTACACATCAAACGTAGCTGCGGTGTAGCAACACCAAGAATTCAGTTGCTTTGTGTTTTCCCTTGAAAGCTTAGCCTTTTCAAGGGATTGTTTCATATGGATCTTGAAATGCAAGTTTTTCAGGACAGAGCACCTATCTTGTGTATCTTTACTCATCCAAAGTGCTGTATAGAACTGTGGATGTACATAATGCTACTATGGTACATATTTTTCTGAGCTATGATATTCCTGCAGACAATTTAGGACTTTTGAAAAATAACCTCTCAAACCGTAGCTCTAATCTGGCACAAACACTACTCCCAGACATAAATGAAAAAACCCCAGCATCTTGACTAGAATTTTGTATAACTTTTTCTTGGCTCCAGCCTGCTGTCTGAGGGAAAGCATTTACACAAATGTCAGACAGCCTATGACTGACACCCACATTGAAAATTCAACCAAGTTTCACCAGGGAAAGTTGCACAGCACAGTTCCTTTGTGCTCAGTAACAGCTCGCAGCCATGAGCTGACAGCTGTTCCGTTACTAAGGGCATTCATCTTACAGGTAATCTTGAGTATGCATCCAATGAAGTGAGCTGTAGCTCACGAAAGCTTATGCTCAAATAAATTGGTTAGTCTCTAAGGTGCCACAAGTCCTCCTTTTCTTCTTGAGAAAAATGCAGGCTGCAAGTCTTCAGGCCTCATAACATTTACAGAGGGTATTTCCTTTACCACTGTATTTAGAGAGGACATGAAGTGTCCTTTGAGGAAAAAGAAAATGAAGGTGGAAGACAAAGGGTGTAATCACATTGTGTGACAGGGAGGAGGGGGGGCAGGGAGGAAAAACACTGATTTAAAAAAAAGTGAGAAATAAGAACGTTTACTTTTCTATCTTGGTTCTCTTCTGACCCAATGCTGCAGTTTGCACCTGCTAGCGTACTGAGAAGGCCAAAGCCCTGATTCCTGTCTGAAGAAAAACAGCTATTAGATTAACAGAAAATGCAACACTATTCCCAAAGAGCAGTTCAGCAGATAGGATGAAGTCTTTTACAGGGAATAGCTAAAGCAGTATATAAATCATGACACAAACCTATGCCCGTATAGTTTACAAAAAATGAAGTACCTAAAAGATGCTGATTTAAAATAAGGTTGGGGCCTAGCACAACTGTCCCCCTGAGCCTACAAACCCTTGCGCACATGTTTACCTTCGTGCATGCGAGCAGTCCCACTAGTTGCAGGGCTGAGTCCCACTGGCATGGCAGCATTATTTCTAAGTGTTAAAATCAGTGACGAGAGTGGGGACAAGGGTTGTGGGAGGTGTTAAAAAGTGAGTGTGGGCCTGGACATTGTATGTCCTGGTCTCTAAGTACCAGTTAATGCTTGGATTCCACCAGACCCCCCCGACAGAAGCACAGTTCGGTATGATTTTCAGAACACAGCAGGAGAGTACACTAGTGATTAACAAGGGTGGTGGAGTTTGTTTCACGTACCATAGGCAGCATCAATGGAGGTGAATGCCTGTTATTCCGCAAAGGAAATGCAACAAAAGCCTTTGTTTATATACAGCTCTATCCTCTAAATCTGACACACCTTAATGTCATGAACAATAGTTTTAAGTTTATGCAGGATTAACGTACGGGTCCATTGGCCACAGTACAATGTTTACTCAGACTGTACGATGTTCTGGACACTCAATTTTTATGAACACATGGTGTATTTTAACAATATTTTAAAAAATCCTACCAAGCCAGCAACATGAAGCTGAAACTAGTTCATTACCCTCCCATCTCTGACCTCTAGCATGATGGGTTTTAAAACTGCTAAGTATTACTAAGCAGAGACAAATTTAACAAGCAACATTAAATGTTAGGACTAATATTTTTGCAGGGCTGGTACTGACAAAAGTATTTATAATTATTTGCATGCTGAATATAATGGACTCAGAGCACTTCAAGTATTTTATTAGTAACAGAGGGCTTAGTCAACTGAAAAGTTAGAAGAACATAACATTCTGTTTATAATTCAAAATGCGAGATTTCATGTCTTTTTTTTTTTTTACTTTTAAAAGAAGTCTGCCCTACATTAACATTGCACTAATGACTTAACTCTAGGCTCCAGCTTGGATGATGTAATTTTTATACACATTCCAATTCAATTTGTAGTTTATACAAGATTTTTTTTTTTAAACCAAAATCATCAGCTAGCTGGAAAACATGTAAAAATCCCTCAAATAATTCCAAAGACCTCCTTTCCCCTTTAATAAAATTTGTCATTGTGTGCTTGAGTTTAGTGATGGATTTTTTTTAAAAATCCACTTTAGTCTTTTACCAAGTATTTGTTTAAACTGGCTCTGCTGTATGCAGTTTTATTGATGAAACAGGTTATTTGCCAGAGGCCCCAGGGAAGAAGTGAATCAGTCTAGCTGACTGAATCTCCTTAAAAACCTTGGGCTGCAAGAAGCGTGAAAGCATCTGAGGTATGCCGCCAACTAAATTAGCATCAGATGAAGTGATAATATATTGGAACCCACAGCCCAACAGAGAGTAGTTTTAAAAAGTTTCTGTAGGCTGTGCAAAAGCTGTCTTTTGGAGAAGTGGTAAAAACGAAAGATTATTAACCAGTTTGAGTCATCTGAAAGTAGGCTGGACATTATTGTCCAGCCGGTACAAGAGAGAACATCCCTGCCTGTGCAGAGGCATGGATTTTGCGATGTAATAGTGTAGTTCTTGTTGGCTTCTCATTTCTATAATTAGAGCTCATGTTATATAGAGAAATGACACAAGGATTGCACCCTCTCCTGCAAGCTTGTTTGGAACTTGACATATTGGTTTGAAAGTACTGCCCCATACAGCAATGATTTGGGAGCAGGAAGCTGTGTTTCTCTAAAGCTGTGAGTAGGCAGACACAGACCTTGGAGTTGCAGTTACACCTTTGAGAAGTCTCCCTACAAACTCATTTTATTGGATGTCAAAATTATTTTATCGTCTGGGCACAGCTCTGGAACAGGGCAAAGCATTAGAAAGTATTCTTCCTATGAACCAGGAGCCAAAAATTAGCTAAATCCCTTCCTCAGAAATAACTGGCATAATTTATGGTTCTATTAGGTTATCAACAGCAGATTCTTTACAGCTTCACAAATGCCAAAGTTAAAAAGTAAAGTTTGCAACAGCTGTGAACTGCAGGCTGGCTGTGTTCACAGCATCATTTTGAGCACTGCACTTGCTTATTTGGCAGCCAAGGTATGTTTACTATATTGGTTTCTATTGAAACATTCTCCCCACCCCCACACTCATCTGTTGTAGCCATATCCAGCTGAAGATTGTGTTAACTTTGCACCTTTGACTACCTCAGCTGTACTCTGCCCACTAATCCTGCTCTACAACTGCAAAATGAACACACTACACTGCTGAGCAGCTTTTAAACAGCTTTCTCCTCCACTTCAAGATGTGGAATTTGTCCCCAAAATTGTCTGGTTTGAGGTTCAGAATAGGTAATAATTAGTCCTGGATCAGAGTGATAGATTGACAATCCTTATCTTGGGTAAAAGAGTAAAAATGCCTGCTTTGTCCCACTGGAAGTTAACAGTCAGCATTTGTTCAAACAATAGGGCTTACATACCTCACTACAGCAGGCAGAGAAGAGGTTAGCTCCCTGCAAAAAGGAGAGAACTAGTTAGCTGGCCCCACCCCAGTGAACCTGCTCAGTCTCCACCTGGGCTCATTGGAACAAGTACTTAAGCAGGAAAGGAGGTCAGCTGGAGGAGTCTTTCAAATGAAAGCAGCAAGTATCCTGTTCCTCTTCCCCCATTGTAAGGAGACAGCAGAGCCAGTCACTTCCTCAGCCTGATCCTGAACATCAAAGAATAGGGACTGTTTTATTTATATCAAAGAACTTTGTTTGCCCCTCCTAACCCCCGGAGGTGACAGAGCCATCTGACTCCCAAGACCAAACACAGGTAAGGACCTGCTTTACCCCTGCCAGAGGATGGAACTCTGCACAGCCTCTCAGATAAGCCTATTTATTTTTCTTTCGTTTTGCATTTCCCTTCACTGAAGTACACCAAGCTGACAGTGCTGCACCGGTGACACTTAGTTCACAGTTACAAGGCTTTATTCACAAAACAGTTATTTCAGTACAATAATGTGGCTGAATTGTAACCATTCAACCCTATACTGAAGTACCCATTTTGCTCTATAATCTCGCTCTGTTATAGAGAGCTGTACTGCCTTATTTATGAGATGAGTGTGGAAGAGGCATCAAACATGTTCTTAGTGGAAAGGGAGAAAAGAAGGCTCCAGTAGGCTCTTCCAGTTACAATTTGAACTGCTGGAGAAACGAAAGCATGTATATGTTCCAACAATTAATTTAATATATTCATTCTTTATAAAGCCATTATTTAAAACAAGTTTCTTACAAATGTAAAAAACAGCTGAATCTTCTGATTTTAAAGTAAGGCAACTACTAAATAAAGTAAAGCAACTAAAATAGGTATTTGTGATGTAGCCTTGATGGCCAATCCTAGTTTAGAAGGTATGGTACATATCCTTAGTAGAAGAAATCCTTAGTATTATGCAATCATCCTATCATTTCCTGTAAAAATCCTCACACAAAGAAGGATAAGCAGCAAGGCCAGGCAGCCACTGACTGGTGGTAGAGGGGTCAGCCAACAGAGAAGCTAAGATTTTATTTCTGCTACAGCCAGTTTTAAGGATCAGGAGGAAGTTGAAAACAAAGGATTGTTACAGGTTGTACAATGTTTTACTTAGGCACACTGAGCTCGGTCGTGCCCCTTTGAAAGTATGCTCAAGCTGCGAGAGAGTCCAAATGTAGTTCATTTCCTGACATGTTTGTAGTAATGTACAGCAATGCTATGTAGTTATTGCATAGTGGAAACTTTAAATCTGGATTCTAAAGAAGTTTGACCTTTACAAAATACACTAGTGATGTGTGGGAACTTCCCCCCAATGTAGAATTCAGCATATGACTGAGTCCTGCTCTTCGGTAATATAACATCTGTCAAATGCAGGATGTAAAACCAGGAAACAAGCTGTCAAAATAAGTGTCTTCCACTCTAATGAAATAATTTACACCATATCAGGATGGCTATTGGTTTTACCGCACTCACAGCTATATAAAAGTTGGAACCTTTTTTGAAATTTCATTCTGACTTAATGCGACAGTCACCAGGTTAATTTAAAACAATCTATTTCCAGTTTAGTACTTAGTCATGTTGTACTGGAAAAAACACTACCATTAGGTAATCGGTTATAGGAACTAGCAAAGACCTTTCAATACTCAGTCACTGTGTGGGGTGGGGGAGGGAGGACAGGGAGAAGGAGCCAAGGTAGTAGAGAAATATGTGCCAGAGAGGAGGTGACTTGAAAATCCATCTTCCTACATTTTCTCAGATAGTCTATGCACTTGCAAGGGCAACTGAAGGGTTCTTTGTTTGAAAAGATGGTTGTATCTATACTACAAAAATAAAGTATGCTAGGCAAGCACTTCTCCTCCCTTTTAATGAGCCCAAGCCTAAGTAGATATTTCCACAATCTGACAGTCTCTACCTGATGGCCTAGTGCCGGAGGAGATGATTTTTCCATGTTTGCTCCTGTTCTCAAGTACTTCCATGTAACCAAAGACTCTGAAGCTTCTATTGCTCAGAAATGGAGAGCTTTGTATATTTTCACACCCAACTCATCTTATGAAGAGTGACTAGCAGTAGTACGCTAACTTAGTCTCCACTACAGCCTTCTGGAATACATGGTACAGGATGGAATATGTCTGGACACTGGCTTACCAGTAGCTGAGTCAGTAGAAATATAGGGTATAAATATCTGATTTTAAAAATACCATAGGGTAGTGCTATTTTATGCTTCTACTTTGGGGTGTATTTGGGGAGGGAGGGTAACGTTCCGTTCCACGAAGTCGGACACATGGAATGAATTCCTCAGAAAATCCAATCTCTTCCTTCAATCCTATTTTAGCCACTATTTTAAAGTGTAAGAACAACTGATCTGTGACTCAGTGTGAGGCAATATAAACTTGATAGGCAAGTGCACTGAACTAGAGGTGGCTTCATTACAAGTTTTAGAGTCAGAACAGACGGGAGGCAGGCCACCTCACTGCCAGAGCTTTGGTTGAATGAGCTTTAATTTCATTTGACCCTGATCTATCTATCTTACCGAAGACCACCAAGGAATGCTTGAATACAACCATTACAACATAACAGTTCTGAGTATAGCGGGAATGCTGTGAGATGGTAAATTTTGAGTCTTTTAAGGCCAGACACCTGGAAAAGATTGCTGAACAGCCAGCCCCCAAAAGCACTCAGAAGGAGCTCTGTTTTTATATACCCTTTTGCAAGTGTGGATCTAGTACTTCCACTTTAAAAACCTGCTGAACTTAAACTCTAGCTGTAAGAACTGAAAACTATTGGCATTAACTTATCCAGAATTCCAGCTTTACACCAGAGAAAAGCCTTGGTTACATACCACTCTTCATTACTACATTAGACCAGACATTGGCGTTCAAGGCTTGTACGATTCGTTTCACCCCTGTGGACTCAGGAAAGTCATCTAAACGAAGAAGACAAAACTCATGTAATTTCTATCAAAGTTATTCTGAACCCTAACATGCACGACAGTAGAAAATTAAACTTGGAAAACGGTCACGTGGTGCATCAACAGTAGAAATGAAACAGAGACCAGCCCTCTGTCCCAGACTCCAATTACTAGAGCGTGCAACCCAACCCAAAGGGACCTGACTACCAGTGTCAGGGTTGTGTCAGGTCAGAAAACAATCCAACTCTCTCCAGGTCTGGTCAGGGAGGCTCTGATCACTTCCCCCTGCCCATCGGGGTGTTGTGGTGGCAGCTTCAGGCCCACCGCTGCACTGAGTGAGAGGTGCTGTGACTTGTCCAGCAAACTGGCAGAAGTAAAGCAAGCATGCAGCAGCTGCTGCTGCACAGAACCCATGGGTAGGAAACTGCTGGAGACCGATTGCACGGTAAGAGGGGCTGTGGGAAGCCCTCACTAGGCTGAGCTCTAAGGAAAAGGTGGCAGTGGTGCTGACAGGTTTGGCGGGAAGGGTCAGGTCTGAAAAGAGTCAACCCTCTAAGGATTAGGTTAGGCTTTAGAAGTAGGCCTGAGCAGACCTCTTCTAATCACTGGAAAATTTTCTTACATACTTAACCACTGAATACCTATCAGGTGTGAGTGCTTGTCTTATGCTGCCGAGCAGACTGGTACTGAAAGTGAAGGGATGTAAAAAGTAACCTGCTTAGGGAAAAATATTTGTCCCTTTGTGCCTCTTTGATACCCTACATTTTTGCCAGGTGTTTAAATTTTTTACTTCATCGCCTTGTCTTCCATGGGTCTAAGCAACATTGATTGAGCTCTCTCCGCCTTAAAATGAAGAGTTGGATATGTTGAATATTTAACAAAAATTGCCCTTGCATATTGCTGAGACATTTGAGTTACAGGTATGTGTGCTACGAAGTGCAACGCTATGAACTGAAATCACGCCCCCTTATAGTGAAGCAGGTGGCAGGTGTCACTTGTAGTACTGCTATCTGTTCTGCTCTTGATGGGAAAAACTGCTAGAATTATGACGAGTCCTGAATATTTAATGTAAAAAGCAATCAACCCCTCATCCCTCCAACAATCTGATCTTTATACACAACAAAGGAGGCAAACCCCATTTTTTTCCCTTTGCAGTTCACTAGTTAAATAGGGCAGAGATGTTTGGCCAGCTGACCATTTCCGGTTATAAAATGTCCATGCTCTACTATTTAAAAGCTCTACGACAAACGCTATAAAAAGCCTGATTATATTTTGATTGATTAATTGGAATAGGATTACAGGGAAAGCCTAAAATTACGTCTCTGAAAACCTGTAACTTCAGTTGCTCCTTAAATTACTCTAACCTGAGAGCCATTTTTATTATTTCAGTTTGCTTACTGTGTGCATCTGACAGCACTTTGTGTATAGTCAGTTTCACCATTTCCTTGGATTAGTCAGTTTCCTCTGTGGAGGTCTCTCACAAAGCAAAAGGGGAGAGAGAAACATTTCAGGATAGGAAAATATGACTGCAAAAAAAAAAATCGCGAACATTTCTGGGATGACTCAGGGGCAGGTCTAGTAAATTACATTACCTTTAACGCCTTTTAAAAATAGATTTCAAGGTGACAGTGACCCTTAAGTTTAAAATACGAACAAAAAGCCAAAGAGCAGGGTCTCTCAGGAGACAAAGCACAGGAGTGACTGTCATGAGGCTGAATTAATAGTTCCGGCTCTCATTACAAAAAGTAGCTGACTGATATTGTACTCGTAATGAGAGCTCCGAGTCAGCTGTAGCAGCTCCTTTGGTAATTTTTAAACCGCTCTTGGCACTATTTATGTGCTGCATCCATTTTATTATGTTCCTGGGTAAGCATTTCATGTAACAGGTTTACAGGGGAAACAAGTTACTCATTAGAATGTACTTCCTTCAATGTCTGAGTCACAGTGATTCAATATTTTAATGTTAGACAGGTACGAGAGCTAGAGTTTATGTATCACCACTCAAAAACTAACATCCTGGCTGATTATTAAGATTACTTATTTTATTTGCATCTAAACAAGTGAGTCATACTTTAAAAAGAAAGTACATTTAAAAGAAATTTCCACTGAAAGAAAGCATTAGTAACTTTAAAGTACAATTCTACTCTGAAAAGTGATTAAAAATGATACCATGGGGTTTCATAATTGTCTCCCAGTAACTTCTGTATCAGTTGAGCTCAGTTTACAACTCAAAACAAGCTCTTTTCCCTAACTGCGAGGCCTGCAAACTCAAACTGATCTAAAAGACAAGTTGGGTTCTTTCCTTCTTGTACAGCACCAGTAATGAAGGCCCTGTGAAATATGGAACCTTGTAATTTTCTGCACAGAGATTCTTCAGGTGAAATTAACCTCTCCTTGACAGCTGTGCATTCCCACTGCCTTCAGTGTATTTGAACTGATATAAATATTAGTGAATAACTGATGCTTGGGAATATAGCTGATGGTGCTGGCTCTACTGAAGTAGTAAACACTTTCCTTTTCTCAACACACATGGGAGATCTGTGTCAGGGGGTGCCAGAACTCAACCACAAGAGCGGAACATATTACATTTTTCGTCACAGATGTCAACAACACACAACCGGTTTTGCTTCATGGGTTTTAATTTTGAACATACAAGTGATTCTGAAACTGGTTTGTTTCCTGCAAGACTGTGTGTGTGTGCGCGCGCGCGTGCGTGCACACCCCCCACCCCCCAAACAAAAAACTAAAATTTATTCAAAAGGTAATTTTGTAGCCCGAAGACAAGAGATCATTAAACAACGTTTGTATTTTATGTTTGGTGCTTTTAAAAGTCCTCAAAGCTCTAAAAATACTTTTTCTCTCCCCCGTTGACTCTCTCTACCAGTTTTTTTGTTTCAAATGGATCTGGAAATTGAGTATAAATGTTATTTTATACATGACCATCAAGTATATAATCACAGCACTAGGATTAGTTAACAGCTGCTACAGAGCCAGAAGAGCGAGCACAAAACATAGTTTTGATGTAGGTGCTACATCAACAGCAGTGTATTTTGGAGGAGATAACCCTGGAGGAAACAACCAACCCTCCTAGCCCTGACAGGAAAAGCACCACTCTAACTCGCAGTATTCCACAGACACCCCGGTAGTACAGAATCAAATTAAAAGCCCCTTTCAACTGCTCCATAATCAGCGCTGTAATTTTATTCGTTCTAAAAACAACAGGTTGTAACCCTACCGTCTTCATCAGGCAGCTCCTCTGGGCTCAGTTCCACCAGTTCAAAACTGTGTTTGATGCACCACTCTTGAGCTTTTTGTCGGTTCACACCTAAGGTTATGAAACATAAACTGCTTTCTAAATGTCTAATTTTTTAAACTCTGCAATACCAAATGTGCAGAATTTTTTATACCCCCCAAATCTGTCCCCTCGCTTTGGATTCTTTCATAACAAAGGAAGTACAGAAATAGTCTGGTTCTGTCCATTACTAACATCACAAATAAGGATTCTACAGGCTTTCGAGTTAAACTGCACCATATCTTGAACTGCTCTGCTTCCCTCTTCAAAAATCATGTATAAGTTCTTGTTTTTTTGCAATTAGAGCTGAGACTGACATGTAAATGAAAAGCCATAACAGGGATTACTTCTACTAAGGGCTTGATCCTGAGCTAAATTAATTTGCTTTGCACAATACATGCCAACACAGGAACCAAGCTTACTTATATACAATAAAATGGATTTACACAAGAAAATCACCCAAAAAGGCTGACACTTCTGTCTTCACACTGCAGTCAGTACCCAGGATCTTACTGATATACCCCAACTCTGACTTGCATGGACCACCTGTACAGGCAAGTGTATTTCAGCCCATTCAGTAACTTGACCTCCCAGTGAATATTGGCAGTGGTGTTGAGAGATATCAAATGTGGGGGTGACTTTTCAGTGTGTACACCTGGCCACTAGGAACTGGCCAGCCCAAGTGTGTCATGGAGACAAATAAGCAGCCATCAGATGGTACGTTTGTCACTGCCAACCTGGTTGGATTTAAATTGCAATTAAAGTAAAAGGCTCCATCCAATTACCAGCCATTTGAGTAATTCAGCTCCTCCCTATCAAATCTAAAGCTCTTATCCATATACCGGAAGATATAGCTGTAGTAAGTTTGCCAAGAAAACAAACAGCATGCAAGATCACTTTTTCCAGCCAAACTTTAGCATCTTACCATTTTCAGATACTCTGTCACACACCAAGATCATAACCTCTGGTAACCATTCTTCTGCCAGGGGAAGCCATGTAGAGACACTTTCAAGACCAGATTTCTGGAGGAAACAAGGTTCTTGTATGAATACCTCAAAGCACTTTGCAACTTTAAAATGAATCTTTAAAACCCTGTTAATGTAATGCTTAAAGCCGCATGGTTAAAAGACAGTCACAAAATGAGAGGGTTAAGGTTCCAACAGCAATGCCAGCTCATCTCTGTTGTACAGTTGGTATATTTTAGGATAGGTTCACAATACTAATATATTAAAACTATGCATTTTTAACCAGAGAAAACAGGAATAGCAAATATCCTGTGTCCTCTGTGGCGGAGTTCATCTCACTTGTTTGGAACTTAAATATCAAAATATGCAAATTAACTGAATTCCTAGCTCAGATTACATAAATTAAAAATCCTTTGTAATAATTTAACATTTAAGCAGTTTCAATGAGGCTTAAAGTTCATGCATCACTGAAGCTAATGAATTATCTTTGCTGCTGCTGCAGACTGTTTATCTGGAGACAGTCTTGCAGTGCCAGGTGAAAGGTGTCCCTCAAATGGGAGGGAGCTTGAAATAGATTTGTGCCCTTTCTTGTTCATGGTGTGAAAGGTTCTCCACCCCAAACAGACATTTTCTCCTTGTTTTTTGTTTTGCCTTAGAAATATTAGGAATCCCATTGGCCTTTTCTGATATTACTGGAAGACTGTTTGGATGACTCCAGCCATGTTGGGGCTCTCTTATTTTAATTAAAGGGATGATGGTGAATCCTTACAAAGATCCGCCCTGATCCCAGGCTTTGCACAACTAGCATCAAACAGCTCTAAAATCAGCGTAACTAGTCTGAGGAGAATGGCCCCAGTGTAGCAGGAATATCTGATGCATACAGGTGGAGTACCAGTTCTTATGCTACCTCTTGTCCTGGGACTGGTGTAAGGGAAGATGGTGGGGCAAGGAACTGTGGCTTCCCTAGCTGCCATAATGGTTTCTTAGGACCATTGGTAACAGGCATAATTTAAGGCTGCTCTAACTTGCATTACAGGACCAGCCTGACACAGGATCTGGGGAACATAAAGATGACTTAATTATATTAACAGTCCCAACTACAGTGCATGAGAAGATAATATAGAGGAACAAAAAACATTCTTACTATTGTGCTGTCAAAGTAAACCACAAATGCCTGGACAGATTCAGCAATTTCTGCTGTCACAAGATATTTGTTTGGTACCACACACAGGTGAATATCAGCAGAATAATATTTATTGTCTATTGTCCAGGGGTAAAATCTCACACCCCCACTTGTAGACACATCTGCAGCAAGGTCTTCTGTTCCAATGATACCTATACAAAAATCAGAGAAATGAATGATGAGATGGTAAAGCCAATACCAAGAGTACAGTCCATCTAGAAAAGTCTTAGACATAAGGCTAAGTTTAGCTGGACTGTAATACTCAGAATAGATATTAAAAAAAACCACCAATACTTGTATGGACTCCAAAAGCTTATTTCCCAACTTGTTACTATATCCTAGACGAATGCTAGCCATGGAGATCAATGCTGTAGCAAGCAAGAGTTACAGAAAAGTTTTAAGAAGTTATTTTAATTAATACTGTTTTTTCTAGCCTGAAGTATGCTATGCAGGATTCCATCTAACAGTGCACACGATGGAGCTCATTAAGGATATTTTGTGGAAGGAATAAGGCGGCGGCTTAAATACTGAAGGTGCAGGCCTGGCTTCTATCATGTGTGCTCATCCAACTACCAGCTGGGACAAAAAAGGAGAATTCCTGTTACTTTTGCCTACCTACTTGCAGATTTACTTCAGTGTTTAAGTATGTTCCTCCAACTTCATATACGTGCAAGAGGCTGTACCAGTAACCTCTACTCGGTTCACAATCTTTTTAAGGAAAGAAAAGGAGTACTTGTGGCACCTCAGAGACTAACCAATTTATCTGAGCATAAGCTTTCGTGAGCTACAGCTCACTTCATCGGATGCAGTGAGCTGTAGCTCACGAAAACTTATGCTCAAATAAATTGGTTAGTCTCTAAGGTGCCACAAGTCCTCCTTTTATTTCTGCGAATACAGACTAACACGGCTGCTACTCTGAAACCAATCTTTTTAAGAATATACAAGCTATAAGGGCGTGGAATGAAATACATGCAACCAATGTCACTACTAGCCAAGTCATCAAAAACTGTTGTTGACTATGACTGACAATGCACAACAAGGTGATGGAGTAAATTATCAGCTGTCAGAAGTTTAGTGTTGGTCCCAGGATATGAGAGATAGAAGGTAGATGAGGTAATATCTTTTACTGGACCAAATTCTGTTAGTGGAAGGGACAAGCTTTCAAGCTCCACAGAGCTCTCTCTCGGGTCTGGGAAGGTAACCAAAGTGTCTGAGCTATATACACACTGGGACAGATTATACAAGATTCCTATATGGAGTTCTATGGGAGCCGCAATTAAAGTCCCAACCAACACTTTGAAAACTTACTCCTAAATAGTCCACTACCTGAGCCTATAGTAACATTTAAATTAGTACTGCCTCTAGGGCCGAGGCTATCACATAGCTTGACAGCCACCTGGTGGAGTTAAATTATAATTAGTAGCAAAGAACTACAAATATATAGCATTGAAATAGTCAGCATAACTGGGATCATATTGGGCAAAATCATAAAGTTTGAAAAAGTTATAGAACTGTACCCATGAATGTGAATCTATCGGAGAACTACAGTTTTGTGGGGACCAGAAGGCTCAGAGGACTGGAAATGGAATATGCAGTCTTTCAGTTCTCAGGGTCAGATTTTTAAAGTGTTTAGGTGCCTAAAGGTATAGATAGCTGCTTAATAGGATTTTCAAAAGCACCTAAGGGCCTAACTCGCAGTGCTTTCCAAGTTTCTTGCCCAAGAAGTTTGATTGAATTCCATTTACAATATATGGGAGAACAGTTTAAATACAGGTAGGTGAGAGTCTCATTGGCAAGGACAGCATAGTGAAAATGGGGTTTACCATGGGATTTGAAGCAAGATGGGAAGGACTGGAACAAATACGAGGTGGAGGGAGCAGCTGTTCAAACACATCAGTGGATGGCACATAACAGATGTAAACAAAAGTGTTATGCACAACACTGAAGCAGAGGAGCTTGGTAGGAAGAGGAAGGCAGTGAAGGAATTAGAGGGTAAGATTTGACCTTGATAACAGATGACTAATCTGTAAAAGAATTTCCTAATCTAGTTTCATAAACCTTGTTTTTCACAAACTGGCTCCTCCACACCTATATTCTAACTCTGTAACCTACTTTTCTTATAAATAAGTTTTATATGATAGAACCTCCGAGACAACTTTCATCTTATTTTAGCAAGATTTATCATTTTTGGTCCTATTACTCTTCTGTTGTCAGAGTGAACTAATGGCTTTTAATGTAATCAAAGTCCACTCTGTTTGATAAGAATGTTCACTTAACCAGAAAACAAAAGAAATAAAGGATTTAAGATAATGCAAGGCCAAACAAATCTTGATTCTGGCTTCCCTAGTATTATGTGACCAACTGTTAGTCTGCAAATCCATGGTCATAGAAGTATAGTCCAGGGGCCACTACAACATTTAACCAAAATAATCTGGATTAATATGTAATTTAAAAAAAACCTTTTTACCTCACTTCTAAAAACAAACAGTTTAAAATCCTAGCTCATGAAGATATTTAGATTTAGTGTATACTGTTTATCAGTAACTTTCAACAGCATCTGAGAAAGTTCTTCCTACAGTTGTCTGCCAAAAACTCTGTGCAGGATCCAATATTTACCCTGCACCATTTTATGGCCTTATAGACACCTAAGAAAAGAACTCTGTGTTTGGTGGCTGGATGATGCCACCAGTTGCTATGATGCAAACACTCAAGTCTCTCGTCTAGACAGGCTAGTGGAAGAGGACTGCTTTTCAGTTTGTTTAAACACACACTGAGTATTTTCAGTTCTAAACCTCCTCAAGTAATTTGGATTACACACACAACCTTCAGAAATCCCTTTTAACAGATTGTCCTTAGCATTCAGTAACAGAGAAACTCTTGAAGGGTGACATCTCCTTCCAAAATCCACAGAGCTGTTCATTGAGTCATACATCAGTTTTATTTAGAATAAAATTTGTTTTAAAAGTGTCCCTTGCATGCCAAAACTAACACTTGTTTCTAGAGTAAAGTAGGGGGAGGGGAGGTTGTAATATTGATATACTGCAGCCAGATTTAAGTACAACGGCAAACCACTATCATTTACTTTAGTTTGAAACTCAGGATATTAACAAGTCTGGTATATAATAATGACAATTCCTACTGCACAAGCAGTTTACTTGCAAATTGCTAATACTGCAATTTCATATTCTGTTGCAAAGTCAAGGTAGTTAAGATATTGTTTGAAAAATCCAGGGACTTTTTTGGCAAGTAACAAACAATGAAGCATTTCTAAATACATGAATACCAGTTCTTTTTCTACAGGGCCAGTATATGTAGCACACTGTTTCAAATGCAGGTAAAATAAAATTCATTAATCTGGCCTAGAAGTAGCTATACTGTGGTGGGTTTTTTTTGTTTTTAATTCCCACTTTAAAGCATGTTTTGGCACCTTAGTAATTTGTTTTATGAAAGTTCTCAGAATTGAATTTTTAGAATTGCTTGCCAATGCTAGTGGAAGTTATTTAAGTTATGTTAAAGCTGTTCACCACCACCACCACCACCTTGAAATCATACAAAAATTTTCAATCATTTAGTAAAAAATTCCCCGTATTTTCATGTTTCCCTTTTGCTACTGAAGATATTTGTGTCTCAGAGCTCTTATCTCTGCCCTGCTTCTCCCTCCATTTGATCTTTTAACAAAGCTATAACTCTGTTTGACAGTCTGTTGCCACTGAAATAATTGTAAAGTCACAAAATCAACATTATAACTTCACTGAATGACCAGCGGGAAGAAAACAGAATGAGGAAAGAACGTCTTTGTTGGAAAACACTTTTTTTCTTCTTAAGTTAGCCAACTCAGTAAGAATTATGAATGCATGCAAAAAGGAAGTGTGTTTTTAAAAATAGCTCCCCAAACGTCACTGTGAAAGATCTTTCACATCAGCTCCATCAATAAAAAATTTAAATTGTTTACAAAACAGTAGAGGCAAAATTGCTAGACAAAGTTTAAGCCTCTAAGAGAATTCAAGAATGTAAAAACAACCCCCCCCCCCCGCAAATGCTTTCCTTTCACTGCTAAGGTTCTGCTATTTTATGCGACTTTCATTCACCCTATTCTGCTTCTGATTATAGACATTTCTCATCCAAACAGAATGACTTTGCCAGTCATAATGTGGAATTTCTCTCCAAGAACCATGTGGAATTAAAACTCTTGTACACAAAGCTCAACTCAAATTCTGACAAGACCTTAAAGTTTTATAACTTGCCTTGAGCTAGATTGCATACTTATAACTTCCCATAAAAGTAATTAGAGGTTTGGGATAGTTACTACATTTCTACAGCACACCCGTGATGTCCCATTTCTATATATTACTCTTGCTGACAAAATTAAGTGCAGCTTGGATACTTTATTTTTGACAGCTTCAATAGGTTTGCCACTAGTTACATTTCTCACTAAAAATCACTACCTATACTAAGATATTTAAGTGTTTTGCCTTCTGTTTCTGCTGTAAAAACAGAGGCCGTACGAGGGTACTGAAATAAACTGTCTAGACAAATTAAGAATTGTCCAGAATGTTACTCCACCTTGGAATTAGTTTCATATATTGTACATACTGTACTTAATTTCCATTAATTTTCTCCCCCAAATAGAAGACTCTTTGTATTTTAATGCAAAAACAGGTTCTCAACTATAATGAAAGCTTTCCACACCCAGTTCTAGAAAATATTTTTTTAGGATAAAAAACATTTCAAATTCTGCTTGCACTTGGCCAAAACAAACATTTCCAGAAAACTGATATCATGGCAAGAGCACGTGTCTCAGTAAATGTACGACTTTAGAGAATTACTCATTTTCATGTTTGATCTTCCCAACCGTCAAGAGGGATAGCTCAGTGGTTTGAGCATTGGCCTGTTAAACCAAGGGTTGTGAGTTCAATCCTTGAGGGGGCCATTTAGGGATCTGGGGCAAAAATTGGGGATTGAGCGGGGGGTTGAACTAGATGACTGACCCCTGGTCCCTTCCAACCCTGATATTCTATTGATACTTAAGAGGGTCAGTGGTTTAACATCCAAAGAGTCTAGAAAACCAACTGACTCGCTCAGTGACCACAAATGCAGGCAGGCCTATTGGACTGACTTCTCTGGCTATCCTCTTCATGGAACAGAGATGGGTTATTCAGATTACAATAGCAAATCCACAGGTCCAAATGGTTCAGGGCCCAGTGGAGAACACTGAACACATAGGACAGTTCCTGCCCCAAAGAGACTCTACTCACAGAGTGTCACATGCACAAATATAACATCTTTTTAAAGAAGGCTTTATCTACAGCAGAAATGTTAATGTTTAAGCTCCTTTGCTCTGAGAATCACAACAGGAGATACTGGACTGGCCCAAGTAGAGATGCTAAAAGCACTGTAAACAACATGGCATTTTTGACTGGTTCAAGACCAGTCTCTTGCAACCCACCAATGACTAAAGTTATTTAAAGTTGAAAATCTTACATTTCCAAAATGGTGTATCAGCTTGGTCCAGAGCAAGACACAAGAAGCTCCCTAATACTTATGGAATCTATTCAAAGGAGAAGTGTCTTTCGAACCCCAGGCAGTTGGTTGGTTTATGCCTTAAAGCATGAATTATTTATATTCCTCAGGTTTTTTTAAAAATTCTGTTTAGATATTTGTTTGAGCAATGAGAACACTAGGTGGTTTTTTTTTTGTTTTTTTTTAATACTGCTAAGATCTTGGACTCTGATGGGGCAGCAATATTCCTTGATAAGTTAAATTTGTTGCCTTTCAAATTTCATTGGGTGTTCCTTTGGTCTTGTTACCGGAGGATAAATGAAACACAGTAAGGTTCTGAGAAGGAAAGGGAAGGCAGACACCACCAAACTGAAGAATGTAGGTGGCATATCATATTCATGCCATTTGTAAAACATCAAAAGCTCAGCAGACGTTCCATACATGGAAGGCAACTAATGTATGGAATGGACTGTCCAAAGCACTTTAGAAGCTTGAAGTATGACCTCTAAAATGAGCTGAATATGAATATTTAAGAGAGAAGTCACAGGAAATAAGCTACAGAGCTGAAGGTCTGTCCATCTTCCTCCCCCATCCCCCGCCCCCAGAATTTACTGCTCTATTACGGCTATGAGAAAACAAATACCTAAAACTGAAGCACCCTTGCTATGTCTAGTATTTACTACCACTGGACTAGTAACGTTTTCTGTTAAAAACCATCGCAAATCCCCTGTTGCAACTTTTCTCCCAAAGATTACAGTAAAGCATTCTTAGTTTTCTTTTTCTGAGTGCTTTCCAATTTTAACACTGACTAAATCTTAATTTAAAACACGTTAAAGAACTGAACTATCAAGTCTCCTCTGGTCTGGTAGGTATGCTACTAGCAGTTCTCATATTCTGTGTCTTGAGAGCCACCTGGTGGAAAGCAACTATAAGAAATACTTCCTGTGTAACTTTCAGGGGGTAAGAACTTTTCAGGAATACATTTAAGAATCCCTTTTCTGAAAGAAAGAGAGAACCACCAAGCACCAGGGATTAGCTGTACAGCTACCTACCTGGTCCACCAGAGTGTTTAAAGTTTGATCTGAGTGAGTAGACAGTGTTTGGAGTGGTAATGTCATGATTTTGCAAGACTGTTTCAGATAACTAAATACATCTAAGGTGCAGGTGCCCATCCTGTGCTATGACATAATGTAACACACAATACAACAGTCATAATGTAGTAAACTATGAAGGGCTGCTCACTGCATCTTGAAACAAAAATATATCCTCCAGCAAATACACTAAAAAACCCATAGTGCTCACAACACATCCTTCAAGCCACCCCCCCCCCAAAAAAAAGGTTGAGGGAGTGGGGAGAAGAGCTTTGCAACAGGACTGAAAGTTTAGAACAAACCTAGGTTCTAGAAGACCACAGGGGAAGTGAGTTCCAAAGTAGCTGCAGTTCAAATCATTTAGGACTTTATTGGTTAATACCCAATACCTTGATTTTTGACCCAGAAACCTACTGGAAGCCAGCACAGATCCTAGAGCACTGCAGAGTGTGTTCATGGTAGGACTCTTTGCTTAATAAGAGGGCACCACATCCTTCTTTAGTTTCAGCTTCCAAGTGGTCTTGATGCATAGCCCATCACAGGTTTCAGAGTAGCAGCCGTGTTAGTCTGTATTCGAAAAAAGAAAAGGAGTACTTGTGGCACGTTAGAGACTAACAAATTTATTTGAGCATAAGCTTTCGTGAGCTACAGCTCACTTCATATGCTCAAATAAATTTGTTAGTCTCTAAGGTGCCACAAGTACTCCTTTTAGCCCATCACAGTAATCCAATGTCAAAGTAACAAAAAGTGATGGATAATGGTGATAAGGTCCCTGCATCTGAAAGGAAAGGCTGAGATTTGACAAAAAAAGATGCTATCTGGGTCTCAAGGAGCAACACAGGCTCTACTAGCACATCCCAGTTATATATGTGTATGTGTGTGTGTTACAAATGGCAGTGCCACTCCCTTAGTAAGACTGTCACCATAAGGTTTTGTCTGTATAAGCAGGGTGCACTGATTTAACTAAATCAATTTAAAATTCACACCTTTGGTTAAAATGATGCAGCGTGCCCAAATTCTGTGAACTCTACTAGTGTCTGTCTTCCTCCCACCCACCATTTCTTCCTCTCAGTCTTGTCTTGATTGATTGGCAGCCATCTAGCCCTCATCCAAATGCCAACCTCAGATAGCTCCTGGGTTGTTTGTTCCACTATTCCAGTTGGGTCATGTGATTTACTTTCATATACAGAACAGCAATTTAAGTTGTTGCTTTTTTAAATGTCACTATTTTACTATCTCCATTCAATCTCTCTCTCTTTCTGTGAATTGCCGCCTTAAGTGCTATAAGCAACTTAATTTGATGATTGAAAATAAGACTAAGAATCTGCTTTGGCATTCAAAAGTAATGGAAGTCTAAATGTTTCAAAGAGGTTACTGTTTTTAAAAAGTCAAATCTGGTTTATTTGAGTCACTTATAAGTTCTGACTTCCATAACTCTCAAACAACAAGTTCTTCCAATCCTATTTTCCATCATCAGGTAATCAAGATATCACCACCCTGTCTTATTTTAACTCCTTTAGGTTTCTCTCTAAGACACTTAGAGCACAAAATTGTGAGGCTGTACAAAAAAACCCACAGAATTCCCTACAGTTTCCTACAACTTTCCCACAAACAAGCAGCTACAAACAACTATCCAGGGGTAAGATTTCCCAAAATTTTCTCCTGGTACTGAACTAACATGCAGACTGAATCAGAACTTCCATGGTTTAAGTTACAACCTTAAAGTTGACCAGTTGCTTTGATGTGATTGCCTTTACTTAAACATCTGTACTGCCATTCAAGTCCCACCTGAAGTTGTAAACATTTTGAAAGTGAATTATTTAATCAGTTACTTGTTTTGGTACCCATTAGGTGTTTTAGTATGCATGTAATTTATCTGACAGTTCTGACTATTCTTTAGGACCCACAGCTGTGCCAATTATTTCACATTTATAGATGAATGTGAAACTATGACAATGAACTATTAAACAAAAGCTTCTTTCTGAGCAGATTATCAATCCCTGGAGTCATATCATGCAAAAAGGCAAATTAGCTCCTTGCACTGAACATTCTCTGCAATTTTTCCTGACTGCCAGGCATGTGATCCAAATCACTTTTTCAGACCATATGAATGCTATTCCTCATCCTCCAAGAAGTCAAAAGCACTACTGCATGCTACAGATTCAATCTGGGCCAAATGCATGGAAATTTTAAAAATGTCATGGAATATTTGAGTGCGGGGAGAAAAGCAGTGGGAAGAAGAGATTTTTCCATCCCTCTAGTTTTTGGTGTGGCTAAAACAAATCTAAGTTGGAGTTATAAACAAAAAGAAGTCACTTGTTAAGGAGCACGCCCTGCCTAAAAAGCATGACCTCAGATAAACTGCAGACTCTGGAAATAGCAGAATGCTGGAGAACTGTGCCCCTTTCTTCTCCCCTCCTGAGGAATTTGATCTTAGAACTACCTGAGTTCGTCAACTAAACAAACACAAGTTTATTTTTCTAAGGTACTTCATGGAAGGTCACACTGTCTGATTTCAGCGTTTGGGGTTTACTCAACTGTTCTCTGCATATTTTAGCTATTCCTGGCTATTGGTCGTTTCTTTTACAGAAGTTTGTCTTAATCCCCAGGAGAATGTCAAACGTCAATGCTTAAACTATTTGATTTGGCACAGGCTTTCACAGAAAGCTACTTCCCCTCATACGGGATCTGCGTGAAACAGATTGTGATCATTTCAGGCAGGTCCCAGAGTGATGAGGCAGCTGCTCCTTGGCCTGGAGGGCACTCACCTGAAGGGTACAGGGTAAAATCCTACCCCTTTCCCAGCTATAAAATCCCCATGAGAGTTTGCTCAGTGCCACAGCATCTAGGGTCAATAACATGCTTAAGCCACCAAGGTCAAACATTTCCGGGCCTGCTGTGACCGATGCCATCAGGCAGAGGTTACAATGCTTGACTGAAAGGCACTTGGAGACGCTTAACGTGTCCCTGTACAGCGGAAAAGATCACGCCCCGCACTACGACAGGGTTCCACCTTTACTGCAATGACACCCCACCAAGTCTGCTCCATTTTCACCCCGGCACTTCCACCTGCCCGCCCCGCAACTTCAGCCGGGCCCGTCCGAGGTCCGGCCCGGCGGGTGCTTCCTCGCGCCAGCGCCGCCCCCGACAGCGGCTGTCGCCGGACCGCCGGCAGCTCCGCTGAGGCGGCTGGAGCCCGGCCCGCGCCCGGCCGGAGCAGCGCTCGGTTCGCGCCCCGGGGGTGGTGGGGGGGGGGGCGGGAGCGGAAAGCAACGGCCAGGGAGTCAGACGCTCCGAGCCAGGCACCGCCGGGGTGCGGATCCGGCGAGGCGAGGCGAGGCGAGGCGAGGGGGCGCTGTCCGCAGCCGCGGCTCGGCCCACGCCCGCCCAGCGAGCGGACCGCTCCGGGTGACAGGCAGAAGGGCCCTGACGGCGGCAGAGGCGCGGGAGCGCGAGAACCCCCCCGCGCGCCACGGGGGCCGACCCGACCCAGCACGAGGGGGGGTGGGGGGACCGTTGGGTCAGCCGGGGGAGGGGCAGAGCTCTGATCCCCCCGCCCCGAGGGTTACTCACTTTTAACCAGCCCCTCCCCGGCAAAGCCGGCAGCGCAGCTGGTTATCAGCGCACAGGGTCCCTCCACCGCCATCGCTCCCCCCACCCCGGCCGCCCGGTGCTTCCGCTTCCGCCCCAAAGGCCCGCCTCTTCCGGCCTGGTGAATGGTACCATCCGGGCTGGGGAAGCGGCAGCTTAGAGCAGTGAATGACCTTCGCCGTGGAGGGGGTGGCCCAGGCCGGAGGGGCGGGGAGTCGCTGGTAGGGGCAGCCCGCGTGGGGCGGGGGAGGGGTGTCCAGAAGGCAGAAAGTTCCCGCCCGCGCCAGTCACATGGAATGTTCCTCCCCCGACAGGGGATGGTACGGTCCGGCCAGCGCGTCCCGTTGCTAGGGCACGGTCACGTGCACCCTCATGCCCCCGGAGCGGGACGCGGGAGCCGGAGCCCTGGGCGCCGATTAATCGGAAGCTGCCATGGCCGATGTAGTCGGGACGGGAGAGGAAATAGGAGCCATTTTGGTCCAGGTAGGTCACAACTGACCGATTCCCCCCGCCCCGCACAGAGGTCTCGGGGGGCGGGGGGTTCAGCTGCCCCCCTTCCCAGGAGCCTTTGCCCCAGGCCAAACTCCCATGAGCCTCTGAGGGGCCAGCCAGTCTCCCCCCCCCCCCCCCCCCGGGCCGGGGACTGGGAGGCCGGATGGGTCATGGCTGGGGGGCAGCGCTGAATGGAGGGTCGAGGGCGGTTGACACTGGGGCAGGCAGCCAGGCCCCCGTGGCGGCTGGGCAGGGGGTACCCCTGGGTGAGGAGCTAGGGGTGGTGCCGAGCCTGAGCTCGGTAGCTGTGTGGGTGGGCCCCACAGCTCGAGGAAGCCCCGAGCCCCTGGTGGTGGGAGGGTGGCACCACTGAATGGCAGGTGGATGGTGAGGTTAGGGCCGGGGGCCTCAAACTTCATCGCACCGTGACCCCATCCTGATCACAAAAATTACTACGCATCACCAGGAGGGGGGACTGAGCCTGCCCGAGGCCTGCCATCCTGGGGATTGGGGGAGCTAAAGCCGAAGGGCTTCAGCCCCAGGAGGGGGGCCTGTAACCTGAGCCCTGCCACCCAGGGCTGAAGCCCTCAAACGAAGCATAAATTAGAAAGTAGCAGGCTGTTGTTTCTATTGGAAAGAAATCAGTCATAGTAAATAAAACTTTCTACAAGCTGTAGGTGGTAACAGTTGCTCTAAAATTTAGGTTGTAATATAGTTTAATGCATATCCTTCATGGATCTCAAAGACTTTACAGACTGAGGATATGATCTGCTCAAACTGAAGTAAATTTAAAACTTCTACTGATTGCAGTGCAGGTAGGCTATTCAGATGGGTGAAAGGAAGTGCAGAGAGATTAAGGAGATCACCCCAATGACCCACTGAGTTGATGGTAGCACTGGCAATGTTGTTGGTGAGGCATATTCAGTCAAACCTGGGCCCCACTGCAAGACTGATTGGACTCTAGACTGAGAGGTACAAGAGCTAGTTTACAACCTTATCCATGTCATCTTCCCAAGCTCATCTCCTGTAATGGCTGGGCATGGGAAGGGGAGACAGTAGGGAACGTATTCACAAATGGTCTGTTTATGGAAAGAAATACTGGCACAGTGGATGATGATTTGCTGGTAAACTGGAGGTAAGGACCTGTGATATAGTCTGGACAAAGGAGTTGGGGGGGGGGGCGGATTCTGGTATTGCCGGGGATTCAAATTTTAATTACTTCACAAAGCCACTTGTACTCTAAACTCTGTGGCACAGGAATACGAGTAGAAAATATCACCTAGAATTTCAAACTGTCTCTGATTGGATGGGGTTGCCTGTGGCCTCAGGTTTAGGAACATTATCTGAACTGGTGCTAACTTAGAACTCAAAGTCCTAACTCAGTAGGGGGATGGTATCCTTCCCATGTAGAGGGAGTGAGTTGATTTAATAAGTCTTTTCCATTTCTGATTACTTTGATCCAGTACAGTTCCTCAAGTGTTATTTTTCCCTTTGTGAATAGAAAATAAAATGCACTTATCTTTGGTGGCTGCACTAGCTAGCATTCAGCTTCTAGGTGAAATTCAAGGGGCTGGTTAGCCAGGTTTCAGAGGAGGGGATGTGGGCCTTGCTGTGAATAATGGGATGGGGGTCTATGGCCCAGTGGGGAGTGAGGAAAATGGTTGTCCTTCAGACACATAAAATATAAGGGGATATTTTTTCTTTTTCTCCTTCGAGACTAAAATTCTACTTCTGGGAGGTGGCAGGGTGAAAGGAAAGCACCTTGAGTCACGAATGTCACAGCAAGTTGGCTGTGGTACTTGCACACAGAGGAGGGAAGGTGGATGGTCTGGGGAAACTTAATTATATAAATGTGTGTTATAATGTGTAGGAATATATATAAATCATATGTGTATATATAACAATGTATGTATCATTGACATTTTGCTTTTATGTTATCTGTGTAATTATTGTTTGTCTGTCTTGTCTATTTAGATTTATAAGTTTGGGCAAAGACTGTCTCTTCCTAAACATTAGTAAAGTTCTTAGCATAATGGGGCCTTGAATCTAGTTGGGACCTTTTAGTGTTACCACAGTACAAATAATCATAATCAGTGACAAAGACCTATGTGATCTTGATGTAAGCTACTTCAGTGAATGCCTCTGCCTTTCAAAACTTTTGCAGCACGTGCATGCCTCCAGAACTGTGCCAAGAGTGATGCTTGAATGGAATGGGGTCAGGGCCCCACTTGGTAGCAGGCCCTCACTTCTGAAGCTCGCTCTCTCAGGTGGCATTGTAAGATGTTGTCCAGGTTTTTGCACTAGCTGTCAGCTTCAGAAGTCCTTGGCAAGATTTCTCTGTGTCTCCTGTAAAATTGCAGGGCTGCAGGGGCTCACGAGGGTATTTGTGTCCTCTATTTAGGAAATGTTTTTGCTTTGAATTGAAACCATGTGAAGTACGCCATATGTTATGGTGATATGTGTGCATTAGTGGTATAACAACATAATTTTGTAGGTTCAAGAAGACCTTCACCAGCTTAAGAACAAACTGACAAGCATCAACCTTGAACAACATGGAGAGGGTGTGGATGTTCACGTTCTTGAAACAGCCATTGAAAGAACTGAAATTGGGCTGAGAGTAAGTAGATCCACAGTTCAAACAGAACAGGAAGAACTTGCCAATAGTGAAGTATGTGTCAGTAATTCATTGTAAATACATGGGTCTAAATAGTTGCCTCTGTCTGTATTTCATTTCTGAATAGCAAGCAACAAGATGCACCAAGCATTGTATCTCAAAGCCATGATTGCACTTTTTGGATGGTCAAAGTCAACAGGCCTTGTGGCTTATGAAGTTATCCAAGCTGTGCTATAATTACTCATAAGTGTCCAGTCTGTCATTCCTTTTCAAGTAATTACAAGAGCCAGAATGTTAAGTTAATTGATCCAAGTGAATACGCTGAGTGTCCCTAACTCCTTTGTAATAATCTAAACTTGATTTTTTTTTCTCTAACAGAAACATGCTGAGAATTATTTAAATGCCATAAATAGAAGTGTGTTGACTATTCCCTATACTGATGAAAAAGAAAGATACTCAGAACAGCACCCCAAATGGTAAGGAAAAATGGAAATGATTTTATTGTGGAAACTAATACAAGTAAATACTGTGAAACAGGGATTGGTAACCTTTGGCCCACGGCCCGCCAGGGTAAGCCCTTGGTGGGCCGGGCCGGTTTGCTTACCTCCCGCGTCTGCAGGTTCGGCCGATCGCAGCTCCCACTGACGGCCGCTGCAGGCCAATGGGGGCCGCAGGAAGCGGTGGCCAGCACATCCCTCGGCCTGTGCCGCTTCCTGCAGCCCCCATTGGCCTGGAGCAGCGAACCGCAGCCAGTGGGAGCTGCGATCGGCTGAACCTGCGGACGCGGCAGGTAAACAAACCGGCCTGGCCTGCCAGGGGGCTTACCCTGGCGGGCCGCAGGCCAAAGGTTGCCGATCCCTGCTGTAAATAGTTAACTTTCACATTCAAATGGGGCACCCAAATAGTGGAATTTATATATTCCTACCAATGGAGGGAAACAGGAAAAAAACTTTATAATGTCAGACTCCTCTAAAAGGAATGGAAGCAGCTGAGTATTTAATCCATCAGTTGTAACACTTAACCTGGCTGAGGTTAATAGATAAGTGCTCTCTTCTAATTCCAGAATCACATGTCTGGAGAAATACCTTGCATTGTTAAAATTGTATTGATTCATGGATTGCTCTTCTGTATTACATAAAATGTTGAAGAACAATATAAAAACAAAATGCAGTTCCAAATAGGTATCTCAAGCTTTTCTGCTGACTCATATAACTGCTATTTTTTCTGTTTTGTTATACATGAATTTTAGTAAAACTACAGTAGCCAACCAGATGGAGGCAGTACGAGATGTATAGGTAAAACAAGAGCAAGTCTTGTAACTTTTATTATTTCTGTTTCTTTCTAAACCAGGAGGCTTCCTATTGGTGCTGCTCAGAAGCAGTTTATTTTTCCACGGGTGCCTGTTAAACCTCTGATTACCCAGCCGTGTGGCAGATCAGCAGCACGTATTTCTCCAGGTTCGCAGGTCTGAAATAACTTATTATTACTTTGACAAATAGACCCAAAGTAAATATTGTAGACTTACTGTAAGGGTCAAAAAGCTTACCAAGAATGCCCTGGGTCTGAGTGTGTTAAATATATGAAATTGCCTAGCAAATACTCCTGTAATTTACATTCTCTTAGTCCTCCTGTTCCAAACGCCACACAGAGTCACTTTAGGCCAGCATGGCCATTTGGTGGCTCAGGGTTTTAGAAAATTCTCAGAAGAATGAGCGCTCCTCAGAGATGGGAGGCCCTTTTCCTGTCTTCAGAGCAAGGTAAGATCTTGGCCATAGAGGACTTCAAAACTCTCAGGGAATCCTTTAAAAAGAGGCTGTTCAAGGCCAAGAAAAAGCCTGCCGCCTTTTTTCCTTTTCACAATGACATCAAAGAGATTGTGGCACCTTAGAGACTAACCAATTTATTTGAGCATAAGCTTTCGTGAGCTACAGCTCTCTTCATCGGATGCATTCACGAAAGCTTATGCTCAAATAAATTGGTTAGTCTCTAAGGTGCCACAAGTACTCCTTTTCTTTTTGCAAATACAGACTAACACGGCTGCTACTTTGAAACCTATCAAAGAGATTGTTAGGGAATCCTGGAACAAGTTAGCTGCTTGTTCTGCTGTAAGCAGAGGTGCAAGTAAGCCTGTACGCCCTGGTACGGCGTACCGGCAAGAGCCGGTGCACCATACGGGGGCAGCCTGGCTTCCCCAGGGGGCAGTTTAAAGGGCCTGGGGCTCCCAGTGGTGGCTGGAGCCCCAGGCTCTTTAAATTGCCTCCAGAGCCCCGCTGCTGGAGCCCTGGGGTAGCGGCTGAAGGGCTCCAAGGGCTATTTAAAGGGCTGGGGCAGTAGAAGCAGGGGAGCCCTGGGCCCTTTAAATAGCCCCTAGAGCCCTAGGGTAGGGGTGGGCTTCTGGGGCTATTTAAAGGGCTGGGGCTCCAGCTGCCTATGCCGCCCCGGTCCTTTAAATAGCCGCTGGAGCCCCGCCGCTTCCCCAGGGCTCCGGCAGCTATTTAAAGGACCGGGCGGTAGAAGCAGGGGAGTTGCAGGCCCTTTAAATAGCTCCCAGAGCGCTGGGGTAGCGGGGGCTCCAGCTGCCTCTGCAGCCCCGGTCCTTTAAATAGCCACTGGAGCCCCGCCACTTCCCCAGGGTTCCAGGGGCTATTTAAAGGGCCCGCGGCTCCCCTGCCTCTACCTGGGAAAGCGGTGGGGCTCCAGCGGCTATTTAAAGGACCAGGGCGGCAGAGGCAGCTGGAGCCCTGCCGCTTCCCTAGGGCTCCGGCGGCTATTTAAAGGGCCAGGGCGGTAGAAGAGGAGAGCCCCGAGCCCTTTAAATAGCCCCCAGACCCTTGGATTGCTGCTGCTGCTACCCAGGTGGTGGTGGTGGTGGTGGTGGGGCACTTACATTACAGGGTGGGCTGGGGCTGGCTCTGACCCCCTCAACCCCACCCCTTCCACCCTAGGCCCCATCCCTTCCGGGGCCAGAACTGGCCCCAGCGTACCAGTAAGTCACTCGACTTACTTTCACCCCTGGCTGTAAGGCTTCGGTCCTATAGGCATGTGCTTAACTTTACTGCTGAAAGTTGAAATCAATGGCACTAATGTTAAGCATATGTATAAGTGTTTGGAGGATTGGGGCCTAAAATGGTGCCTCTTTTTTACTTAAGAGATGCCACAAGCCCTGGGAACTCTTCTATGCATATTCATGGTGATTACCTTTGCAGAAAAGTCAGCTCTCCCAATGAAAATATGATATTTGGCTGTTTTTTACAAGCAGAAATTTTGATTTTTTTTCAGAAGTTGTGTTTTTTTGAAAAATTTTGATTAAAATTTTTTTGTTTTATTCTGAGTTGTCAATTTTGATTGGTCAGTTTAGTCAGACAGTGGTAATTTAAAAAAAATTATTTTGGAAAAAAAAGAAATTTAAAAAATTCAGTGCCAAATTCGAAAAATAAAATTTCTATCAGAATGAAGTATCTCTGAAATTTTCACAAATTTTAAAAAAGTTTTTTGATAAGCTCTAGTCAGCATTGAGACCATTGGCTGAATAGTATCCTTTAGGCTATCCCCTAGTTTTCTGGTATAATTCAGAGTTCTCAGGCTATTTTGAATTAGTTTTTTAAATTAGGGAAGCATCAAATGGGCTGAGAGAGGGCTGTTGGTAGGAGGAACTCTGTTGGATGCTGGAACCCTAACAACAAGGTAGGGAACAAGGCTACTTGCAGGAATGAACCAAGGATCAGCAGCCCAGATTTCATACTGCTGGATCCCTCTGCAGAAAATCAATTTATAAATTAAGACTAAAATTTCCCTTGTCACTGTAAATTGAGGAAATTTGATCTAGAAATCTTAAAGAAACAATGAATGTGGAACTCTATGACCCCCTGTTTGAAGAGGGATTGTTCAGATTACAACTGCTCTTTAATTCTCCTGGTTTCTTTCTGTTTTGAGATGCAACCTTAACATTACTTTAATATGTCTCTGTGCACTAAAATCCCATCATTTACACTTTAAAAAGAATGTAAACTTTACACTTCTCTGGGGTTCTGTTGAACAGAACACCCACAAGACCATGCAATCTGGAATGGAAAAAAAGTGCTGATGCAGAAAATGGTTTTTAGAATCTTTTGGAAACAAAATACAGTTTCCTAGAAAATGTTCAAGCACTCTGCTGTATAAAGACACATGTGTCATGAAAAATTATCAAAGGCCAACTAGTGTATAATCGGAGTATAATCCGTGGTCTTTCAACTGTTACATGCACGGGTGAACTTAATTTAGAGCAGGACACACACTACACCGTACCATGACTTTCCCTTGAGGGGGTTTGGAGCCCCATTGTCCTTTCATTTCTGATATCTGTGACATCTGCTTAAAAATGCATATCCACGGACACACAAGATAGCCCTAATTTCCCATTATGAAGTAAATGACAAACAGTGCTGTTTTGCCAGCTGTTCTACATGCATGGCATGCTAACATAAAAGCTTTTATTATTAAATAGTTGTGAAATCCAGCTGGGAAATTACCACCTATAATTCCCCACTTTCTGTCTTTTAAACTAGGTAATCCCCAGTTGCAACTATAAACTGTTTTTCCACATTAAAAACAATGTAAGGTGAACAGTTATCAGTTATCAAGGGTACTTAAGCATCTACAGGCTTAGTTTATTTAACCTGTTGGTTAGAGAAATCAAGTTTCAAACATATATTTTAGATTCAGAGAGAAAAAAATAGTTCATATAGCATTATCTCTGTGGTTTGTGGTCAGTAGCCCGCTGCATGATGGTAGATATGGAGCGTAAGTTGTGTTTGCAGTAGTTAGCAGAAAACAAGATTACAATCAAATTAACATAGACTATATTTCATATACAGATTGTTAGAATTCTTGCCATATGCCAGATAGTCTGGCCACAGATGTGCTAGTATACTCTTGAAATTATTATTTACATGCAGGTACAGTATTTCTGAATCATAGCAACAGCAGGATGAGATTGTGCTAGCCCAGATAATGTGGAAAATCAGGATTATCTTTCTTGCTTGTTGTAATTGGGTTTGTTCTTCCAGGGAAGCCTGAGAGACTTACACATACATCTTCCACTAGGATTAATTGGGATTGTCTCTTAAATTCCCTGCACAGCAATGGTAGTGAAGACCTTAGTGTCTCTATAGCTGGGTAGTTCAAACTTATTTAGAGAATCTGCTGGGTTGGAAAGACCTGAACTGATCCGTTTGTTTTTCTTTTCAAAAACTGTTTTACTTGTGGCGTCCTAAAGACATAGTGTGGGTTCCCTGTTCTCTCATTAGTATGAATGGGAGTTACAAAGGTAAATGAAGAAAATAGACTCTATAATACTGCAAGCTGTTGATTGTTAGGGATAAGAATTGGTTTAAAGTAGACGAATATACTTTTTGTTTCAAAGACTAATATGGTATAGTCAGTTTACAGGGTAGAGTTCACCCCTGGACAGTGGGCCATGCACCACTTAAATCCTCAAAAATAAGCCTTATGTGGTGGACAGGATTGGTTGGGCTGAATTTCACCCAGTATGAAATGACATTTGTACTGAAGTAGAATGAGACTTGATTGTAACATACAAACTATACAGTTCTGTGGATAGTGAACCAGTATGTAGAAGGGAGAAATACACAGAACCTCCAGTAGTATGGAGTCCTTTAGCAGCTGATCCACTGCCTGATGGCATAGGTAGACACATCTACACTGCTCTGGGTTGTGCCTTTTCATTTATCTTCCCAGTTATCCTGACCAGAGCCAGTGACACCAGGTGGGATGCCCCATCTTTTCCCTATTGGCTCCTTCCCTTGGCTCCTGTTGTGTCCCAATTACCCCAAAGGCACTCTTTGAGCATCTTCCATTTCTCTGGCCAGTTTAAAAGTGACTGTGGCACACATCACCCATGATTTTTCTAACTAAAACTGGAATAAGTCCTGTACAGTACATTTGCAGGGATTACCACTAGATTATTTGCTTGTTGTACGTATGTAACATGCCAGTTGCCCTGTCCATCACATCCCCTTCTTGTTGTGCACTGTGATAATAGAAGCTGGAGATACAGATGATAGAAGTTACAGAGAAATAGACCTATTAGATCATCCAGTCTATCTCCCTGCAAATGTAAGATTGTTCCCAACAGTACATTTACATTTAGAAAGTAGCTTTTGTCAGCTTTCTTTCTTAAGCATTTCATTTCTCATTATCCTGAGTGGAATTTGCCACTAGGAGATTTATCAGTTTACTGTCAGCCTGTGACTGGGGAGTTTACATTGTGAGTTGTCTCTTCTTTCTGAAGACCTTTTCAATTAAAAACAACCATTGCAAATTTCGTTCCAACCCTTGTTTAATAGCACAAGCAGTTTGCTTGTTGTATAGTGGTGTGGTGTGGTAATAAAATAAATACTGTACCACAAAATCATTGTTGAGGTGAAAAATGAACTTTCTGCCTCTATGCAGCCATCTAGGTAAAAGAGCAATTTGTGTAGATAATAACTTTTGTTTCTGTAAACCAAAGTTTGACAATCACATTTGATATGTTTGCTTGTAATTACTTTCAAAAGAAGAGGATACAAAGGTCAGATAAATTCAAACATGTTTAGTTCTTCAATAAATAAAACAAATTGCAATCTTCTATTAGTTTGAGATCATTTTGAAGGTATTTTAAAACTTATATATAGATTTATTTTGTTTTTCAAAAATTGACACACCCATCAAGAGAATAAGCACACACATCAAGGAGAAAATAGATCCTTGTGGCCAAAAATCCTGGCTTATTTTCTGTCCTGAACTGAATTTATTTACTTACTCTCAAGTACCTATTCATTCAAGACTGATCCTGCACCCACCGAAATTAATAGGAAGACTCCTAGCGAGGGAGGAGAGGGTGGGGAGAATTGAACCAATTTTGAGTTTCAAGCTGTATTTTAATCCTTGCCTCTAAGTGTCTTTGCTTTCTATATGGTAATTTATTTCAATATATTTTCTGTTCAGCTACAGAAACTCAAGTGTTGCTTATGCCTGTAACTGATCTTAGAATTAGATGTTTGCTGTGTCTCTTGCATACCTTTTACTAAATCCGAGTATAGATTTATCGTATAAAGATGTAGCTAGAATCCCTTATGGTGCTTGCAAACCTAGTTTGGAGTTTACCTTTGGTGACCCTGAGAGAAAAGTGTCCAACTTAACAGAGTGAGAGCATACCTTGCCTGTTTAGCCATAGTACATACAGAGTTCATTGGCTAAATCTTTCACTTGGATGGTGACAAGTAAATCCTAGGCTGGATTTTTAGTCCCATCCTCCTCACTGGAATTTTTAATTTTTTAAAATTAGGAATGTTTTCTTTTGGCAAAATAGAGTAGATGTTCATTTGTAGATTCAGTGATAGAAACTACATGCAACCTACATCACTCAAATGGATCAAACCTAATGTATAGTTTTCCTGAAATTTAACTAATGTATGAGGTGTAGCTCTAAAACTTTCAGGACATGTTAAATAAGTAGATCCAACAGAGTTTGGTGGAATGATATCTGTGAATAGTTATTTTGACTTCTTCTGTATTAATTATCAAGTAATCTAATCACAAAAACATTTTTTCATTATTTGTCCAGTTCAGTGGATTGTTGAATAACATTAATCAAATTATTTGAAATTTTCTCCCCATTTATTGATGAATTTATTCATGAGCAATGTTTTTCATTATTCAATCACTCTTGTTTTTAAACATTTTAGTTTATGTAGTAAATATATTTTGAGAATATGCACAGTATTTTTTATGTCTTTGTTTCAGCACAAGCTTGCAATGAATGTGAAAATCATGTATGATCCAGGCGACACCAGTAATAGAGTTCTTTTAAAACAGAACTATGGAATCAGCTTGCCACTTATTAATAAGAGAAAATCAGCTCCTGTAAGTAATTTGTTTCAGTGCCCTTTTTATCATTTTTGACCTTTATTTTTAGTTTAGGCTTTCATATTATAACGTTTTACATAAGTATATCTCGCCTTTCTCTCTCTCTCTCTCTCTTTTTTTTTTTTTGTTTGGATACTTCGTAAGTATTACTAAGATCATTTTAACAGAACAACAATGCTGTCAAATACAGTACTACAGCGGCACTGTGTTTAAAGGCCTTGATCCTGCGAAGACTTAAGCATGTGCTTATCTTTACACACTGTGAGTAGTCCAGTTAAAGTCTGTGAGTAAAGTTAAACATGCATACAATCCTTTGCAAGTTTGGGGCTGATGGGATTTTGGGCCTGCTCCAAAGTGCATTGAAGGAAATGGAAAGACTCTGGTTTTAGTGGATTTTGGATCAGTTCCTTTGTTGTTAAGGAACTTTGAAGGAATAAACTCTATTTTCAAGCTTCTGAGAGCATAATATAAACAATGAGTTTCAAAAAAAAATATGAAAAATACACATACAGCCCTTGACATTTTGGTGTTATATTCTTCACTGACATTTTTCAAAAGTAACCCTAACAATAAAATACTGTAATTCCAGAGATAAGTGTCAGGGAACTAACAAAGAGCGGCTCTCTTATTTAAACTAGGGAATCAAAGAATCTTAAACATCCATATCTTGATGAAGTCTAAAGTTTGCAATAAAGAGAGAAACCCAGAAATACAACAAACTAATTATATAGACTTGTATGTTTTAGAAAAATTCTTAGAGTAATATTATAGCTTTCTTCACATAAATTGCTATCAAATCTTCTCTCCCTGTCGTCGTCCCTCCCTTTTTTTTTTTTTTGGTTTTGGTCCCTGCTGCTGCCTGATTGTGTACTTCCAATTCCAAATGAGGTGTGAGGTTGACTGGTCAATTCATAACTCTGAGGTTCTACTGTAGTTATAATTCAGAGCTGTAAAATTATAGTACATAGAGTACCCATTCAAAACACTTCTGTTTAGCTGATGACCTTTCAAACATCAACAAATCAAATGCCTACTGTATTTCATAACTTTGTTACTAAGAAAGAAAAAAGATAGCAAGATCACACTTCATACATGTCAATAATACATGTATTCTTCAAGAATACATGTGATCATACATGACAAGAATACATGTCAAGAATACGTTACCTGTGGGATGCAAAATGCCACTTCAGATACACTTAGTTGTATAAATGACATCACCTCCATACTAGGATGATAGTGTCTTTGAAATATTTAAAATGGATTCTTTGGAATGTTTTGGAAGACTAGAATTCTCTTCAATATTGTTTACTTCTCCTTATGTGAGATTGAGTTTTTGTAATATGGCCATTATTCTAAATAATCTTTCAGCTCCTCTACATACTGTGTTGTTATGTTTGGACACCAAATACAAAACAATTAGGTTTATATCATCCTTGTAGAACAAAATTCTCTATTCCATGCTCAGTCGGGCTATATTTGACAAGCTTGCTTTCTTCAGAGGAAACATATATTGGGGAAGAGGGAGAGAGAGAAAAGGTATCATCAGCTACAATGTCATTGCCTCTGTTGAAGAGGAGAGGCTTGTGAAAACAGATGTATTGACTGTACACAGAATTTGTATTACATATTAGACACATTAGACTTTGAGCTCTGTTAAACAATTTGGATAGGGCTCAAGATGACTACCTAGGTCTTTGTTTTCTCAGAGCATGGTTTCAAAGTAACTAATCCCTCCCATCTAATTTGTGTAACTCGAGCAATATACATTATCAAAAACGTTCATTCCGTTTTTGAAGTGTTCTGTTTATCCAAGATAGTTCTGTGTATGCTGAGCTGCAGAGGCTCTGAGATTTCATTTTCAATGGGCTTGATTCAGCTCTCATTGAGGATAATAGAAAGATTCTTCAGTGGAAGTTGTGTTAGACCCAGAGGCTGTTTACTCCATCTCTATAGACAGGAAGAAAAAAAAAATAAAGTAAAACCACTTTGACCAGCTGGGTACAAGCACCTCGCTACTGCCATGCTAAAACCTACCCTCTTATTGGATGAAAATGGACATTTTGAAAAGAAGTGGCACAACTGTGTGAGACTAAAGTTTGACTGACAAATTTCTGCACCTCCACCACTGTCCTTCTTTTTAAATATATGAATAAGCATTAACAAGGTATTTTCCACCAGTGTTGCTTTTATATTTAATATGCACAGACTTATTCCAAAGATCAGTTACTCTCATAATTTCAATTCACAGGGAAGCACATGCCCAGTGATCTAATCCGAAACACTCTTTTACAATTTAATTTATGTAATAGAAGCATTATGCAGCAAGCCCTGTGCCATACGCAGCATTCTAGGGTGTTTGGTTTTAAACAACATAAACAGCATCTGTGAATGGCACAGTTGTGGGCTGACACTTATAAAAAATGATTTTTGAACGCCGTTGCCCAGACTAAGAGGTGATTTGTCTAACCCTGTGATATAGAGTTAATTAGAAAAAAACATCATGGCTAATGGCATTTTAAAACCACTCAAAAACAGAGGAATATTATTCTGCTGCAGAGAGTCATGTGTTTTACCACTTTCACTGAAACATGTACTGATCAGTGAAAACTTCTTAATGTTGACTTAAATTACAAATTTTAGTCTAAATTAAGGAAGCTATTTGATACATACTAACAATTGCTAAGAAACTGTAGGTAGCATATGGTTTTATATATAAAAATATGGCAGGGAGGTGGAATAACCAAACAGATATTTTCCATCTTCAACTTCTATAATTCTTCAATAGCACTACTTAACCAGTAGCCTTTTAAAAGTGTTTTTTTTTTTTTTTTTTAAATCTCAGGACGTACTTTGTTTTTATAAATTTTTTAGAAGATGTTTCAGCTGCTATTGAAACCGAATGCCAACAATTTGAAAGCATGAGGATTTTCATGGATTTTTTTCAAAATAGGCCTCAGAGGGTATGTCTGCACTGCAATAAAAGACCTGTGGCATGGCTATGGCTGGCCCAGGTTCAGCTGACTTGGGCTTGCAAAGCTATAACATTGCAGTGTAGGTGTTTGGGATCGGGCTGGTTCAAGCCCCGCGAGCCCAAGTCAGCTGACCCAGGCTCTGAGATTATGTGCCATGGATTTCTTATCACAGAATACCCATACCCCTAGAGTGGGATTGTGGTTGCAATGTTATCCGTAAGTGTCAATTATAGTGAAACAAGTTACGACTGCTGCTCCATAATTAAATTAAGATACATAATTATGGAGCTGGGACTGAAACCATGATCCTCTAATTTTAAAAATAAAGGTCTCTCTACCACTTCAGCTACAGAAAGACCTCGATTAGAAAAACCCTTATTCTCTCTAAGATGTAACCAGTCAATAGAGGGCGACATGCCTGTACACACATAGTTCCTGAACTTGCTCCCACTGAGGTTGATGGCAAAAGAACTCCTATTAAAATAATTGGGAGCTGAATTTGGACCAAAAGTATCCACAGCAAAAAATTTTGCTTAATTGTAACCTATATTCTTCAAAGATAGCCAGCATCTGAGTATGCAAGGAAAGTTAACCATCTGGAAGGTTTGAAGTGCTATTAACAAACTGGTTTTGAGGTAAAAGGAGACAAAAGTTATTCGACAAATCAATTTCAAATCAGGATATCATTTTTTGTCATGACCTGTAACTTAAAAAGAGTTTGACAGATTTTCTTCAAACCCTGGAACCATTGTTCTTTGAAAGAAGAGTGAATATTGCAACTTTCCAAGTCAGTAGCTGATCTTGGATTTTTATGATGAAGGCCGAGTGCAAGCTTTACCTGTGGAGCAGCTACTGCCTCGCCATAGTTTTGTCATTATGTTTCCTCAATTTCTATTTGTCTGATCAGCGTTAGCACTCTTCCTCTATCATAACATTCCATACATATCTAAAACCAAGTAAAGAATAGAGTCCCATTTAAAACAAAAGAGGTATTTTGGGCATCACATTATTTGCCGAGTACATTCTGGGCAACAAACGAAAAATGATGAGGCGATAACCATTAAAAATAGACACTTCCCATGGAGAATCTAGCAAAACAAAATGCTGATCTGAATTGCCGCAAAAATAACTGACTAACTGCTGTGACCTAAAAGAGATTCACAACTATACTTTGGGTTTTCCTAGGATCGCTGTGCTGCTATAGAATTATACTGGCACTTTTGTCCCAGTTTCCATCTAAATAAATATATAATGTAATGTAAACTTAGAACCTTTTAATTTATTCATGAGGTATAATTTAATACTTTGATTTCTCTTTTTTATAAGTCACATCATATTCATTGTTTTTCACTAACTTCCTCCAATTGCAGCAGTATCCATCACTGTTTCATTATTCACTCTTTTCCGTGTGTGTGTGTGTGTGTGTGTGTTGATGCTAATCTTATACTCTCTCACTAAAAGCATATATATTTCCATAATTATAAAGTAATGCTAAGTGTGGTAATTCTGTTAATTTCAAATTATTAGAAGGACAAGCAGAAGAAAGAAAGGAACAAAAGACCTCAAAACCCAGTTGTATTTTAAGCCCATGGATATGACAACAATTACAGTCAAAACATAATTTGGCATCGGTAGCAGAATTAGATTTAAACAAATTGATTTTACACGACAGTAATTCCAAATGAGCTTGTTGGATTTGTAAACCATACTAAGAAGCACATGAATTGTTGCCTCTAAAAATAAAAAAGAGAATAATTGGTGAGATGGAGTTAACTTAACAGATGACTACAGTCAGCATCCTTTCAACCTAGAAATGGGAATGTGAAGGTCACCCCCATCTCAGATGACAAACAGAGAACATTTTGTTGGTAAACAAATTAATCTTTTGAAAGGTCACCATTTGTTTTAAGTTTTTATCCAGTTCTTGTCATCTGGAATCAGAGATTGACTGTCATTTTGCTAGGCAGGGTGCAGTCGGAGCCACCGAAGCTGCTTCTGTACATATCAGCATTCCTTGAGAAAACTCAGTGCCTGATTGCGATGCTATGGGCTGCTGGTTTACAGCTGTCTCCGGACATGAATGGAGGCCCACCCCTGAATTCCAATAAGATGGGCCTGCATATTCTGCTTGGTGTAAGCTGGCCCTTTGCCCACAAGTAAAATGTATTGTAGTTCAAGCCAGCAATTATCTCTCTTACTTCCTTCTGTGCTGCTTCTGTTCTCTTTTTCAAAAAACAGATGTGGTATTCACTGAAGTTCTGCATCTATTCTCTTTCACACCTGCTATGGCAGAATTTTGACAGAGGTAGATTTTGGGAAAGCTAGTAGCAAGCCATCAGCTATCGTTTCTTTGATAATAGTTTAAAGGAACAGTGCTGATTTTTCAAGTAAAGGGAGTTCAGAGCTATCTCTTTAGAGGACCCAAAGGAAATTCAGAATAGATCTGCTATATTATTATGAAGAAGCCCTGGCAGTTCCATATTTAAGATTGTGTTGGGCTGTCCACGTAAAACAGAGTTTATATCACCCTGTATACATAAAAGCTCCTGTTTATCATCACCCACAGTCTATACTAGAGTGTGTACGTTGGAATAAGAAGGGCAAACTTGAATTTTTGAGATAATTTTCAAACCCTGAAAACTCAGAATTTCAGCAGACAAACCCCTTAAAAAATCATTCATTTCTGATGTTTTTACAAAGACAATCGTACTTTTTTGAGCACTTATCACATTACAATGGCTCTACTGAATTCAGTGCGAGTTTGGATTCCACATGCCACTTCATGGTGAATAGAGGAGAAGAATGAGGTCATTTGAAAACAATTTTTAAAAATATTAAGATTATTTGGCTTGTTTGTCATAATGGCTTTTTTTTTTTTTTTAAATCATGGAGGCTGATGGAACACTGCAGCTTCACCTTCTATTCTCCAATGCTACCCCTCTAGCTCCATTGCTTAGCACATACATATCCACACAGAAAAACTTGTGAGCCTAGAGGCTAAGTTATTAAGACTGTACATCCTAACTGTGCAAACCGTACAAAAAAAATCTGGGGAAATAGGTAGTTAGTTCACTCAGCACCCTATCATGAGTTTTTCACAGTTTGAATTAACTTCATTCCATCATTCACAGCCCACATATCCTCCACCCTCCTCCTGAACAGCCAGCAGGTCCCTTTGATCACCAACCATGTATATTCATGTGTTTTGATTATTAATATAGAATTTCTGTGGTTTCATAAATTACATCCTATGTGCCTTAGAATAGGTGTACATATGGATATGAGGTCTGGTGTCAGATTGCAAATGGTGGCTGCAAAGTATGTTTTTCTGTAATGTTTAGGCAAATGTGTGTGAATGGGTGATCTGTGGTGTTAGTGATTGCTGTTAATTTGTAATGAGGAAGTTACAGGATGGGGTGCGGTTAATAACTTTTTTTTTTTTTTTTTCAAAAAAAAATTACATGGAAAATTAAATTGTCCTTTGAAAAATTACTGGACCTGATTCTTCACTCCACTAGTGTAAAACTGGTGCAACAGAGTGGAGAGTCAGGCCCATTGTGTCAAGTGTGGAGGCAAAATTCACAATCAAAGTCTCTACTTGCATTCCTCAGTAAAAGTCAGTAGATTTACACCAGTAGATAATTTGACTCCTAATCATTACACTGTGAAACAGACAGATTTTAGGTGTGCTTCAAGTGCAGATTTCAATGCAGCCTTAACTATCAAGTCACTACAGAGACGTGTGTGTGTGTGTGTCTCTCTCTCTCACTAAATATGGCTGTTTTTTCAACAAAGGAAATAGTGATGGGAAAATTCTTGCTGCATTAAAACAAGTATTCCATTTAAAATGAAGCAAAGAATAAATACCATATAGAGTGAGACAGCTGTATCCACAAGAGAAACACACTTTTAAAAGGCAAATAGAATTGTTTTTCTCATGTTTTTCTCATGGTTAATTATACTCAGAAGTGCTTGAGATGAAAAAGTACTTTTGCGACACACTCCAGGCACATTATACAGAGCAAATCTTAGCCTGCACTACAAATGAAGTGCTCGCTGCTAGCCTTTGAAAAGTACTTTAAAAGCACTCATCACAAGCAAGCACACTGTCTGCTGACTCCATAAAAATATACTTGCTGAATCATAATGTTTGTAACATGCTTTACTAGAAGATATTACTCCTGGAGGAACATCTCTTAAATTCTAATCAACTCTTTTAAACAGTTTAGGGCTCAATTATAGCTCTTCTAAGCCTGAGTTGTGTTGTGGACAGAGGAGGTGAACTACCAAAAGTTATTAGGCCTGATTCTTTGCTGCCTGGTCATTTAGACCTGTGCAACCAGGGTGTAAAACGTGCACAAAGAGTTTTGAGAAGTCATTTACAATGTGCAAGGTAGTGAAGAATAAGGCACATTATACCATTGAAAGCACTCCACGGGACTTGGGGGAGCATGGGAAGGAGTGTCACTTACTCGCCTGTAGAACAGGTGTAACCAATGCTTTTATAGACCTCCCTTCCCCGAGTCCAACCATAGAGGTTTGCAGGACACATGGTGCCCTTGCCCAGGAATATCCTCTCTAGAAGCATCAGCCAGCCATCTACTTCTATTTGCATTCCCCAGCACTGGAAGTCACTGTGCCTTCTTTCCCTCTCATGCACCTACATCATGGGAGACATTATTTAGCCCTCCAAATGTAATTAAAACGCACAATTCTGACCCTTTCTGTATATGTTCCTTCTTTATCCTGCTAAGCCTGTGTATGTTGAGGGGCTAATTGTTCTATAGAATGCCTCTCTTCCCAAGACCAGTTTAAAAAACAAGCCAAGCTCTTAGGGGGGCCTCCTTTTATGTGCACGTCCAGCACATTTTGGATGCTACTGCCATATAAATAATACTGATCGTGGGTGACTAGATGACATAGTGAATTAGTACAGTCACTTTTTAACTCTGGAGAAACTCCATTGAAAGCTTGTTTGAAGCATGAAATCATACAGCACTGAATAATAATATAAACAATGCATGATGGCAATAGTAAATTGCACATGGACACTTTCTTCGGTATGGATTATCTTTCTATTAATTAATTGTATGTTTATTTTTTAAACAGGCCAAAAGTCAGTTAAAGGAAAATAACTAATGCCTTAAAATACACTTGCACGTTCTGCCTTCACTTGCTTCTGGGCAGCCCGATTGAAGTCACATGGAATTAATTACAGGGGAGAGCATTTGAAGCAAAGAGCATAACTCAGTTCTGTAAGCAGAAATGTCTTTGTGGTGAAGAGAGGCTGTGATGGAAAAGCAAGAGGGTTAGTAAAAAAGAGGAGGTGTGCGGGGCTGGATAGAATTTTCCTGATTAAGAATTTTGGGTCAGTTCAGCTCAGATTGTCCGGATATAACAACTTCATTGCAGTGGCGTTGCACAATGTAAATGGGAGCATAAATCACCCTACTGTTCAAAATACAGAGTTACATCTGCCCTGTTAGTTGACACCTGCCTTTTACTTTACAAAAATTTAATTCCACCTACCTGCTTCCTTGCCTTACTCCTCAATTTCCTCCTCCTCCAGAAACAAATCTAGGCTTCTCTTGAACTCATACTCTCTGCTTCAATTGCTTTCCTTTGTAGCTTATTCCATACATTTATTGACACACACATGGTGCACACTACTGCCTATCATGAAAAATCTGCTAGGATTTAAACTGAGGGTAAATCTGGCCAGCAGTAAAATCAATGCTGCTTTACAGATACAGCACAAAATTGCAATGGTCTGAAAAGAGAGCTGCTTTTTAATTAAATCCCATTCTTTTAGTATATACTTTATTGTGTCCCCACGTGCAGGGAAACAAAACCACTCACTGTTGGCAAGATTTAAGTATAGGGAGTGGGGAGCATAGGTGTGTCCCTTTTTTGCTCAATATCAACCCATTTATAATCCTGGCTGGTGTAAAGTTAATCTTTGCCACATTTCTCATTGTTCTACTCTTGGAATATAATGACGTAAAGATTCATGCCTCTCGTTCCCTTAGAGTGTAATGTTTCATAACAGCCGCAACCAAAAATGTGCATCTGTTACTGCCCTAAAAAATCTTTACTGTAATGAAGCATGCATGCAATTCAGCCTTCTTGGTGTCTGACATCGGCAATGCTATTGTATGAATTAGAGTGGAGAAATTATAAATTGCATATTTCAATCTCTCTCCATTTCCCAGTTAGAAATATGAATAGATCTTCAAAAATGGCCTATCCTTTTTTATAACATTGATTAATTTTGTTGTTATTTTGTGTTACAGTAGTGCCCAAATCAAGGCCAGGGCCTCATTGTACGAAGTGCCATACACATAATAATAATTATTATTAACACTTAGCTCTTATAACACTATTCGGCAGTAGAGCCAAAAGTGCTTTACAAAGGACATAAGTATCATTATCCCCACTTTACAGGTTGTCCAGGCAACCTTAATTCTGGCATTTCGTAACTTTTGAGGGCTTGACTGTACTATCTGAATAATGTTCTTTTAATGCAATTTTGTATGTGTGTGTAATTTCCTAAGCTTTTAAAAAAGCAAACTGAAAAATCAGAAACTCTATCATGTGGCATCATATTGACACCCACATGGTTCAGCAGCAGGTTCGGAACCTTTAATTCCACCACACAGATCTCTGCCACTTGAGGTAATGGAGTCTTGATGGCAGTAGTACATTATCATACTCTGTGTGGACCAGCACCGTGATGGCGTGGGATGGGGTGTTGGGACACTTAGCCAGTGGATTTCACAGGCCTTTGCTGACATCAGAGAAATGGTGAGACTCAGGACTCTGAGGTTTCATTCCAGCTCTGGAGGGCCGTGTTCTCTAGTAGGCACAGACTCTTCTGCCTGTTTTCCCCCAAACTTGACCTCCTTCTTACCCTGACCCTCCAACCTGTCCCATTCTTATCCCTTCCCCACATCTTCCTCCTAGTCCCAGTCCCATTCGCCTCATCTAGCCAGTCCCAGTCTCTACTCTTCAGGCTTCTCATCTCAGTCCCAAACTCTTTGTCCAGCAAATGCTAATCTCACCCCTCTGGAATCCCTGGCCCGGTCTCCCCCACTTCCAGGCTCCTTGTGCATCCATTCCCAGTTCCTCTCTAGTCTCCCAGCTCTTTGTCCCCAGTCTCCTTGCTCAGCCAGCCCCAATCTTCCTTCAGCCTCATCTCCTCAAACAATGTCAGTCTCCCTCCACCCCACATGGCTCCAACCCATGCATTTACCTCCCTGGTTGAATGTCCCAGTCTCCCCCCATCTCCCATTCCCAGTCTCCTTGCCCAGCCAGTCGATCTACCTCTGCACTTGAACTCCTAGTCCCACTGTCCCTCTCTGCTTGACACCCTTCAGTCCTGTCTTCACCCCCCTGACCACCCAGCTCCTTGTCCTAATCTACTCCCCTAACTCCCTTTGCAAGTCTGGCTCTTGTCCCCTCTGCGTTCAAATCGGATAGCTTCCTCCTCCATGCTGCCTGGGCCCAGCAGGAAAGTCATTGGCAACACTGGAGAGAGACAGGCTCCCTGCTTCCATCCAGATCTGACACAGCCCATAGCAGCCCAGAGCTGCTATTGCAGGGAAACTCCTGCTTAGCCCCTGACTGCAGCATGCCCAGTGTGGATGGAATCTCTGGAGAATGTAGCTGCTGAAATCTAAGAAATCTCTTTTGAGCATATGTAAACTGTGATTTTTTCAAGGCTTATAACTTGGCCAAATTTTGGTAGATTTTCACAGGGATAGCAAAAGGGCACTGAAACAAAGATCAGCTTCCTGATAAATGTCAAGTCCCTTCTCAGAAATATAGGAGCACTAGAGCTTTTCAAAGAAAAGGGCACCAGAATTTTGCAGCATGGGCAAAACCGTGTATTTTTCCATAGCCTTGTCCTAAGAAATGGCTGAATCATTTTGGCAGAAATTTTCCAGAAAAGTTCAGCCTGAAGCAGGCACTCACTATGCATGGAAAATTTCAGCCCAAATGGTGAAAGTCTGGCAAAGTTATAAGCAACTGAAAAAAATGTTATGTAATAGAAAATGTTGAGCAACCTGAATAATAAGTGGGCTATCTGCCTTGCCTATGATAAAACATTGGAAGTCTTTTCTGGTCACTTGTCTAACGATTATCAGTGACAGGTTTCAGAGTAACAGCCGTGTTAGTCTGTATTCGCAAAAAGAAAAGGAGTACTTGTGGCACCTTAGAGACTGACCAATTTATTTGAGCATAAGCTTTCGTGAGCTACAGCTCACTTCATCGGATGCATACTGTGGAAAGTGTAGAAGATCTTTTTATATACACACAAAGCATGAAAAAATACCTCCTCCCACCCCACTCTCCTGCTGGTAATAGCTTATCTAAAGTGATCACTCTCCTTACAATGTGTATGATAATCAAGTTGGGCCATTTCCAGCACAAATCCAGGTTTTCTCACCCCCCTCCCCCACACACATACACACAGACCCACTCTCCTGCTGGTAATAGCTTATCTAAAGTGACCACTCTCCTTACAATGTGTATGATAATCAAGGTGGGCCATTTCCAGCACAAATCCAGGGTTTAACAAGAACGTCGGGGGTGGGGGGGGGAAACAAGGGGAAATAGGTTACCTTGCATAATGACTTAGCCACTCCCAGTCTCTATTCAAGCCTAAATTAATTGTATCCAATTTGCAAATGAATTCCAATTCAACAGTTTCTCGCTGGTGTCTGGATTTGAAGTTTTTTTGTTGTAAGATAGCGACCTTCATGTCTGCAATTGCGTGACCAGAGAGATTGAAGTGTTCTCCGACTGGTTTATGAATGTTATGATTCTTGACATCTGATTTGTGTCCATTTATTCTTTTACGTAGAGACTGTCCAGTTTGACCAATGTACATGGCAGAGGGGCATTGCTGGCACACGATGGCATATATCACATTGGTGGATGTGCAGGTGAACGAGCCTCTGATAGCGTGGCTGATGTGATTAGGCCCTGTGATGGTGTTCCCTGAATAAATATGTGGGCACAGTTGCAACGGGCTTTGTTGCAAGGATAGGTTCCTGGGTTAGTGGTTCTGTTGTGTGGTATGTGGTTGTTGGTGAGTATTTGCTTCAGGTTGGGGGGCTGTCTGTAGGCAAGGACTGGCCTGTCTCCCAAGATTTGTGAGAGTGTTGGGTCATCCTTCAGGATAGGTTGTAGATCTTTAATAATGCGTTGGAGGGGTTTTAGTTGGGGGCTGAAGGTGACGGCTAGTGGCGTTCTGTTATTTTCTTTGTTAGGCCTTTCCTGTAGTAGGTGACTTCTGGGAACTCTTCTGGCTCTATCAATCTGTTTCTTCACTTCCGCAGGTGGGTATTGTAGTTGTAAGAATGCTTGATAGAGATCTTGTAGGTGTTTGTCTCTGTCTGAGGGGTTGGAGCAAATGCGGTTGTATCGCAGAGCTTGGCTGTAGAAGATGGATCGTGTGTTGTGGTCAGGGTGAAAGCTGGAGGCATGTAGGTAGGAATAGCTGTCAGTAGGTTTACCTATTACCAGCAGGAGAGTGGGTTTGTGTGTATGTGTGGGGGGGATGAGAAAACCTGGATTTGTGCTGGAAATGGCCCAACTTGATTATCATACACATTGTAAGGAGAGTGATCACTTTAGATAAGCTATTACCAGCAGGAGAGTGGGGTGGGAGGAGGTATTTTTTCATGCTTTGTGTGTATATAAAAAGATCTTCTACACTTTCCACAGTATGCATCCGATGAAGTGAGCTGTAGCTCACGAAAGCTTAAGCTCAAATAAATTGGTTAGTCTCTAAGGTGCTACAAGTACTCCTTTTCTTTTTGCATTATCAGTGAGCAGTTTACCGGAGGCTTCACGGTAGTAGTTAGTTTTAAGGAGGACAGGATAATGACCTTGCAAACAGTAGAATAATTGACTCTGAAGAACAGATTTTCAGCACTCTCCTCCAGTTTTATGTGTGAAATGAATTGGGTGAGAAACAAATGTTCTTTGCCTTCAAATAGCCATTTCTACGTGCAGCTTGGTTAGTTGAACATTCACTGGGCTGAAAATGTGTCCCTGAATGCTCTTGTTTTGGATTTGGCCCCCTTTACTTCTGTCCTTCACAAAAGCTCCACATCATACAACTCTGCTCTCTACACATGAGGAAGGTTGGATGAATCCGTCCTTACTGCTTCTAAAATCAGCTCCAGAGGGAGTTCTAGTAGGCACTGAGCCCCTGCCTACTGGAAAGGGAGGGAGGGAGACTTTTCTCTTTCATAGCAGCATATTGTGCATCCACTAGACTAATGGATTGACCAAGTTTCTCATTTCATTTGTCCTTTGCCTGCTGAGCAGAGCAGCTCTGAGATTAGCATTTTCTTCTCCTTCCTATGTTGTGTCATTGGTAAATTTAACAGGTTTGTATCTGGAACCTTCATCTAAGCCATTTGTCACAAATGGGTAAAGTCTCAGAGCGGCCTGTTATTGCTGACAAAACTCTGCTTTCACTTTTCTCGGCTTTATCTATTGTTGCATTTTAACTCGGATCCCAGATACTTCTGATTTCAGAAGCAACCTGGCAGGGGTACTTTATCAAAGGCTTTCTGGAAATCTGGATAAACTGTGCTGTATGCCTCAGAACTGTCAGGCTTGCCTTTTACTTCTCCAAGATGGTTGAGAATAGTATTTAAACTGGATCTTTCTTGACTCCCTAGATTTACCTGTGCCTTACTGGCCCTAGAATCAATCAGACAGTGCCATTTTCTGCTGATGTGGTTTTACTGTCTTTTGGCCAGATCCCCAATTGGTGTAAATTGTCATGGCCCCATTGAAGTCAATTGAACTATCATGATTTAAACTAGCTGAGGATCTGGAGCTTTGTTTCTATAGTTATAAAGCAGAGCCCCATTTATCCAAATGGAACAGGCAACATGAAATTTATTTGGATAAACTGGAGTTCACAAAAGAAGGGGAAGTTTTTCACAAACTTAATTAAATTGTTGTCCCTAAGAAGCTCATAAACTGCAGTTTTCAGATATGTAATGTATAGAAGGGAACACAACCCATGGGGTTTCAGGTAGTGGATTCTACAACATACATTATTATTCAGGCTTTATGTTCAGTACTATCTTCCTGTCTCCTTGATAGATTCCTCCCAATCCACCTGCAATAACATCTCAGAACATGTAGTGCATTTAAGAGGTTTTTTAAATCACTTTATATCACCCTGTCAGAATAGCCATTCATATGGAGATATTTCTATATTTATATCGATAGAACTCACCAATAATTAGAAATTGAATCTTCTATTCTGAAACGTTACAGCAGATTTTTAGAACAGTGGTATGAAGCAATGTCAAATTAAAACAGATTAGAAAGCACTTTCTTTCTCTCTTTCCCTCTTTCATCATTTGCTCTGACATTTTTCTTGACTTGTGACCAAAGATGTGATAATTTAGGCCTGAAAATAATAATTGTCAAATCTGTGATCAGATATCAGACCAACTCATATTGTCTTTCTCCATGTGAGTGCCAGTTATAACCTTGGCCTCTGAGTTTGCATGTTCAATTTTGCATGTGCAGAAATAGGCAAGCCTCTGTTTTATGGTCACAAATCAGGATATTTGTGATGTTTAATAGCACAAAGTAAGTGCATGCCTACAGTTGCACACACAATATCAGAGGCTCATTTGATCCCCTCTCTGAACACTCATTTGCTTCAGGTGGGATTGTGCACACAGAATGGCAATATCTGGCCCATAGTGTATAGCAAGATGTATCCTTACCAGTGCGAAATGGAAAATGTGTATGATACCTTAAGAGGGAGGCAAAATGTTTAGTGATGATGTTGAGTATGTGTGTGTGTATATAGTCATGTAAGATTATAAAATGTGTTCTTTCCCCTGTGCAATGCTCCATATATGGGATACTAATCATAATAGCTATAATGTCACTGCCATGTGAGGATTGTGTGTGTGTGAACATGGTGCCTTCACACCGGCACTTAAAAGATGCAGGCTTTATCTTTAAGGTACCTTCAGACTCCATCATCCTATAGTAATTAATGTTCACTGATTACAAATAGTTACGTATACCGTAAGTCCAATAATATTCTGTGCAGTGAATTTGCTTTGGATCTATTTACATATTTCCAACTACTATCTCCTGCTTCCTTTCCTTTCCAGTACATGGCATGTGTACATGTTTCCTGTATTCAAAGCCTGCTCTGTCAAGAGATACTATGTTTATGATATAGTCATTAAAATTGAGCAAAGTCCTTGCAGTTCCTTTATTAACTAGTACACTGACTTTGTGTAGCAGAAATTGCAAGACATTGATTGGATTTAATTAACTTTATTTTAAATTACATACACTAATGACAGTAGACAATAGTGCAGCATGTTCATAAGCAGTAAAATCAGTGCCCGTACTGTTACATTATTAAACCTTAATGAAACTGTTCATAGCAGAAATTGTATTTATTATTTAGCTTTATGCAAGTAGAAAACTGAGTTCTTTGCAAAACCAGGAATATTGTTTGCTAAAGGATCATTCTGTCGGTTTTTAGGTATGCACTCAGAAGATAGTGAAAGGCCCTACAGTTGGTAACCTCTCGGCTTTGCCTGCCTCTCATCAGATGGATGCTCCCTTACCTATATTAGAAAGGGATGCAAGGAAAGGTCAGTCATAGATGCCTACTCCTATAATTTTTAAGCCAACAAGATGAAATACTGAGCTCTAAGAAGGCAGTGTTGTCTGCTGGGAGTCAAGACCTTGTCTGCCTTGTGCAAGCCACTTAGCGTCTCTACTCTTCTCCATTTTACAGACTGGCATAATAATATCTGCTGCACAGGAATATTGTGAGACTTCATTATTTAATGTTTGTAATGTGCATTGAGATTCTTTGATAAGAGAACTGAAAAGCATTATCATCATCAGTAAAGGGTAAGGGCCAAATTCTGGCTGCTTATCCTGAATGGATATATGGGAAAAGAGCTTGCCAGTTGGAGAACCTTGAGGCACAACTGTTGTACCCTATGCTAGACTCCCCCAGAACTAACAGAGTTTATTTAAGGGACATCGTTGGTTTATTAAGCACATGCTTTCTGTAAGCCAGCGATCCACTTCTTAAACAGAGTTTTGTTGTTGCTGGAAAGAAAAATCTGTGAAGACTTTCTGTGTGGTTGCACCAAGATCAAAATAAGTGGCCACTATGAATGCCTGTTTCTTCAAAATAAAAGGGCCTGAAGTTGCCCCAGGACTGTAACTGGAGCTGCATTAGGATTATTTAGAAAATGGATCAAATCGTTTGTAATAATTCCATAGGCGCAATTACAGTGTAATTTACAAGTCTTTCTTTTCAGTAGTTCTACTACGTGTACCTCAAACCTGCCATTTCACAAACATATAATTCCTGTTTATAATACTGCCCCAGTACAGTATAAATTTCATTTGTATGTCACTATTTATAGGCAAAGTTTGCCTTCCTTGAATTTGTCATATAAAGATCACCACTGCTCCTCTAGTTCCAATTGGCTTGAGGAAGAATTCATTAAAGCAAACAAAAAGGCTTGTCTTAATCTCCATCTAATTTCTTTCTTTACAATTACTAATTGACAACATCTTGTCTTTGATGATTGGGGAAAGAATAGCTACAAGGCCTTTAAAGAGGGTGAAACATTTTTCTTTAGGTAACCTGAGATGCTCCATGTAACTTTATAAAACAAGAAATTAAATATACTTTGTTCAGCAGGGTTTTTCATTTTCTAGGTATTCTGAATCTAATTGAGCGAAGGCTAATCCCACCAGCAGCAAAGATTACACTTGAGTCACCTCCTGTTATACTCAAAGCAGCTCCTCTCCATGAATTTCGCAAACAGCACAAGAAGCCAGCTGTAGGTAAGGATAAAGGGTTGATAATGCTAATCAGTTAAATTTTGAACTTTCCCTTCTATTCCCCAGGCTCTTGTTTTCTCTTAAGAGAGCTGCTGATGCAGTGAACTCAGGGCCAGGTTTTAAAGGTATTTAGGCATCTAACAATGCAGATAGGCATTTACCGGGATTTTCAAAAACATCCAGGCCCCCCAGCTCCCATAGATTTTGATTAGGGGCCAAATCCAGGCTGCTTATCTGATGTGTGGATGTATTGGAAAAGAGCTTGCCAGTTGGGGAATCATGGGGCACAACTGTTGTGCCCTACTCCAGGCTCCCCCAAAGCCAACAGAGTTTATATTCAGATGCACTCTTGAGGCTGGAGTTCCAAGTTTTCAACAGGAGTTCGGTACTAGGACTCTCCTGAAAATCCTACTAGACGCTTATCTGCATTTGTAGATGCCTAAATACCTTTGAAATCTGGCCCTCAGTCCTCAGTAGTGAGTAAAGCCCATGATTCTACCTTGACTTATGCTATCTGATTGGGAATGGATTTTGCCAAGACACTGGAAGGAGCTGTGTGTCTGGCTATCTCAACTAGAGGAAAATCAGAGAGTTACTCAGAGGAGGAGTGCTACCAAAATACACCAGACCTGAACTGTGGAATACAGAATCTACACAAAACTAGTGTTCTCTTGCTGCATAAGTCCGTATAGAAAGGCTGAGGTCCCTACGGCAGGAATGATCAAGTCCACCAGTGAGCCAACAGCAGTTGCTTTGGATTTGAAAGGCTTCATGATGGATGGACATGACCAAAAAATGAAACCAAGGGCTGTGAGTTATCGTGGCAGTGGCATGGAATCACATGCAGTAAAAGTGACAAACATTTCAGGAGTGATATAGTCTACACTGATTAGGTGCTTTAATATATTATGGAAAGTGGAAAAACTGTTGGCTGGTACACTAGCTTTAGAAAATGTATATTAAAAATTTCTACGGTTTTCTGTAACCTGATACCAGCATCTGTGATAGCAAATCTGTGATTGTCCTTCAGTCTGTTAGGCTTTTATTAGTATTTGATGACAAAGTTATATCATTAGTACTTTCCTCCCAAAATATTACTGGTTTGGTCAAAACTTAATATTTGGATTACATCTTTTGGAAATAGCAACCTATTTGGACATCAAAATAAAGTAAGATAGCTTCTGGGCCAATTTCTACCGGTGAAATTGCACTTTATTTTGATTGTATGGTGTTTCTTTTTAGTAATAAAACCTTACATTTCATTATTCTATTGGTACAGGAGGGATTGGTAGCAAGGTGGACTTTGCTGGTACAGACATCTTTCCAGACTCACAGAGGGGTCCCGATGACTCGTATTGCTCAAACAAAGGTAGCATTGCTCCACCTCCATCCAGCAGCTCCATGGCTTCAGCTAAGAAATCAAAGCAATTATGGACACAACCAGCTCAAGGGCTGGAGTTGATAAATTGTGCTTCCCCTCTTCCAAAGGTATTTAAGCACTGGTGACAAGATTTTATCATGTAGGTTTTCATTACTGTCTTAATCAAAGATTGTTTAAGACATGATCCGGGACCACTGAATCAGGCCAAAGCCAAGGAAGTAAATAGAATGATTTCCTCTAGTGCCAGTTTGCTAAAGTGTCTCTCCTATAATTCTTGCATTGTTCATATAGGCAAACAGAATGTCTCACAGGCAGCTCTAGGAGAGTCTGAGCCTGCGTGACTGATTTCAGTTATTACTTGAGGCTTGATGGTTGTTCTTGGCATCTATGCATAAGGGACATTTCCTTCCCTTTACATGCACCTGAATTACAGTGTTGTTTACCAATCCGGGCTTGGAGTTTTGCTTGGCCTTTTAAGACTTTTGTATCATTCGCGTGCTGATCGATGCCATGGCTCAGATGAGAAATGAAAAGGAAAAATAAAGCAAGCTTGGTGAATAAGGCTGGAAAATTAATGAGATAATATCAGTAAAAATAATCCTGCAAAAAAGTCCCTTGAAATAAGTAAAGTTGTAGCAAAAGCTAAAACTGGTGACCTGGCTGAAGTCTCCAGTGGAGACAAGAGTTCTGGTAGGATTCAGAAGTGGTGAGTCTTGCTAAAAGTAGTTTTGGGAGATGAGTGCTGCCCCTGGTAAGCGTGTAGGAGAGGATGTTATCCATTCTCTCAGGATTGGTGGACATCTTATGAATGAGATAACAATGCTGGAAGGCTGTCGTCTGGTAAATCATACAGATTGTGGGATCAGCTGACCATATCAGAGTTACTGTAGAGCTTTATTTTATATATGATAAGATCAAGCATAGTTCCCATGAGCAATTAATATATTTCTATAAAAATGTTAATAGTCTTGAGTAACCCCTAAGGTACTTTTCTGGTAATGAGTTTTAAAGTATATATGGGCCCGCCTTTGTGCTTATGACATGTATATGTTAAATCAATATGAGGAATACATTTCTGGATCCATAATTTCCCACAGTTGTGTAGTAAATGATAAAATGGTAGTATGTCTTGACCACTCATTTATAAGTAGCTGCAATTACTTTTAATCTGTGGCTGTGCTCTCTTTCCACAGAGCCCACATATGATGCCACCTCAGCCTTTACAGAATACGTTTTTGGATTATGATATAACTATTTACAATGGCACTATAGATCATAAGGCTCCAGATTTCCTGGCATTCAAGCAGCACTGTTGTTTATCCTGGGGAAGTATTCTTTCTTTCTTGGAACATGTTGAGAAACTACTCAAGGACTACGCTGTACCATTGGCTATAATAAAGGGTAAGAAATTGATGGAGCTCATATCGGACTTTGAACTTAATCAGAGGCCAACCAGAGATGACCTTCTGTCGGTGATAAAGAACCGGACAACTGTGAAAAGGATCTTAAATCAACCTGGCCAGAGATACAAAGGGCAACATGGTACTGAAATGGCTGCCACAAGGATCCAAGCAACATGGAGGCGCTATACGGACAGAAAAGCTTACATCCATTTCAGGCAGCAGCAGTGGGCATCAGGTGTGATTGCCATTTCTTGGCTCTTGCATAGTCACATGGCACGTGTAAAAAAGGCCCTGAAGGAATCACGTCAGAGACACCTGGAGAATTTTTACATCAGGGCCAAGGTGTGCAGTGCTGCCAGCTGCTACGGTAGCACTTCTGTCCTAAACATCTCTTGCTTGAGTGATCGCAATAAGCTGTTTCCATTTTTTTCCCTTTAACTGTACATTTGTCCGAGCATCATATTTCATCCTTCATCAGTGATTCAGCCTTTGTGGCTGCAGAATCTGTTGCAATTTTTCTATGGAAAATGTCCCTTCACTTTGACTTTGGTAGTTCTGTCAGAAAATCAATGTTTTAACTGCATTACCGTAGCTCCCAATATATACCTTGTGGCAGTAAATTGGCTGGAAAAAAATCCCTCTCTTGTCTACATTGCTGTCACCACTTTGTCAGAAAGTATTTAAGTTTGTAGACA